>NC_072490.1:49734929-50064929 GCF_027574615.1 Eptesicus fuscus | reverse complement strand
CATATGTCCATGCCTTTGTTTGAACATCACAAAAATGAACAAATATAAAGCACTTATTTAGGACAGTGCTTGGGACATAACAATTGCTATATAAATGTTAGCTGTGAGCCCTAGCTGGTTTGGCTCCGTGGATAGAGCATCAGCCTGTGGACTGAAGGTCCCAGGTTCAATTTCAGTCAAGGGCACATGAAGACATGCATCTATACATGGACCTCAAGCTGGCACTAATGCAATTAAATAAAACTTCTGGAAGCATGTGCATAATCCACTCCATCTAACTATACTATTGTTTTATTCACTTCTTTCTTTTTCTAAGTTTTATGACAAATTTTGGCAGACGCATTTGATACAGTTCAGATATGCTACACCTAGAAGAAGATTGCAGAGAAAGAAGACCATAAAGGGAAGCAGGATATAATATTTGGGGATTTAACAAGTTAATATACATAAAACACTCAGCATGGTGCTGGCACAGAGCCTTCAGTAAATGTTAGCTATAGCTATAGCTGCCACAAATAACAATATTCCCCAGTGCTAGTAATTTATTCATTTTCTGCCTTTTCTCTAAAACCTTTGGCTGAATGAGGTAAGCCAAATTCACCAAGCCATTTATTGGCCTCTTAATTTTAACCACCCTGGTGAGTTACACTAGAAAGAATACACTTAGCTATTTGGCAATATTCATCATGGTGACTAATTGCCTCCCAAGACCTGGGTCTCCCACGGAGCTTCCACCTTGAGCAGTGTCTCCCTGGGATGGTAATCTGTTTCTCTCCATAAGATTGCCATCTTCAGATGATTAGAAGTGCACCTGTGTTCTAAACCAAAGAAGTTTGTTACAAACTTTACAGTGTGAAACATGTTTGGATTAAACCCAGGATAGGACAAAATGGTACACCGAATTTCTCATCAGCTAGAAATGGGTGGTATGTTCAACAGGGCCAAGGCCATGATCAAATTACCAACCAATAGACATGCAACAACACAGTGCCTGGCACACAGTAGATCATCAATAAATACGAGGGTGGGTGGGTGGGAAGTAATCAACCAAAGACCTTGTTTGCATATATGTATGGCCCATGGACAGACAATGGGGCGGTGAGGTCCTGGGGAAGGGGGGTGGGGGTGAGTTAGAGGTGATCAATAGGGGGAAGAAAGGAGACATATGTAATACATTCAACAATAAAGAATTATAAAAAAAAATACATATGGGGAGGATGAATGAAGGAAGGAAGGAAGGAATTAGATTATAATCAAACCCAAAGTTTCTAATGAGAATAATATTTCAGGTCTTAAGCCACTCTGTGTTCTTTAAGGATTAAGGCAGGATATTAATTAATTGCTTAAAATCCCCAATTTACCAGTTTTATGGCTCCCTCAAGAAAAGAAAATCAGATTAGATTACAAATAATTACCTTAACAATCTTCCTCTAGGGATTTTTCTCCTTCTAATCATACTACAAATAGCCACCAAATTAATCTTTGAAGTTTAGTCTTTTATGAATTTATTCCTAACACCACCTATCATTTCTTTCTCTCTCCTAGTTTCTCCACTCATTTATCAAGTATTCAAATTAGACAATAATAACTATAATTCTAGGTAATATTTCCATTTCAATGGGAGTAAGTAACTGTTGTGATTTCTTTGTCCAAGATAGAAATGTTTCAGAAATGCACTGTTTGATGAGAAAGACAAATTTCCCTCACAAACTATGCTACTCTTTCATTCTCTTTGGATGACAAGTTATTTAAACACTTAGAATGGTGGTCCCTGGAGCAAATAGCATCATCCAGCTTATTCAGATCCTCCAATGGAATATACAGGAAAATAGATTTATGCAGCTACTTTGAAAATAGAGCATTTAGACTGAGAAAACTAAAAAAAAAAAAAATAGACTCAGAAAACTACCTCTTGTGGAAAGCTAAATGTTGCACAACTCTCTTAAAGTAGCTTGATTTATTAAGACCTTATGAAATAATTAATAATCATTTCCCAGAAAATAATATTTATACTAATGATAATAACACCTACCATTTATTGAGTACTTTTTTTGTATGTCAGTCACTATGACAAAGGTTCTAGATCTATCAATTTATTTAATCTTTACTTCTCTATGAAATAGTTACTGTTGAAATTCCAGTTTCATAGATGAGAAAACTGAAGCTCAGAAATGTTGAGTAATTTTTAAAAAGATATATTTTTATTGATTTCAGAGTGGAAGGGAGAGGGAGAGAGAGAGATAGAAACATCAATGATGAGAGAGAATCATTGACCTGCTGCCTCCTGCACACCCCACACTGGGGATCGAGCCCACAACCCAGGCATGTTACCCTGACAGGGAATCAAAACATGACCTCCTGGTTCATGGATTGACACTTAGCCACTGAGCAAAATGTTGAGTAATTTGACCAAGGTGAACACATGGTAAGAATGGAATGGGATTCAAAAGAAGTTGTTTGACACTACCTCCTCCCTTTTAACCCCTTGCTTTATTGACCCCATATATTTCTTTAAATAGTAGAGAGTTGGAAAGAGAAATAGCATGAATATTTCAGTATTTCTTCTTTGAGTTGTTGTATAGACAGGATAGCCACTGCACTAGACACTGTTAATCACTCTGATCAATAGATCAATATTTGACTGTTGACAAAGGAGAGGGGAAGGAATGCAATCATTTTTAGCATTGAACACATATCAAGTACTATGCCAAGTGCTTTCCAAAGTTATTTCTTTATGCACACAGCAGCACTGCCCAGCACTGTGCTTGCCACAGAATAAGTACTCACTAAACATGTGTTGAATCAAACAGGCAAACTAATGCTTTAAAGTAGGAGCATCAGATGACAAATCGGGGTGGGGGAACCCAAAGAGTCCTCTCTTAGTTACTGTCCACAACATTTGTAGTCAGGAGAGCTGTGAGAATCTTCTTCACAAACATGGATTCTTAAATGGAAAAACAATAGTTAAAAATGTGAATATATTTTTAGACTGGTGGTACAGCTTAAGTTTACCTCTGTAGAGCACTAGAAATAGTGGTAAAAGTGTGTTAGTTAACATATGAAGTATGAATCAGATCTGTGACGGGTCCAGGGTACATTTTCAGGGATTACATGTGAAGGCAGAGTCCACAGAGGGTGGTCAGAGGGACATGAGGACATGAAGGGAGCCCCACTCTCTGGAGAGAATCCCCACATGAGAACCCAACAGCAATGGATACAAACTTGATGTTTGCACAAACAGAGCAGCTTGCTAACCGTTCCACCCACCACCCAATTAGCTGCAAAATGCTCCTCCTGCCAGCCCCCAGGGCCCAGCCCATTCCAGGCAGGGGTCCATATGAAACCAGCGTTGGCAAACACTTGGCGAATGGTCATGCATCCCTTTTACCTTCACCTGTGCTTTTTATTCTCCAGGTGTTTGACGGTGTTGGAGGAGAAAGAGAACCAGAAGCAGCTATCTCTGTGTTTAGAGTGTTTCATTCCTGGCTAACCGCAGGGTAATAGCAAATAGATACAAAGAGAACAACTCAGAAAATATTAAAGGTTTTGAAAATCCAACCCAGAAGACCACCTGTTGCCCCATTTTACAGATGAGGAACTGGGGGCTCAGGGAAGGTAAGTAGTTGCTTGAAGTCTTGGTGTGGGCGGCAGAGCTAGAATCTGAGTTCAGTCTCTTTGTTTCCAAAGTGTGTACTCTTAGCTTAATGTAAAGAGGATAACACAGAGCACTTTCAAAATAACTGTTCAATTTAGAATTCAAAACAGATGTTATGGAGAGGTGGTGACAAAAATCAAGCAGCAAGATTGATTTTGGACATTCTGCTTCGGCAACAACTTCAACACTTAAATAGTTGGAGCTCAAACAACAGATTGGGGCATGGAGCTTGTGGGGTGGTATCAACAGATTGTTTAAAGAACCTCGTTAGAGGAAACTACTATCTATTTGTAGAGTACTGAAGGTGGAGAGGGGGAAAACCCATTTCACACAATCTGTCATGGTGGCATAAAACTATGTGGATACTTTGGAATTGAAGGTTTAAATTACTTGTACAATTAGTTAAGTCAGAACTAAGATTATGTGCTTACCAGCCAGAAACATGCCCTTCTTGGTTGTCATGACTGCCTACTGTCAAAGGATTCACATGAAGCAAACATATCAGACACATCATTTGCCCGTCTTAAGAGTCTTGAGGACTATTTTATCTGCATAGGAGCCACAGCAAACACAAAAGAAGCAATAATGCAACAACTCAACCTCACTCAAAGGAGTAAACTTTTATAACATTCTGGGCAGATTACAACCCTTTCTAAAATAAAGACTGAGAAATTGTTAGAGGATGCAGAAAGCTTGGGGGCGTGCTGGAGAGATGGGAGGCATAATAACTGAAGGCATTATAGATCCTTAAAGTGGATCCTGGAACAGAAGGAGGACATCAATGAAAAAACTTGGAACCCAATAAAGTCTGAAGCTTAGTTGATAACAACATGCCAATGTCAGTCTCTCAGTTTTGACAGTGTACCGTGCTAATATACGTTGGGGGGGGGGGAATGAGTGAGGGGTACATGGGAGCTCTCTGTAACTATCTTTGTAACTTTTCTTACATGTAAAATGATTGCAAAAATAAAAAGTCAATTTAAAATACCTGGTATAGCCAACTGCAATATTTTTCCAGTGGTCTCCCAATTCAGCATTCTCTTCCCCATCACCATAGTAACAGGGTTCCCAGAGAGGAGGAGGAAGCAAGCAGGCAATGTGACCTTGGTTCCCAGTCAAGGACTTTGCCCACAGAGGGCTCCTCCAGAAAGCTTGTATTGTCAGTACTTAGTATCTCGGGCTATAGAACACCTGCCCATGAACATGGGAAGCATCCCAGTTTGTTCTGCTGATGATCTTGGCATTTAAGGATATTGCTTAGTCCATAAGTGTGGTGCCTGGTTTCAAGAACTCAAGGATCATAAAAATGTTTATAGTACATAAATGTACCCATCCCAAAGGGGAAAAGGCTGAACTTTCTAAGAAAAGACTATGTGGGAAGACCCTAACCTTAGAGGTAAAGATTTCCAAAGTTAGAAAACTACCATGGTATCCAACGTAGAGATAAAAATGAAAGATAATTACCAGCCACATTCTAACTCTTCAAGAGAGAGGAGAAAAGACACAAAAAGCTCTCACAACTGGGAAAAGCCCCCAAAACATTTAGGACATAGGATGCTGTCTTCTGGGAATTCTATTATTTAACATCAACTAATTACTTACTAACTCCCCACTGTGTGCTAATTGGACTCATGGATATGTATGATTCTTTTCACTTGAAGAGTGATTAACAGCTTTTAGGAAAAGTCTCTATAATAAATTGCTCAACAGAAGTAACTGATTTGCTGAAATATATGTGATTCCCCAAAGTATGAGATAAAACAAAAAACTAAGATGCAAGCTGAATTCAGCATAAACTGAGAAAAGTCTATAAGTTCTAACGTGGTAGACATCCAAATGGACTTTTGGTTTTAAATGTAAAGTGATACAGAATATTCTGTGATTTCCATTGTAATATATATCTTACTATAAATCAATGAAGAATATAATTTAAAGACTAAATTGCTCACTTCTTTACCTGCAATCCAAATAATTGAATAAAATAATTTAAAATATTAAATAAATAAAATTTTAAGAAATAAAGGAGGAAAGAACATAAGAAAGAGAGAGAAGGAGGGAGAAAGGAGGAAAGAGACAAGGGAGGAAAGCAGGGAGGAAGAGGCGAGAGGGAGGAGGGAAGAACAGATTTGTTCAGATACTTCCAGGGGCCTAATTTAATCCACCAGCATTTCTTCTCCCACTCGAAATGCTTAAACAGTGCTCTTCTTCCAGGAATACTGAGTTTGGGAAACACTCCCACAGTTATATAATGCTTTCTAAGAGGGAAGGAAAAGAATAGATTTGTCTACTTGGTCCTTGTTAGGCAGTAACCATTCTACTGGTTTCATTGAAAATGCTATTATGAAGGAGAACGTTAGTAGATAACAGCCCAACCTCTCCCTTTTCTTGGATTTGTTATTGTTTTTGGTCATAAGATGTAGGTTCTAAAGATCAGAAGAATCTCAGCCAGCAGCACCTGTGCTGGCTTCCCAGATCACTGGCCAGGGGCAACATTCAGGCACAATGGTTGCCTTAAAGCACTTTCCTTCCCCCTTCTCCCTTTATTATTAACTTTAATTTATTACATTATTTTAAAAGTATAAATTGTACAGTCATGCATTGCTTAATAATGGGGATGCATTCTGAGAAATGCATTGTTAGGTGATTTCGTCCTCATGCAATATTATCAAGTGCACTTGTACAAACCTAGATGGTCCAGCCCACTACTACACACTATGCTGTATGGTGCAGCCTATTGCTCCGAGGCTATAAAGCTATACAGCATGTCACTGTACTGAACACTGTAAGCAACTGTAACACAATGGTAAGGATTATGTATTCAAGTAGATCTACACACAGAAAACGTACAGTCAAAATACAGAACAAATGGTAAAAATGGTGCACCTGTATAGGGCACTTACCACAGGTGGAGCTTGCAGGACTGGAGGCTGCTCTGCGTGAGCCCCTGCGTGAGGGGTGAGTGAAGGTGATGGCCCAGGACATTGCTGTGCACTACTGTTGACTTTATAAACACTGGGCACTTAGGCTACACTAAAGTTATAAAAAACACCAGATCAAAGCAAGCTCAAGAGAAATGATGCAATCAAAAGACATGGTGTCTGAGGCTGCTGCTGGTGTAATACACACACGATTTTACAACAAACTTTTTATTTTTGATAAGTACAAAGAGTACACTTTAAAATAACAATAAAACATATAGTAAAGTTAATAATAAACCAGTAACATGATCATTGATTCTATTTTCAAGTATTGTAGCACAATAAGTTTGTTTACACAAGCATCACTACAGACACACGAGTAACACATTGAGCTAAAATGTTACGACAGCTGCTAAGTGGCTAGGCGATGGGGATTTTCAGCTCCATTATAATCTTACTAGAGGCCTGGTGCACGAAATTCATGCATGGAAGGGTGTGTTCCTCAGCCCAGCCTGCACCCTCTCCAATCTGGGACCCCTTGAGGGATGTTCAACTGCCCGTTTAGGCCCGATCATGATAGGATCGGGCCTAAACAGGCAGTTGGACATCCCTCTCACAATCCAGGGCTGCTGGCTCCCAACTGCTCGCCTGCCTGCCTTCCTGATTGCCCCTAACCGCTTCTGCCTGCCAGCCTGATCACCCCCTAACCACTCCCCTGCCAGCCTGATTGATGCCTAACTGCTCCCCTGCAGGCCTGGTCCCCCCAACTGCCCTCCCCTGCAGGCCTGGGTCCCCCCCAACTGCCCTTCCCTGCAGGCCCAGTGGCCCCAACTTCCCTCTTCTGCCGGCCTGGTCACCCCTAACTGCCCTCTCCTGCAGGGTTGATCACCTCCAACTGCCCTCCCTTGCAGGCTTGATCGCCCCCAGCTGCCCTCCCTTGCAGGCCTGGTCCCTCCCAACTACCCTCCCCTGCTGGCCATCTTGTGGCGTCCATCTTGTGTCCACATGGGGGGCGCCATCTTTGACCACATAGGAGTAGCCATCTTGTGTGTTGGAGTGACGATCAATTTGCATATTACTCTTTTATTAGCTAGGATTAGAGAGGATGAGATAACCATCATGTATGTGATCTGTAGTTGACTGAGAGTATGAGGTTCATAACTATACTTATACAAGTCAAACAAAAATTAATAATATTCCCTTCCTTCCAAGCATCCTTCCTATTCTGAAGCTTGTTTTTTTTTATTTGACAATTATATCATGAACATCCCTCCAGGACAATACACACAGATATAATTTACTTTATTTTTGTTTATACCTATGTAGTACTTCATGATATAAATGTGTGTCATAATGTAATCAACCTGTTCTCTATTGGTGGACTTTGTTTCTGCTTTTATTTTCCACTATAACAATCCTATATAATAAAAGGCTAATATGCAAATTGACCAAACGGCGGAACCACTGGTTGCTCTGATGTGCACTGACCACCAAGGGGCAGATGCTCAATGCAGGAGCTGCCCCCTGGTGGTCAGTGTGCTCCAACAGGGGGAAAGTCGCTCAACCAGAAGCTGGGCTCACAGCTGGCGAGCGCAGCGGGGGTGGCGGGAGCCTCTCCCGCCTCCGTGGCAGAGCTAAGGATGTCCCACTGCTAAGGATGTCCCATTTAATGTCCCCAGGGCCTAAGCCATCAGCGGGACATTCCCCAAGCACTCCTGGACTGCGAGAGGGTGCAGGCCAGGCTAAGGGACCCCCCCCCTCCAAGTGCACGAATTTTGTGCACTGGGCCTCTAATGTTACAATAAATATCTATATCCATCTATATCTATTTATATATTAGATATCTACAATTTTATATAGACATAGATGCTTTATTTCTGTAAGAGAGATACCCTGAAATGAGATTACTGTCTCAAGAAAGCAACCCACTTTCCAAGCCAGATGTAGAGACAATTACAAGTATCCATTGTTCCTCTTTTAATATTTGAGTCCCCTTGAGAGTCATATGATAACACAAAAAGACAATGTTCAAAGTGAATTTATTATCACAAACACCCTGCACAACATGCAACCAAGCAAAGTCCCCAATTGAGCTTGATGGAAAGAGCTTTTCACAGAGATTTTGTAAACCAAAGTGTGATGATAACTTCACTAGGCCTTGCTCCACCATCGGCCATTCTTATCACCATGACAACTTCTTCCAGGGAGTAGGAAAAGAGGTTTCTAATAGTACGTTAGTCAGGGTGCTTGTCTCCTCCTGGAAATGCTAAGATTTATCCATCACTAATTTTTCCTGTTTTGAATAATCATGGACCTTCTTTTTTGGGGGGAGGGGTTGTGGCAGCCTTTGAAGCTAGCAGCAGTTGTATAAATAATGAGTTAGGGGCATACAAATGACAAAGGAAAGCCATCTGATCTGCAGGGTGATGTAGCCCTCTGTGACCTCAAGAAGACTTACTAGGGAAGGGGGAAAAGGTCATTTTCTTAAATCAGAGCACATTTGAGATATTAGATTCCTTATAATGAACATCTATTTCTTTATGATTATTAATGTTATACCTCAACAGAATCTTTGGCACAGGGATGGCTATGAAAACAGATTAGTCTCCTTTGGTCTTTCCAAATGCCCAGTGAAGAAGAATTTCTGTTATAAAAGTCCAAGCTAGAATCTTAACTCAGCCACTTCTGCTCAACATAATGGCAACTACTTAGATTAGAACTCAGGAGACCCTGGTAACATTGAGTCATATAAACTGAGTTTACAGTTCCTTTTTGCAAAATGAGGCTGATACTGCTTCTTGCTCTCGTTACCTACTGTGGCCAATGGAATAGCACACCTGGAAGATCACTGAAACCCATATAAGGGTAGAGCTTGAGCACACAGCCTGGAGTCACCCCATCTCTGACTGTGCTGCTCCTCACTACCCATGAGCAATCTTGATCTCGTTACCTGCCCTCGGAGCTTCAGCTTCCAAAAAGAGGATACATACCTAATCTTACCACTGATTTAAGGATGAGATGGGATCATACCTTCAAAAGTGCAAGTGCAGTCAGTGCCTGGTGCATCCTGAGAGCTCACTAAATGAGAGCTGTTATTTGTAACGCTCTAGTCCAAGGGGATAATTCCTTAAGGAAGCTCAAGCTTTCCTCTAAGGCCACTTACGCATTGTCTTCATTCAGTAGCTGCTTTTCTTCCTCTCCCGAGCCCTCTGTTCTTGCTAAGGCCCATTTGTCTTGTCTCTGAAAGATAAATAGAGGCCTCAGTGATAGAACCAAGGCTGCAAAAAGGGGGTGAGAACATGAGATCTAGCCTGTGGTATGACACAGGCCACAGCGCAAACACCACATGAACTGCTCATTGCTCTGCATCTCAGAGCAAACGAAGAGATCAAAGAGCAGCGAGGAGAGCCAGATGTAATTAGAGAAACTTCCTTCAATCCACTCTGAGATGCAGTATGTTGGTTTGGGGGAACTGAGGAATCAGCAATGTATTCCCCTGCCTCGGCTTTCACTAGCTTCCATGTCATCTTGATTTCTACTTATTGCCCTCAAATCACGAAGTAGAGATTATTTGAATCAGTCACTTCAGAATAAGTATGGAGGCCTCTTCTATTTTATTTTATTTTATTTATTTTATTTTATTTTATTTTGGCTCGACTGGGGCTGGATTATTCTACCAGCTCTGGGGTAAGGGACAGCTCTGACTTGAGGTTGTACGGCCTGAGGGAGGTCGTTTGGCCCTTGTAACATGGTGATAAATTAGAGAGCTGGGAGTCCCTTCTGGAATTACACAACTTATGGACACTACAAGTAGTAATAGTTATGATCCAATATTAAACTTCTGTTTTCTGCTTTGTAATTCCCTTCCTTAAGTTTATTAAATACCACAATCTTGTTATCATTGCGTTTTGGAGGGCTTAGAGAAGGCCCTGTGGTTATGCTTGGCGTGGATAAAACAAAGAGGAAAACGTATTGCAAGACGATGAAATGAACTGACCCATGTTGTGCTGAAAGTGTAGTTCAGACCAAAGAGGGGTGCCAGGAAGTCTCCAAGACAGATTGCAGAGTGTCCCAGAAATTACCGAGGGAGTTGATCATGGTCTACTGAGTCTGGCTCAGGGTATTATCTTGTCGGTCTTAAAAAGTTGATCCCGCAGTCTGGAAAACTCTGTGTCCTGTGAGTTATGTAATCAGTATAACAGTGACTTCAGCAGCTGCCAGTTCTTGGCTACCAGACACTGTGTCAAGAACACCAATGACGACGTAAGGTAAGTGGTCAATACCATTTTAAGTCCATTTTATAGGTGAAGATCAGAGGCTCGAGCCACTTATTTGAGGTCCTTCCATAGAGGTATGTGGTGATGTGGAGTTCAGAGCCAAGTCTGTATGTCTCAAAAAATGAGGCTTTTCACCACACAGGCAGTAACCTGTAGGTTATCAAACTCAGACTTTTATGTTCAGCCCCACCTTTGGCAGGAATTCCTGCCAACAATGCAGCCAGATTTTCTGCCTGAAAACTCAGAGTGGAACTTGGGGGAAGCATGGCAGTTATGAGCTATTGACTTCTGCCTGCTGTGGCTGTAGAGATGCCCAGAGCAGTGTGCAAGGGGCGGGGCATGGAAGGGCGTGGCTGCCCATTTGATGAGGAAGGACACTGCAGATAGGGAAGGGCAGCCAGCATGGTGAGGAGGGATGCTCCACTGAAAACAGTCAGTGCCCCCTCCCCATGTCAAGATTGAAAATGACATTTCGAATTCATCTACTATTGCCACCCGGTAGAATTTTCTGTGAGAATAAAATAATAAAATTGTTCTGTATCTGCACTAGTCACCTGGGGCTATTGAGCACCTGAAATTTAACTAGTATACTGAAAAACCAAATGTTAACCTAATTTCAATCTAAATGGCCGCCTGCGGCCAGTGACATTTTGGAACAGTGTAGGTACTGACCATTTCTCTGCTGTCCAGTATGGTGTGCAAGTCAGGGAACCAGGTCCTGATCTCCAAGTCCACACCCCTGAGACTTGGTTTAGGGGAGACTCTCCATTCAGGCTGCCTGGGCTGGAACACGGATCCTCTATTCACTACTGTGTAACCCCTCTGTGCTTCAGTTTTCTCATCTATAAATGGATATTAAAAACTGTAACTACTTCACAGGGTTGTTATGAGGATTAAGTTAGTTAGGTTTAAAAAGTGCTTTACATAGTGCCGGAACCTAGTAAAAACTGAATAGATTAGTTAGGTGGGCATGCATTCATTCAACCAACATTTAACATGCCAGATCCTGTGCTCAGTTAAATGATATAAAGATGCAGAAATGAACTAGATATATTGATAATTTTCTATCCTCAAGAAGGTGTTCTTTTAAAAAACACTGCTGTTTCTTTAGGATTTTTATTTCTTTCACTACCCCAATCCAGTGTGTCTAAATAGTATGCATACATCAGTAGTATGAATCTAAATAGTTTGTATAGATTAGCAATATCTGCTGTGTGTGTGTGTGTGTGTGTGTGTGTGTGTGTGTGTGTGGTCGGGCATGGCACCTGGTCCATTGTAGAAACTTGCTAAATCATAGAATTTTTATCTTGTTGAAAGAGATTATGTGATATGCTTAGCTTCCTGTGCACTGGACTCAGTGGTAGGACAAGCAGGTGGTAGCATGATAGGGTTTGCCTTCCTGCTTCTTTTCCCTTGGCCATATTTTAGAGGCTTAATGAGATTTGGAGGTATGAGGGACCTGAGGGTAGTAGGTGCTCCCCCAAATTCAGAAGTCCAGCAAGTGACTAACAGTCACCATTTGTAATCAAGTAATATTAAGTTGTTTTTCTTTTTTCCCCCAACATCAACTGATTTTCCTCTGAAGACCAAACACTTATTTTCCTTAAGAAACCACTCCTTCCTCTCGAAGTTCATGTCCTTCTGTGGGCGATTCTGTCTCTGAGGCTGAGCGTGGGATTTTGGATTGCCTCATCAGAGCACTGCACACCCTTAGCCATGGCGATTGAACATGAGTGGCATCTGGCTCAAGTCAGTCCAGTGAGGTTCAAGTCACAACTTTTGGAGGTTTCTTGAGAAGAAAGAGTATTTCTTTCCAAAGGACTTAAACTGAAAGGACATTGTCCGGAGTTGCCTCATACGAAGAAGATCTGACCTTGAGTAAAGTCAACACAAGGCGAAGCAGAACTGAGAGAAAAGGAACGGAAGAAGCCTGATGGTTTCTCCTGAGCTCTGGACCGGCGGTGCCCAAAGCTCTGTCACTGCACATTAGGGAGGTGAGCCAATACATTCCTTTCTGTGCTTAAACTACTTTGAGTTGAGTTTCTATTCCCTGTGACCACAGGCCGCTTCCTGTGCCATTTCCTCTGTGCTGAGTGTTTGCTCCCAGGAACTCTGTAGGAGTCGAGGCCAGATGTCCTGCACTCTGCTTCCCTCTGGAGCCCTAATCATAACAGAGCAAATGACCAAACGGCTCACGTGCTCATGGCAGCAATTTAAGGATGTCCTGTGTAAGACTGACCCTAAGAAGGGATTCTAAAAGGCCTTGCTTATGTAATTTAAATTCTTAAAATAGCTGCAGATTGCGTATGAGAATGCCGCTGGGGCTCCTGACTGCCTAACCTGGGGTGGGAAGGTCAGAGATTCTCAGTGAATGAAAAATAGGCTGACAGCAAAACAGGCTAAGAATGAAATGCTCTCTGATCCTCGCTGAGCATGAGTCAGGGCTCCAAGGGGCAAAACTAGTGACTTTGCAATTATCTAAGGACTTCTTAAAAATACCTTTAGCAGCACAGGAGGAGAGCTGACCCATTTCTGGGTCTGGAATCAATAGACTAATAAAAGGAATCCTTAAAAATAGCTTTCCTGTCTTAAAATATATTTCCCATTGAGCAGTAATCAGAAGAAAATTTTTATCTGGGCCCTGGCTCATTTTTTTTATGGTTTGACATAAACCTTGGTGTTCTGGGTAGTTCTTTGCCTGGACACTGGCCCCAGGGACTCCATTCCTGAGTGGAGACTCCAGCCCAGGTTTCGCACTCTCTGTGGTGAGCAGCTGTTTCTCCCTCAGGTGGGGAAGGGGGCGAGGCCAGAGAGGCTCTCAGAGGTCACTTTGCCAAGAGGGATGAACCTGGCGTTCACATTCTGTTTCCATCAAACTGCAACCTGGAAGCTAAGAGTAAGAAGCAGGGTCTGAAGTGCTGAGAATGATGACTTGAAGTAGGCCTAGGAAGTCCTACGGGAGGGAGGAGTGGCTACTTAGATGATCCGGGAGCTGAGTGGATAGGAGAGGGAGGAAACCAGTCTTCAGAAAAGGGCAGATCCTTCAGGACTGGTGGTAATTTGTGGACAATGTTCTTTTCCTGGGCTTCAGTATTTCCTGATTCTGACTCCTTCAGAATGAGACTGTCATGAAGCCATTCTGCCCTGCCCTCCCCCGCCACCCCATGGGCTCTCTTTCCTACATATGTAGATGAAAATGTCTTTCTTCCTTCCAGGTTCTGTCCAGTACTTCCTACACAAGTAATAATTTGGGATCTTGTTTCATCTCCTCCATCTATGTGTCATCAGAATGAAAATTCCCTAGGGAGCATTTCTCTAACAGGGACATGGACCATTTGCACCAATTCTTTCTAGGGCATCTGACAAAAATGTGTATTTCAGAAATCTACCACAGACCAAATACATCAAAAACATGGGGAATGGAGTCCCAAAAGTTCCATCTTTAAGTTTGTTCCCAGGCATCCTTTATGCACACTAAAATTGGAGAGCCATGGCCCAATGGTAAGAGCAATGTATTATGCAAAGTGGGGCTTCCTATCACCAGACCCCTCCGATCATGTGGAAGGCCCCACATGAAGTTGTGGTGCTCAAATATGATTGAATGGGAAAGTAAAAAAGAAAGGACAAAAGTAGTGGAAACCTGCATTTTCCTTCCCACCTCATTGCCAAAGCAATGAGTCCTGTTTCTTCCCAGTTCAGGGGGAGAGACCTTAAAAATTCCAGAAGTTCCAAGCTCCTTCCTAAATGCAACTCAGTGTCACTTTCACGAATGCTGTGGTTAATGCTATTTTATGGACCTGAGAGGTTTGTCTCTCATGCCACACAAGATGGCGGTGTGCTCTGAAGCTCACTTTATTGCAGAGCATAATGTGGATTTTTGTAATGGGGACAGAGGTGATTTCACAGCCATGCCTTTTGAGCTTCGAGGCTAAAATAATGCCCATGGGAGGGACAAAAGAAAAATGAAAAACTTGTGTCTTTCAAGATTTCTTAATGGAAATTTGAAAAGGATGAAAAATAGAGGTTAATAGCTACAGGTTACTGATGGGACATGGAGCATAAAATTAACAGATGCAAATTGAACAAAAGGGGCTTTCTAGGAAGCAGACAAAATAAGGTAAGAGTTGTCCATAATGGTATTGGAATGTTGTCCATGGAGGCAATATAAAGGTGGGACAATGATGATTAACCCCACAAGTTCAAATATATTTATTCAGGAACCTTCCCTTAAAGTGAGAAGACTGAAAATGAGAGAGAGAGAGAGAGAGAGAGAGAGAGAGAGAGAGAGAGAGAGAACCAAAGGAGAAGTCCTGCGCTATGCTGTTGCTGTAGTAGCTGTATCCATCAATAGGGAGAAAAAAACTAAGAGATGATTATGATGAAATCAAATAGTTACATTTCTTAAACCTTATTTGAAATGATCCTTTGAAGTCCCATAGCAAAGCAAAACAGGGGCCTGAACCATTAGTATCTTGCTCAAGACCCATTTATTTATTTATCAGGTAGTATGGCCAGGATCTGATCCAGGTTACTGTGGTAAAGGCTTTGACTCATATCTTTTATTATTTCTTTATTTCTTTTTATCCTCATCTGAGGATATGTTTGCTGATTGTAGAAAGAGAAATGGAGAGAGACAGAGACGTCAGAGAAATGTTATAGGTGGGCTGCCTCTGTATCCCCATCTGCTACTGGTGGAAGTGGAGTTCTTGTGATGTCACAAGGAAAGTGTTAGGTCTGATCAAATAATTGAATCAACACCCCCTCCCCTGGGAACTGATCTTTAGACCACTTCACAACTGACAATCCCTTTTGCTTAGACCACATTCCATTTGCTAAGACCATTATCATTCCCCTCTGGACTTGCCCAGGATCCAGACTGGCCCAGAGAATTCCCTGCTGAAAAAGCCCACCTAGAGTCCTTTAAAATCTCTGACTCCCCGCCCCTGGGTGCTGGTGCCATTTTGGGGCTTAGCCCGTTTAGGTTTCCAGATGAGCTAATAAATGTGTAATTCTTTACCACGTTCAGCCTCGCGAGTACCTCCTTCGGTGACTCTAATAGAAAGGAATTCCCAGAGACTCACACAGGCGGAGAAGTGATCTTTATATCCATGAAATTAAATCTCTGAGTTTCCAATGTTGCATTTTCCTCCATCCCACCATGGAAAAAGTCCAATCTTGTCTTCAGCAGGGCAAGAATTAAAGCCACTGCCCAGAGTCTCCATTCATATTAAAACACAGTCCAGTCCAGCATCCTGGAGTCTGCATGGCCCTGGACCATGTGGCTGCTCAAAGCCGTATGGCTATGACTAGAGGATGGGTGAGGGTGGGTCACGGAGCAGGAGAGAAGCAAGTAGGCAAGAGCAAAGCAAGAGAGAGACAACTGTGTGGGGATTATTACTTCCAAGATTTTCTACACTTACAGTGCTCCACCCCCTGGCCAATGATCTTTTCCCCAGGTTGGACAGACAGGCAAGCACCTTCCCTACCTCACTCCGACTTCACTGTCTCCCTTTTTGTTTGATCCCTCCCCCCAGTGATTTGCAGGGAATGTTTGCAGGGAATGGACCAGTGGTTTCCCTGTAGCTTCCTGATGAAACAGCCAAGATGACCATGCTTACAATGTCTGTTCTTCCCTTTGCTCCCCTCCTACTATTAATACCAAGAACTAGCTGATGACTACAATAACAAAACAACAATGAACAAGTGATCTTAGAACCTCATTTGCCCATGGTATACTGAGGTGTCTAACAAAACAAGTTCAAATCAAGACCACAAGATGCTTTGTTAGAAAAAAAAAATTAGAGAAAACTTATAAACCCCTTAGTGTCTACGTAGATTAAGCAAACACCTCATTAATGAATGCTGTGTTCATCATCATTATCTCAACAACAACACTTATCATTATGAGCATTACCATTATTCCCCAAATAGGATAAAATTTTAAAGCTTACTAACCTTAGACTTCTCTAAAGCTCACAATAAAAGTCTAAATTAAAAATAGAAAAGTAAAGTGGGTTGTGAGACGATTCAACTGCTCTAGGAAATTTCTACCTAGTTTAATGTTAGCTAGAGAGTCACAGAGTTGGGATTTGAACCCAGGCCCACCTGATTCCAGTATCTGAGCAGATCCTTCCATGTACCATTCTGCTTCACATAGTTCTCCCTACCCAGAAAATCCCCTCTGCCCCTCTCCTTTTATTTTATTTATTTATTTATTTATTTATTTATTTATTTAATATATTTTATTGATTTTTCCACAGAGAGGAAGGGAGAGGGACAGAGAGCTAGAAACATCGATGAGAGAGAAACATTGACCAGCTGCCTCCTGCACACCCCCTACCGGGGATGTGCCCGCAAGCAAGGTACATGCCCTTGACCGGAATCGAACCTGGGACCCTTCAGTCCGCAGACCGACGCTCCATCCATTGAGCCAAACCGGTTTCGGTAGCCCCTCTCCTTTTAGAAAGCTATCACCTCACGACCTTTCTGCCACTATCATGGAGACATATTTCAAAATAGAGATTCTCCCCAGATAACCCTCTTTGATACACTTTCCGTGTTTCAGACACTTTGGACTGTATAGCCCATTGTCAACTGTGCTTTTCTAGTTCCTCATACTATTTCATATCCCAGTTCTAGGTTCCTCCTAGCTGATCCCATAACACCCAGGGGCTATAGCTATATGCTTGGACCTCCCAGAGGACATTATCATTTTCTTTTACTATCTTCCCAACTAGTCTGTGAGATCGTTTGGGAGTAGGATTAACCTGGTGCTCAGGATCCAATCCAGAAGCTTGTACATAATAACAGTTCAATGTGTGTTTATTAATCAGTGAAAAAAGAATTAAACTCTAAAGTCGAGTTACTTAATGAGTATTAGAAGTTCCCATATACCTGCCATAAATTATAAAGTTTGTCAGAGCCTCTGCTCACAAAATCTAACTTAAATGATAAGGGATGCCTGTTGCAATGGTAGAAATGCATTCACATTTCAACAGCAGAATTGAAATGCCGTGAAGGCCTGGAATGCACGGTCAGGGCCCACACACCAGAGCTCTTGGCTCACTGGAAGATTTCACATATATTTCTTGTCACTTAGCATCCCCAGGCTTGAAAATTGGTGCATGCTGAAAGGAATCTCCCAGATAAGAGAAAATCCCGATTCCCTGCTATGTTCCAGCAGGGACAGAAGGATTGCAGTTTCATTTCCTGCCAATTTTTAAATTATGAATATTTTGGTATGATTATAAGTAAGCAAGACAAGCCTACCAGGGAATCAAATAATCCAGGAACATGAAAACATGGATTATTGTTTTCCTTCCCCTTTCCTCTCAACTTGATTTGTTTTGCTTTTGCAAAAGAAAATAAGGTCAGGTGGCAGGAAAACTACTTTGGGAAATTTAAATCTACAGAATCATAGCAAAAGAAAATGTGTTCTCTCTTACTCAGTCACACCATCCATGTGCATAACTCTTCTCTGGTGTCCTTAGAATTACAGACAAATTATTTAATAATTTTAAGCCCTCTTTTATGTAAAAAAAAAATCACCTTGCTTGATCCCCCAAATACCTCTGCAGCTGAGGTAAATTCCTTAGGAACCACCTCTTTGAAATATTCATAGTAAAATGTAGACAGTTTAAAAAGAATTCCTAATTCAGAACAATTAGAGGTGACAGCAGACTTCCTTTTAAGTTTCTGGAGTGAAATAAAAAAGCTTAGCTTTTATGGCATCTTTTTGTAGTAACCTGAAGCCCGGGTTTTGTTATGTTAATGAAACACGTTACTATTTGAGGACTCACTATATTTTCCTTTCATACAAAAGCACGTTCAGAATCCAGACAGATTAGATTAGGGCAAGACTACCTTTCTTTCCCATCACCATTTTATAAGCAAATCTACCCACATCCGCCATATGTTAGTTGAGTTAATGAGAGCAATAAACAAAGAAACCAAGATTAGTGATGAACACAATCAACAGAAAACTTCACTTTGCTCTGAAATCTTCCCTTGTTTTTGTTATTTGAATGTTATTGCTAACCATAAGATGAGAATGCTTTCTTGTGTACTTCCCTTTATGTTCACAGACTTTCTGACTCACCGCTATTCATGATCAAACACAAATTTCACAAAAGGTTTAATTGCATCTAGACTTTGATAAATATTCTATTTGGGATCTGCAACTAAGACTATAGGAAGGTGGGGGGATCTTTTTGTTATGCAAATGCAAACCAGTGGAAGCTCTTTCTGAAAGCTATTTAGCTGAGCCCACAGAGAGCAATGTTTGAAAGGCCTTTTCTTTCTTTTTTTCTCCTAGGAATGTCAACCTCATTACAAGTCTGGTTATAACATCTTTATTTCATGGACATTTGGCAAATCAGTTCTTTTTGAGATGACTTTTGATAAAGTATGTAATGATAACTTCATGTATTTTTATAAGCTGTCTCAAATGCAGTTCTTTATTCAGGGATGGAAGGTCAATTTCTTGATAACACAGAATTTTTGCAGAAGTTTCTCCAAGAGGACTTATCTCTCTGCAGAAGGCAAATGTACATATAGCTCTTCTTTTAGTGTTCCCATTCAGCAGGACACAAATTCATAGCCTCTTTCCTGAACTTGTGCCAGACATTGTGCTGAGCATTTTAGATGGAGCCATGAACTTGATTCACCTTTATAAAAACTCTATGCATTGTTCGTACGTTCATTGCCAATTTCGAAGTTGAACTGAGAATCAAAGAATGAACTATCTTTTTCCAACTCACACAACTGGTAGAATCAGTATTTGAACCTCAGTCTGTCTGACTCCAAAGGCACAACTCACAGCCTTTATGAAAATGAAATGATTTGATTTTCAGCTTGAGTATTTTTTTTCTTGAAACAACCCAATGAATAAAACAATAGGTACACAGACACATTTTATCCAGTGAGTCATGTCTATAAGAATAAGAAAATATGCAAACAATGGCAATAACAAGGGTAATTGAGAGGACAAATAATAATTATTTGACCTTGGGACTTAATAATTATGGACTATAAGGTTGATATGGGGATGTCAGAAATTTGCCGATATCACCTAGAGGCCAAATAACCTGGGAAAACTTAGGGGGGAGAAACTCACAACAGGCTACAATTTCTCTTATTTTTAAAAGAGTTACTCCTATGAAAATTAATTTTAAAGGTACATATTTAGTACCATGAATTTGGGCACAGTTTTAATATTTATCACTTTTTATCACTCAATTGAAAATGTCAACAAGGAATTGAAGACTCAGTTGCCCTCAATAACCCTGAGTAGGTCATTGAGCCCCACGATGAAGTTACTCCATGGTTAGTCATTCCTACTACCTATGAAGTCTCCAGAGACTATGCATATGTTTGGGTGGGAAAAAAATGATTACTGGGTTTCATGGGATTACTCAACTGACTGCCTGAAGGCGTCATCACACAGGTAAGGTTTTCCCTTTTCCACAAATATTCTGAAGTAATCAAATGGGTAATGGCCACTGCATGGCAAATGTGCTGTTTTAACGGCTAACAGTACAAATGACTCCATGACTCATAGGCAGCTCCTTTTGTTATGCAGTATAAATAATAATGCAAGGAGAGTTGAGGCCTTATCATTTAGGTCTAGCTTTTTGCAGTCTCTCTACTGTGAGTTGACTTCCAGTGCATCATTTACTGCATTTTCTGTGATGAGTTGATTAAAATGCAGATGGACTTTCTCCAATCCAAGGAAAGTCTGTATACTGGTCTTTCTAGGGCATGAAATAACATATTTTCCTCTGCAAGGGAAATATAGGAAAGTATTTCTATGGCAGTTGATGTGCCTGCTCAGATATGCTCCACAGTTCCCCTTAGAGTGCTTGCCAACTCTTCCAGCTTTCCTACTTTGCCCCTTTCTTTCATTTAATTCTCCTCTTTATGATAATGTACCTTCTCAAAGTATAAAAGTGGACCAAGATATCAGAGTGGGTGAAGAAGGGGTAGGTATTACAGGTCCACTACTGAACTGAAAGAACACAGGTCCACTACTTCCAAGACCTGTGCTGTGCCTCTGATGTTGACTCTCTTGGCTACTGCAGGTGTCTAGTCTTAACTTGCCTTTCTTTTAAGGGGCAAGAGGTTTGTCACTGGGCTCAGTTAACTGTGTCCCCTCCCCCCAAAAATAGGGCCTTGACTTGTTATTCGCAATAAAAGTTTCATAGTAGTTAACTGCATCTCCACTAGCATACCAGAAGCTTACTATGGGCTAGAGTTTATTCTAAGCACATACATGCATTATCTCCTTCAAAGATATTGCCAAAGTAGTGCCAAAAATTCCAAATAAGTACAACTGATGAAGAGAGATCCACTCTTGAGGAACAAGTACAGGGGCCCATCTGGATTCTTGGTTGCAGGACAATTAGGGGTCTGACAGCCTGATCCACTCGGTGAAAGGTGGTAGCTTGAGTTATGATCTTGTATGGCAGCAATTTTCAACCTTTTTAATTTCATTGTACACATACATTTTAGTTAATAAAATTCTGCAGCACATCAACATTTGTTATATTTTTTGCTGATCTAATAACAACAACGAAAAGGTATAATTTTTATTCATTCACACCAAATGGCTATTGTCGTATTGGTTGTTGTCATTTTCTTATCTGACAGTCTAAGGTAAAAGAGGTCATTGCCCCTGACTAAATAGTCAGTTATTGCGTGTTTTAAAAATTCTCATGGCACACTGGTTGAAAATCACTGCTGTAAGGAGAAAGGCAAGCTTCTAGCTCTCTGCCAGCCTGCTTTGCTACCCTCTTCTCTCTCCTCCACTAGAAGAGGGCATAGTAATCAGATTGATCAGGTGATGTTTGCCAGTTGGGGCATGTTTATGAGCGGTCAGGTCACCATGCAATAAAGTACTCTGGCACCCAGGTATATATTTTTCGCTTTCTTTTTCCATGTGGCTGGGCTGAGTTGATTCAGGGCTGGCAATCTTGGGCAGGCTCTTCTCTCTCTCTCTTTTTGTAGGCATGCCTAAATGTACTAATTTTTATTTCAGTTTCCTGTACCTTAGCACTGATAAGAAAGTGATACAATATCAAGAGATGAATTCTGGATAGGAAAGGCTGAGATTTTGTTTAGATACGAAGCCTAAAATATATGTGTAAGTCAATTAAGCCCTGGCCCTGTTGTCTTCGTAATGGCATTGTGATTTTAATCTGCAACTGTTCCTTGTATATCTCTCAGGAGCCACATGGGATGAAAGAATGAAAAGACAGAAGTTACAGTGGTTGAAATAAACCAAAACCCCATTATAATACAATCCAAGGTTTTCATAGAAGTCCCTTGCTCCTTACCATAAATTGTTAGGTATGACTTAAAATGAAAAATAATAGCATGTCAGCATCTTCCTAAATATTCTTTTGAATCAGCTTAGGCTGAAATTTCTTATTGATGATAGAAGAATAATGGCATTCTTACAAGCACTGGGCTGGACTAGTGAACTCCACCAAGAAGACTCAGTGTCACCCTAAGAAGAAGAGGAAGATGAAGAGGTACACTTAGGAGCAGAGCGCAGACCATAAACTGTGAAATTCCCTTTTGCTAGTTTGGTTTGGCATTTAGGTGACTATACCTTGCTTAGAGCATTTTCCCCAATATGTTCACACCTATCAGCCCCTGACTCAGATGGTAGTCTTTTATGGACCCATCCTTACTTTTCACTTACTTTTCCTTCATTCATCAAGCTTCTCTTGACTTCTTACTCCTACTCACTTTCTTCCTCCAAAAGATTAAGACTCATATTTTTTTGAATAGTCTAAGTTGAAAGAACTCTCCATTTTCAGTTGTATAAATGAAACTTATTAATATGAAATGCTGATTCCATCATCCCCATTTACAATCTGCAGAAATCCTCCCAGTCTAAAGCCACTGTAGTTTGTGAAAATAAATACAACTGAGACAATCAACCTAGAAAACTATTTTGAGAAGGTAGAGATGTAAAGGCAGCATTTACTCAGGTAAACCAAACTGAAGAATTGGGCTAGGCAAAGCATTTACCTAATATATTATCATGTGGGAATAGCTAGCTATTTGGGTATGCATTTCAATGTAGACCACATCTAGCTACCCACTTCTATTCAAATAAATTGTGTATGCAAGAAGTTTGGTTACCCTTGTGAGTAGTTGATTTTCAGAATTCAAGTTAAATATTTATTGTAAAATATATTGTTCTATTTTTCCTTTTTATATTTTTTTCCTTTTTACCTTTTTATATTGATTTTTGAGAGAGAGAGAGAGAGAGAGAGAGAGAGAGAGAGAGAGAGAGAGAGAGAAACATCCATTTGTTGTTCCACTCATTTATGCATTCATTGGTTGATTCTTGTATGTACCTTGACCCGAGATCAACTCCACAACCTTGGCATATAGGGACAATGTTCTAACCATCTGAGCTACTCTGCCAAGGCTCTTTTATATCTTCTTAAGTAGGAAAACCTTAATAAGGTGGTTTTCCAAGACCAATTCCTGCAATTATCATTATTTATCATTCCAAAGCATGTTTTATTGCCTACAATGAAAGATATATTTGTGTGACCTGATTTTATTATTTTTAGTCTTATGACTATCCTTTAATTTCATCCTAACCCATTTCATTTCACATCAGCAAGAATCACCAGATGATAAAGAGTAATGATGAAGAGAAGATTTCTCAAACAAATAAGCCACTAAGTCCCTGAAAATACTATCTAAAATAAGACAAGGATCAATTAAATAAATTAGCAAGTGAACATTGTTTTACTCAAGAATCTATTTCTAGATTATTTGATTTTTTTAATTTTAAAGTTTTTATTTTTTATCTTCACCCAAATATATTTTATTGATATTTAGAGAGAGAGAAACATTGATGTGAAAGAGAAACATCAATTAGTGATTAGTTGATTCCCTGACTGGGAATCAAACCAGCAACCTTTTTTCTTTTAACTGAGCCACTCAGCCAGGACTTGATTTTTTTAATGTTGTTTTTTCCATTCAATTATTTATTTCCAATTTTGGTCATCTCATTTATTGCAAATTCCTCTTTTACTAGTTGAAAAAATATTTAAGCCAAAAATCTGTTGAAACAGATTTTTAATATAACATCTAATTTAATTTTCATGTCATTCCACAGTGAATGCTATTATCCCTTATTTTACATGAGGAATTTCTATCTAAGTCATTAAATAATTTTCTCAGAATAATTCTGCTATTAGGATTGAAAGACCAAGCATTTAACTCAACAGAGGCATACCATAAGGTTCAAATGACCATTTTGGTGCTTGTGAGCTATTCTTCAAATTACAAATAAAATGTTGATTGGATGAGATTATTACCCTCTAGATAACATAAACTTTATTGTGAGATTTAAAAAATTTCACTTGGCCAAACTCTTTTAGTAACAAACACACAAAAACATTAAAATAGGCATTAAATTCAGTTTTATTTCACTGAAACATGTTATATGAGTAATGTAAGGATGTGATTGTTTTTCACCAAAGTGTCTATCAATTGCCAAAGAGTTAGACATCCGCTCACACTTGTGGTCTTTTACATAATCACATCAAACACTGCAGAGGAGAATGGTGATAATCTAGGTCTAGATTAGAAAACCTTGGTTTAGTGTCTTACTTATTTCCATTTCCTCTAGACTTTGCTCCTACTTGGTGGGATTAAAAAAGCAATGCTATAACTACTACTTTCATGATATGGTCTCCAGATGGCTGACTAAAATTTATTCCATCACCTTGAGATTATTCAAGTTATTCCAAGCAGAACTGGAGGAGGTGGGGGTCAAACATGCAAACATAAAAGAGCTTATTTGAGGATATAAATACTTGTGCATATTGGAATCTTTGGTAGAATTGTATTTTTCTAAAATAAGAAGATGGATGTTAACAAAAGGTGGATGTTAAGAGCCTTTGAATGTGTTCTGGGGTTATTTTCTTTCTTATTTATCAGAATTTGAATCTAGGAAAGCTATATTTCCTGGTTAGATGTCTGAGTCCTGCTTGGCATATCTGATCTTCAGCAGTAGAAGAGTTATGATATCACCAAGGACATTGACTTGGCTTTTAGCTAATGTAAAAAATATCTTTGAAAGGATATACATTTTAATAGACATCAAACAGACATTAAAATTATAAAAGTATTTATATTAAAATCTGTTAATGTCCATTTGAATATATATGGGGGCATTAAGAAGAGCATTATATTTGTCTAGTTTATGTTATACTTAATAACCAAAGCAGAGATTTATATGATTAACGAAGGTAGATACTGAGTTTATATTTTAATTAGTTTAATAGGCAAAAACCCACAAATCTAAAGGAATTTGTAAAATTATAAAACTCGCTCAGCCAGTGTGTCTCAGTGGTTGAGCATCAGCCTATGAATCAGGAGGTCATGGTTCCATTTCTGGTCAGGGCACATGCCTGGGTTGTGGGCTCGATCCCCAGTGTGGGGTATGCAGGAGGCAGCTGATCAATGATTCTCTCTCATCATGGATGCTTCTCTCTCTCTTTCATATATATATATATATTCACAACAAAACCTTATTATAGCATTTAAGAAGTTCCAAATGGTTCTGAAGACAGAAGTCATGGTCACTCTCTACCTGTGTCTAAAAAAGAAACATTTGATGAATGGTCTTTTTCTGACCTTCAAGAGCACCCCTTCCGCAAATCACCACATGCTCCTTATCTAACTAAATTCATTTGTGTCTTAAACATGGTCCCTCCTTTTGGCCAAATGAGTTATTATTTCAGCTCTTTTTTTCCCTTCTTTGTTTCCCCCTTACCTGCCCACACCCCATCTCCATAACACTTTGTACCTCATTTGGTCCCTTGTCCTATCACTATGGCTTGGCAAATCGCTTTTCCCATTTGTAATACCTTCTCTTTGCACCATCCATGCATATGGTTCCTTCCTTTAAAACAGAACTCTTTTCTTTGAGAAATATGTGATTCTGTTCCATTCTCAGTTACTTCGTCCATGCAAGCTTTTAGCAGTGTACTAACTTGGATTTGTTGGTATGTTGTCTTGAAGTACGTGCTGTCAGTTTTTTTTTTTCACCTGTTTATGTTGTATCTCCTAAAGGAGATTATAGACTCTTTAAGAGAATGTCTTCTAAAAATTGCATCCACCCTAAGTGCCTAGAACCATGTTCACCCCATAAAAGGTGCTGAAAAAAAGTTATTGCTCAATTGTTTGGCTTGCTACATTTTCTGTTCCAGGGAAACCAGTACAACATACTTTGGACATCTTTTATGTCTTTAAAATAATTATAACGTGAAGACTGCCAAATTGTAACAATTTCCACATCACTTGATTATTTATTTTAAATTGGTAGAGAATGAGTGATGACCACAAAAGTTATGCCCTTGAAGAGAGTATGGTAGTAAAGTCAAATATATTATTTAATTAAAAAAAATCAAACAGGGGTGGTTAGGGTTAAGTTGAAACTTAGGTTTATTTTTAGTTCTCAGAGACTAGTTAGGGAGCTTCACTTGAATATCAAAGCCTCTAGCAAACTCAGATGCATTTGAAGGTACATAAAGACAGATGTGATGTAAACTTTAAGTTCCCACTACACATTTACAACAACTCCCACCAGTACCTACGAAAAATTAGAGCATTAGAAAATACATAAATATAGCCCATGGGGTGGAAGGGGGGGGTGTGGAGAGAAGTCTCTAGATAGCTTAAGATCCAAGGGTGCAGAGTGTTGGTTTGTTTTCAATCCATCTGCGGGTCGCTGATTAGATTCAGCACGCTGGCCAGCTCCGCTCTCGGCGGATTTATTGGCCTAAGAGCACAGGGAGGAAGGCACCATCTGCTGCTTTTGAATTAATAGATAACTGGGAGCCAGGGATGAAGACGGTGCGACAGAGTCATCGTATTAGATGTTGATGCCACGAGTTTTCTTTTTTTTTTTTTGGGGTGGGGGGAGGAGACTTTGTCTAATCTCGGGGTCCCCACGCCTCTACCCAGATCCTCCAGCGAGCTAGAATGGAGAAAGGGCCGAAAAGCAGAAACCCTTCTATTTCTCTGCTTGGCTCATCACGGCAAGAAAGTGTTCCCAGTTCTTGGAATTGAAGAATGTCCATCATAGCTTTTTTTCTACTTAAGTTAGTTGAGCTGCAAGGCCGATACACAAACCCGCCCTAATCTGATCACTTTTATTTTAACGAAAGGGGGCGTACGTAAAGCAAATTGCTGGAGTCCGAGTTTACACAGGTGGGACACAGACGCTGCCCACGCCCCAGGTGCGCATAAGACTGGGGAAAGGCGGTGGGCGCTTTACCACACCGCATCTCGCTGGCTTTCTCTCGGTGAGACCTCTGGATTAAGCATCCTCGCTAACAAGTCATCACTGGTTAGTGTATTTCTTCCTCCCTCAAGAACTTTTGTCCGAGGGAGGGGGAGAGAGGTCGGGGCAGTGAGAGCTGAGGATCAAGGGGGAAACTGTCCACAAAAGGAAGGGGGAGAAGAGGGTAGGAAAGCGTTAGGGTCAGTGCTGAGGCTCTGAGGCTTTGGGGTCGCTCGCGCTCTCCTCCTCCCGCCCTCTGCAGCCACCCTTTACGCCACGGACACTGGAGAGTTAAGCCAATAAACACGTAAGCGCCGCTCCCTCCCCAATCGGCAAGTTGCCTCTTCGGCTCTTGGCTGCATCGACAGCTTGCAACACTCGGCATCTTTTCTGCAGGCGCCTCCTTCAGCGGCTGCAGATGGCATTCGGCTGCGGGCTCCGGGCTTGCCATTGACTGTCGTCCCCTTTGCCCACCTCGGGCCCACGGACGCACCTCTCTCTTCCCTTCCTCCCCTCGCGCTCCTGGGTTTGAGCGCAGCTCCGGATCGCCGGGCGAAGGAAGCAGTCGCGGCGGCCGAGGCTGAGCTGTAGGGCGCTCGCTCCCTGATTTGGGGAGAAGCGCCCATCCGGGAGAGCCGACCCCGGGAGCTGCCTCCAGCGCCCCCCATCTTTTGCACCCCAAGTCGGGGCTCCAGGGACCCCCCTCTCCAGGCGGCACCATGCTGGACCCTTCGTCCAGCGAAGAGGAATCGGATGAGATCGTGGAGGAGGAGAGCGGCAAGGAGGTGCTGGGCTCGGCCGCGTCCGGCGCGCGCCTGTCTCCCAGCCGCACCAGCGAGGGCTCGGGCGGCGGCGCCGGGCTCGGGGGCGGCGGCGGTGCGGGCGCCGGGGCCGGGGTAGGCGCCGGCGGCGGGGGCAGCGGCGCGAGCAGCGGCGGCGGGGCCGGGGGGCTGCAGCCCAGCAGCCGCGCCGGCGGCGGCCGGCCCTCCAGCCCCAGCCCGTCGGTGGTGAGCGAGAAGGAGAAGGAGGAGTTGGAGCGGCTGCAGAAGGAGGAAGAAGAGAGGAAGAAGCGGCTGCAGCTCTACGTGTTCGTGATGCGCTGCATCGCCTACCCCTTCAACGCCAAGCAGCCCACCGACATGGCTCGCCGGCAGCAGAAGGTAGGTGCGCCCGGGAGGCCCAGCAGCAGCGCCGGGAAGTCGCGGGGCGGGCGGGCGGGCGGGGCGAACAATGGGAGCTGGCGGCGCAGCTGGCGGGGAGGAGCAGGGGGTGGAGACCGCGCCCTGGGGAAGGGGCTGCGAGGCCCCCTTTCCGCGGCCGGGACCCCGGAGGGGCCTGGAGTGCAGCGCCGCGCTCCGGGCCTCCCCGGGAGCGCGGGATGCGAGCCTCGCAGGTCCTGCTTGGTGGCCCGGGAGGCTCTGGGAGTGACTGGCAGCCTGCGGCGCCCACAGAGGCCTGGCTCGCTCGCGGGCTCCCGGCACCCTCCGGCGGCGGGCGGCGGCTCTCCGCTCCAGGCCCGCCCTCCTGGGCGTGCGCTCGCCCGCCCGGCGGGGGCGCCGGCAGGTGGGGGCGCCCGAGTGGAGCCAGCAGAGCGCCTCTGTGCGGCGCTTGGCTCTCGGAAGCGGAGAGCCACCGCCGGCCCGGCGGGAGAAAGCAAGCTCGGAAGGCGAAGCTTCCAGTCTCACCGGGAAGGGCACCCTCCTCCCTCCCCCGGGTCAGCAGATCGCGACTGGGGTCGTCTAAGGGTCCTGGGGCACCGCTTCCCTGGGTGCCCTCCGATCCCCCATCTTCTTCCTCACTAACCCCAAAGCAGGGCACCCCCTCTGGTCCTTCTTGCCCGGGTCAGGCCCTCTACCTTCCTCCCTATATGACCCTCTTCCTCCCAAGGTGACTTCGCCGCGACCTTCTGGCTTCCCGAGGCCCTCAATGCCTGGCCGCCGCTGGCCCCTTAAAATGCTCCAGCAAAAAGCCTCGCAATGATAAGCTTGGGAAGCTTTCTGTGTCTGAGGTTGGAGCAAGGCTGAGGCGGCTGCGGGCCGCCTTTGATGTGAAAAAAGCGCCTATTTCTATCTGCTGTTCTCCAGCCAGAGAAAGGAGGCGGGTGGCGCCTGCAGGAGGAGGGGCCAGAGGGGAAGGAAGGGGTCAGCGCTCAGGTGGAGCGAGTCAGAGAAGAAAGTCAGCGATGTGTTTTGTCTCCTCCCTCCGTGAATGTGCAGCACGTGAGCTCTCAGAACAGCCAGTGAAGGCCCCGAGGGGCGCTGTGCGAAGCCAGCTCCAGCCCCATCGAGGTTGTGAGACCAGTTTCTTAAAATAGTGAATTTCTGGTTGCTGCCAGTTAGGACTGAATTTTATGTTGCTGTAGTAGAGTCTGAGGTTTTCCTGTATTTATCCACCCTTATCTTGAGTGAGCCCAGGTTTCTCTATTTACTTTGCTTACATATGTACACACACCAGCCAGCACTGATGATTTATTTCAGCTAGCTCAAGCTTGCGGACCAGTTTTATTAAAAATAAAACTCATTTCCTGGTTGAGAAATAGCAGGTGGACTACACACTCCATTCTCCACCCCCGTCACCAGCTCCTTGCTTTTTCAACCTGTATTTGGGACTACAGGAGAGCAAAAGGACCCTCAGAACAGTAAAAGTTTCTTGGATATTCTTTTATTACTGGGTGAGGGGTCCACACATGGGGCCTGATATTTCAGGTTGCAGTTTGGAATTATTATGGTAACTGTGTCTTTAGAGCAGGGGAAATTCCATCTTTAAAATCTATCCCATTAATAAATCACCAACAATCAAAGATGTCCTAGTTATTGGGCAATGAAAACTGTTGTGATTTACAGAAAAAAATAAGAAACTTCCCTTTATCAAGCAAAAGGCTCTTGCGCTGTCCTTTAAATAGACGCTGACATCCAGCACTAGAATGAGAGAAATCTGTTCTCACAGAGACCCAGTTCTAAACAACAGTCAGCCACCTGAGAAAGATTATCAGGAGGCTCAAGTCTTCTCATCTGATTGTACCTTTTATCTGAATCCATTCAAAGCTGTGCTTTTGAGGAGCAAGAGGGTTTTGTTTTTACACATGACCTTAACATCAGAGAGTCCACAAAACAGATTGATAACACTGGTATTTGGTCAAACTATTTTTAGTTATTGCAACAAATTAGTGCTAATACACATCCTAGCAAAGCTGCCTCAGGAATGTTGACTGTCTTAGGAAGCTGAGTATCTGTCTTCTTATTACAAGAAAAGCCAAACTTTTCCATTGCTATATCTTTGTTTTTAGAGTCTTTCTGGAATAGGGTGTTTTGCCATTTTTTTTTTCTCCCAGTAGAAAGCTTGGAACTTTGAAGGAAATAATAATTTTTAAAAAAGGACCCCGACCAGTGTTGCTCGGTGGTTGAACGTTGACCCATGAACCAGGAGGTTCCCCAGTTTGATTTTTGGTCAGGGCACATGCCTGTGTTGCAGGCTTGATCCCCAGTATGGGGACATAGGGGAGGCAGTTGATTGATGTTTCTCTCTCATCCATGTTTCCATCTCTCTGTCCTTCTCCCTTTCTCTCTAAAATCAATTTAAAAAATTAAAAAAAAATTTAAATGACCCATCATTGAAAGTAACTAAAATTTGCATAATTACTGTGGTAAAATTCAAATCCAACAAATAAGATTGATGAACTAAAATTAGTCTTGGAGAAATATAAACAAGTTGTTAACTAAATATGAGTTTGTAGTAGACTGGATATGAATGAACTAGAATTGATGTAGAGAAAGGGAACAGAGTGACATGGAGGGAGAGAAAGATAACTGCCTATGAAAAAGAGTTGCTGAATTGGGGAAAAGAAGAGATCATATCAAATCATCATACTATGTGCCTTCAACTTAGACAATGTTATATGTCAATTATCTCAATAAAGCTGGGGCTAAAAATAAAAATCATATCATACTGCATATAATGCACATTACAAAACCAAAGAGTCTATATTTATAATACTGGCAACCATTTTTCAAGCGCCTACTATGTGCAGGGCACTTTACTTAGGTCATATTTAAAAATAGACTTTATTTTTTAGAAGTTTTAGATTTGCTAAAATATTGAGAAAACTGTACAGAAAGTTTTGATATAACCCTCACCTAGTTTCCCCCATTATTGATATTTCACTGTAATATGGTACATCTGTTACAACAAAGAACCCATATTGATACTTACTATTAACTAAAATATATAGTTTATTCAGATTTTCTTAGTTTTTACCTAAATTTCCTTTTCTGTTCTTAGGTCATTTTAAATTTCTGTTCTTAGGTCATTTTAAATTAACTCTAACAACATAAGGGTAACCATCCTCATTTTTAGAAGGGAAAACAGACTGAGAGAGGTTTTGTAATTTTCCTAAAGCACTGTGCAAATAGGTGAAAGAGTGGGGACTGAAGCACGGGGGGGCATGCTGATTCCAAATCCTATCTTTTTAAGAAGCAACACTGGCCAGAAATATTCTAAAGTGAAAAACAGCACCCTAGCATCCTGAGAACATATGTGTACTTCTTACCCAGGGTTATTTCTGTTTGAGTTGAGAGAGGCCTACACCCCTTCCTTAGGGCATCTGTCACGTCCAGTGGTCCCCTCTGAGCCACAGCATAAGTTCCAAGGCGTCCAGGGGATGCCTGAAACCACTTATGGTACCGAACCCCATATGTAATTTGTTTTTCCTGTACATACATTCCTATGGTAACATTTAATTTGTAAATTAGGCACAATAAAGATTAACAGCAATAATAAAAATAAAGTAGAGCAATTTTAAGTTATGCAAATGGCTTTGGGGTCATTATTAAGTAAAAGTGTTACTTGAACATAAGCACTGTGAAACCATGACTGTCAATCTGATAACCTAGGCACTCCTCAGTGACTGATGGAGAGGCGGCATACACAGCCTGGACACGCTGGACAAGGGGCGATTTACAAGGGATGGAAGGGGGTGACACGAAATCAACATGCTACTCTGAAAGGCACACAATTTAAAACATGAATTATTTATTCCTGGAATTTTCCATTTAATATTTTTGGATCATGGTTGACCACAGGTAGCTGAAACCACAAATAAGTGGGGACTACATGGGCAATATATACATTTAGGTACTAACGTCATAAAGAATATGAAGGAGAGAAATGTTAGCTGATAAATCTGAACACCAGATTGTTGTCAGTCTTTCTATGTGGTTCGAGCTGAAAAAAAAAAAAGAAAGTATTTTAGCTCAGAAGACCAACAGGGAAGGAGCAGAGGCTGAAGGTGCTGTTGCTAGATAATTCTGATAGTTAATTACTTTGGATTTACTTTTACTGGAAAAAAGAGTTCCGGGGCATTCCAACAATTGTCCCAGTTAAAAGATGAGACTTTAAGCAGACTGTGTGAAAACATAGTGTATCATTTACAGGTGTATTTTTCTGGTACTGCTATGAATCTAAATATAACATGCTGGTAATGATAATTTATGACCAAAATAAAAACCTGACCATCATACTGGCACAGTGTACCATGTTTCAGGAGCTCAAAAATGATGATCTGTAAGACAGTTCTGTGCTTAGTTTTCTTCTTTTGTCAAAATGCAGAGTGAATACCTAGAAGTTGGCATGGCAAAGTGACACCATATGTTTGTAAATTCTGTAGTGGCGGCGATGGGTGGCTGCCTCCTGTGAAACAGCTACTATAGATATTGCTGTGGGAATGTAAAAGAAGGCACCGTAAACAGTTGTGTACTGTTTAGATGGACATAACCCACTTTTTAAAAAGTGGATAGGAATTATTTATAATGCCTGGATTACAAATGTCCAAAATGAATATTGTGTGCATGTGTAGGTTTGTGTACATGTGTGTCTGTGTGTGTATGTATGTATATGCTGAGAAAAAGAGGCAACCCTAAAATTATGCCTATTCTATATGAACTCCCATATCGTTCAGGAGGACTTTAGACCAGGTGAGTTGTAAATTCAAGCTACTCACTTCCATGTAATTTAGCTTATATCTTGCCATGAAAGTATGACTAACGTTGAATCACTGTTAGCCATAGAAATTCATCTTTATTCACTTACTTACTTGACCTTGTTAGTTGGTCATGACTCAAGAGCCTATACCTTTCATAAAATTTAATAAGACCTACTGCTAGTTAACTATATATATATATATATATATATATATATATATATATATATTAATTAAGTTTATTAGGGTGAAATTGGTCAACATGATCATATTGTATTTTAAGTCAATACTAGTGATTCACCCATTCAGATATGTTTTGAAGCATTTGGATTAGCTCCACTACTCAGAATTCTTAAGGGTTGCTTAGTCAGTGCAATATATGATTTGCATTTCAGAAAATAAATATTTTAATCTTTGAGAAAACGAAGTGACTATTAAACCAGACTGCTTTAAAAATAATTACATGTTTCTCTCCTCATCAAGGAAAAGATGCATTCTTTAAATATGCTTTTTGGCACCCCCACCCTGCACACCTCCTCGGTGCAATAGGCAGGAACTGTTATGCACTGCTAGCGGCAGAGGCATTCTGAAGATGTGAAACACTGCAAAAGTAATAAGAGAGGTTCTTGCCTCATTACACATTTGGAATAGCCTTCTGATTCTCTAAAAACTAGACTGAAGAACAAAGGAAATTAAATATTTCATTCCAGAAGGATTGTACTGTGTAAAGTGGTAAAAGTCAAATGACTCAGAGATCTTTCCCTTCTAAAGGCAAATTTAATACACAAATTTAATAGGCTATACATGAAAATATACTCAGTACTTGTGACTTGGGGCTAGGCGTCTTTACAACTTAAGCTGGAGTGATCAGTAGAGTTCTATTAACTTAGAACTAAGTTTTAATATGTGTTCTCCTTGCACTAAGCACTCTCCCAGGCTTGGTGATTGAACCAGAAGGTACCTGTGAGATATGCAGCTGAATTGGGAATCTATGTTCTAGTTTGGAAGATAACATATAAGCTGATAATTAGAAAGTGTTTAATTAAGATGCTGATGACAATGCAAAAGTAGTGGAGAGATATGCATGCCCACACAGGATTGGATTTAATAGTAGGAACATATTTATTGAGGAAGTTAGATCTTAAGGAATTTGTATGACCTGTAAGCATAAGGAAAGACAGGTATTCCAGTCTGGAGAAGAGCATGAGATAGCAGAAGTATGGAAAGGAGTCATTGCTTGTGGGACACTATTAGTCTGATTCTTTTGGCTCCAAGCGACAGAAACCTAACTCAAGAAGAAAATAATGGGAAGGGGACAGATTTATTAGTGCATGTAATTAGAAAATCTAGTACAGAGGTGACTGCAGGAATGGCTGGATCTATGAGTTCAAATTACTTCCTCAACAGAGTAAGAAAGCTGGCTGGTGATGGAAAATGATTATATTAAAACCTGTGTCTGAGCTCAAACTCTGCAACTTGATTGTAGGCAAGTCATCTTCTGTCTCTGTTGTCATCTGTCATGTAGAGATGGGGGATGGAGAAGCTTCAGATATTGTCTAATGTCCCCTCTATATATAATAATTGATCTTTTTTTTCTGGACAATGAGGTTACTTATTACCAAGACTTAACAATTTCATTCAAACTTGTATTTGGTATGTTTTTGCATTACAAAATAAGGCAGTGTCTTCAAAGAATCTGAGGGGGGTTATACACACTGAGTGGCCAGATTATTATGATCTCTGAATGCATAATAATCTGGCCACTCAGTGTGTGTGTGTGTTTGTGTGTGTGTGTGTGTGTGTGTGTATATATATATATATATATATATATATATATATATATATACACATACATACATATATGTGTGTGTGTGTATATATATATATGTATATATATATATATACACACACATATAGTATCTCTCTTAGAACAAGCATAGTTTTAGTTAAAAGTGATCAACGTGCCACTACTAGTATTTATATAGTAGTATATATATATTAGAGACCTGGTGCATGAATTCGTGCATGGGTGAAGTCCGGCCAGCCTGGCCAGGGGGAGGGGACATGGGTGGTTGGCTGGCCTGCCTGCTGGTCGAACTCCTGGTTGAGGGGACAATTTGCATATTAGCCTTTTATTATATAGGATATACACTGAGTGGCCAGATTATTATGCATTCAGAGATCATAATAATCTGGCCACTCAGTGTGTGTGTGTGTGTGTGTGTGTGTGTGTGTGTGTGTGTATGCTAGGACTATCTGGTTCTTGCCAACAACATCTCTTCTTGCCACGGCTGCACAGATATTGATGGTCTGACCTTGGCATCTATAAGGCATCCAAAAAGAGAAACTGGAATTTGGAACTCTATGTTCCTGTTTCTGGCAACAGTTTCCATGTTAGGATCAGATTTATCTTTTCTGCAGAATCGGAGAGCTTATGATCAGAATTACTTTGTTACTTTTTCATTTCTCAGTCCAAGCATGTGATAGAATTACTTCTCTGTCAATTGCAGGTAAAGAAAGGGGAATGAGGTTATTCAGTGGGTTGAGTTCTGATCATTGTTTTTGACAGACGATGGACAGTGAAGAACAGTAGCTAAGAGCATAGACTCTGAAACTCAACTGCCTTGGTTTGCTTCTTGGCTATCCGCCTAACTGGCTGTGTGATACTGGCCAACTTAACCTCTCTATGACTCAGTTTACTCAATAAAATGGAGGTAGTAGTGGTGTCTTCTTCACTGGGTACTTGTGAAAATTAAGATAATACAGTAAAGCTCTTAAAGCAATATCTGGCATGTGGTAAATGTTATGTGTTGTTATTGCTAAGTTGGTATGTACAATGTTGTTTTATTTTTATTGGTGAAAGGATTAAAAAGTGTAATATATGTGACGTACTGACCATAGTAAGCCTTGTTTGTTATTGCTGTCATCATTGTAATCATCATCATTATTGCTATGATAAGCAGACTTGCAAGGCAGTGGATATGATTACAGCATTGTCTATGAAACAAATGAGGTAGAAGGTACAATGCACCCCTATTCCTCTTTTGCTGAGACATTTCACTAACTCTGCAGTCTCTGGTGCAAATCCCTAGTCAGTTTTGTGACCTGGAGGCTATGTGACCTTGGACATATTTTCCAACCTCTTTAAGTCTTAGTTTCCCCACCTGTAAAATGGGGGGAAGTAATATTGAGTGTTACAAGAAAAAAAAGCATGTTAATTGCTTAACAAGTCCTTAATATGGGATAAATGTTATCGGCAACAGTTAAAATAGCCTTCTTGCATTTTTGTCCATCAAAGGCTCCAATGCTATTTTATACTACAATTTCTTATTTTAGAACATCTTTCTCACCTTTTTCCCCTGACTTGCTCTTGTTTGTCCTTTAATTAATTCAGGTATTATCTCCTTCAAAAACCTTACCAAACCTTTATATTGGACTAAAAGTTCCCGTAACTCCCTGGTTCATGCCCATGTTACATCCTGTACACTATAATTAACTATCCTTTTGTGTGGATTCATCTCTTCCACTAGACTGTAACAACCTCAAAGACATGGACCACACTTTATTACTTCTCGATTCCTCATCTCCCAAAACAGTGCCTGGCACATAGTAGGTGCTTGTAAAAATTCCAACTGTTTAAACTCTGCTGCTTTATTTCCCAAGGAGATTCCAGGAGAGGAAGTGGAGTCATAAATACAATCTGCCTCTATTAAAGAAAAACGACTTATTTACTTTTATCAAAACTTCTCAGTGGAAAACATGAAGGGTAAATAAATTACCAAATGATTTCAAAATTATTTATGTTGCAGAAACATACCATCAATCACTTCCCAACTTAGCTTCTTTATACCAACAACTGATTAATTTCTAGATTCATTACAAAGAAAAGTCTTCTTTCAAAAACCATAAGCAATTATGAATTTCTTGCAATGGCTGAATCCCAGTTGAACTTGAATCACTATAGTGCATGTTTAAGTGGCCAACATCAAGTCAGGAAGAGCCCAGGTGAGAACAGAATCTCTATATTGGAAATATGTTCTTTAGGATGTTTTATTTGCTTTAGTTCTTTATGAAGGAAAATAAGGCAGTCACAGTATTATATTGAAAGTTAGGTGTTTTTAATATTATCAGTCTCAATGTTGCCAAAGTTATAGAATAGAACCTATAAGTTCTATATATTTAGACACAAGTAAATATGCTGCTTTTCTCTAATTTTATTCTCTGTAGGGTTTGGGCACTATTTTACCTCTTACATTGGAGGTCTTTTATGATTGTAGTTAGGATATAAATAAATAATAACTATGGCATACTGTATTGGATAGGGGAATAAGAATATGATGGGTGTGAAATAGCTATAAAAAAGTAAAACCACTTAGGTATGGATTTTTCTGATGCCTTTAGTCAAAGGGAAAATTATCCCATTTCTTTCATTTTAACAAGCAGAGGAAACGCTGAGAAGTTTAAAAAATAAATTGAATTATCAATCCCCAAGTGTTCCATGCTTCCAGCTACTGTTCTAAAATTGAGAGATATGGAGTAAACTGACAATGTGTTAATAATAGTAATGATACTGATAATAATCATTGATAACGTATTATACAACAGCCAATGGGAGGAAAATATCAGCCTGTCATATGTATGGTGTTTATCAGTAGCTCTCATGTGCAGTAGGAAAGTCGGGAGAGATTTTGAAGTTAACTTTTAAAAATTACTCCTACGTGTTCCAGGAGCACATGCCTAGTTTCCAACCAGAGGCTGTAGTGCTTTCAAAAAATACAATAGGATTTTGGCAAACATGTGGAGTGGTACAGTGAATCTACTGTGCCACTTAGGAAAGCAAACGATAAACATTGAAAATTTTTGCAAATAATTATGCCTTCTGTTGCCCATGCAGGAAAACAGCCTTTTGGTGTGGATGATAGGCATGGAGTTGTTTAAGCAAATGAGTTAAAACATATCTTGAACATCTACTTTGGCGATTTTTCTGACAAGTACAGCAACTGTTGTCTATATGGCAGAGTGTCATAACATACTCTGTTCAAAACATTTCTTAGGGGCTCTTCCATATTCAATTTTTGTTTGTTACACATCATCAGACAACATTGTTTTGAGCTACTTATACATATAAGAAACTCACTAAATCCTGTAGGCAAAATATGCAAAGGCACTTTAGACAGTCTTCCTGATCTCCAAAAGCCTACCCATCTGGTTGAGAAGTTGAGGTGCACCAACTTAGAACACACCTTGTACTGTAAGTCAGGGTGTGATGAGTATCTGAATCTTAAATATTGGTGTTCTTCGGGTCTCCATCCTTGGCTCTTGTTATGAGTTGTTTGTGTCTGCACCCCCCCCCCCCCCCGCCCCCACTCCCCAAATCCATATGTCTAATTCTTAACACCCTTCCTTCAAAATGTGACCTTATATGGAAACAAGTTCTTGGCAGATGTAATTGTTAAAGAAAAACTTGTTAGGACCCTTATCCATTATGCCTGGCATCCTTATTGAATAGGAAAATTTAACATAGACATGCACATAGGGAGAACACCATGGGAAAAAAGAAGGCAGACATTGGCGTGACACTTTTACAAGCAAGGGACACCAAAGATTGCCAGAAAACCACCAGAAGCTAAGGGGGAGGTAGGTATGGGATATATTCTTCCTCAGAGCCCCCAGAAGGAACCAACTCTGCCTACACCTTGATCTCAAATTTCTAGGCTCCAGAACTGTAAGAAAATAAATTGCTGCTGTTAAAATCACCTGGTCTGTGGCACTTTGTTACAGCAGCCCTAGTAAACCAACACAGCCCTCTTTTCATCTCTATGCTGTCTCTCAGCAACCTCACCTCTGAACAATGGTAGTAGCTACTAACATTTCTACGTTTCCATTCTCAGTGATCTCCAGCACAGGTCTCTCAGGAGACCTCAAACCCATATATTTAGTAATTTACTGAAGGTGTGATCTCAGACTGGTCCTAGTCATGGGTCTATAAGAAGGTAAGGAACTTACATTTAAATGCAAATCAACTCTGCTCTCTTCAGGAAAGTCTCCCTACAAAAAGTCATCAGTTGAATAGTTTAGTGATGAAGTTGATGTAATTTCCAGCACTAGAACTTTATCTTGGTGAAGACCAATAAAAACAGTTCACAGACCGGACAGGTCTACAGAGTAGGGAGAGCACTGACCTCTAGGACACCTCCCCATGGAAGTCTTCCGACCACTCAATAATAGAACCTCTCACCCCTTCTCTTTTCTAATTCAGCGAAGACACACGTATTGTCTCATGGTTGTGGAGTACCATTCTGGTGCTACTATATAAGCAAGGCAGTAATGCAAAACTCCACTTCAAACCTTTACTGTTGCTCATCCTCACCACCAAAGGGTGCACATGTCCTGTTGATGTTCCTGCTGAGAAAATTTTCTTCTCTTTCTCCTCTTCTTCTTCATCACTTGTGCCATGCTTTGGGTCCTTATGACTATTTACATGGACTTTTGAGATAACCTAACTGTTCTCCCTGCCTCCTTTCTTGCCTACATTCCATCTAGCTTCCAGAGTGATCATTCTGAAACAAAAATTTAATCACGACCTTTCCCGGCTCAGAATTCTTATGTAGCTTTTAGTTGCATGCACAGGATAAACTCTAAACTTATTGGCATAGTATAATTGCATCCTACTACACCATCCAGCCTCAACTCCTGCAATTCTGTACACAACCTCAGCTTCAGCCCATTAAATCATGTAACATTCCTACACTGTTGTATACTGTTATCTGTGCCTCATTGTCTTTGCACATGCTGTTTCTCCTGTGTGAAAAGCCCTTCCTACCTTGTCTTTCATCACTCTCCTAGGTAGACAATGACACTCATACTATATAATAAAGAGGTAATATGCAAATTGACCATCACACCCTCACAAAGATGGCTGGCAGAGAGGTTAGTGAAGGAGGACCGAACGACTGAACAAGCAGGCTGCATGGGGCAACCAGGCCAGCGGGAGGGCTGTGAGGGGTGACCAGGTCAGCAGGGGGGGCTGTTGAGGTGACCAGGCTGGCGGGGTGGGGGAGGAAGTTAGGAGCGACCAGGCCAGCAGGGAGGGGGCAGTTGCGACCTGGCCGGCAGCGGGGGCCAGTTAGGGGCAACCAGGCCGGCAGGGCAGGCAGTTAGGGGCGATCAGGCTGGCACACAGAGGCAGTGAGGGGCGATCAGGCCAGCAGGGGGGACAGTTAGGGGCAACCAGGCAGGCAGGCAGGTGAGCAGTTAGGAGCCAGCAGTCCCAGACTGTGAGAGGGATGTCCTGGATTGGAGAGGGTGCAGGCTGGGCTGAGTGGACCCTCCCCCCCATGCATGAATTTCGTGCACCTGGCCTCTAGTTCATTATAAAGAACAGGACTGCCCTGACCGGTTTGGCTCGGTGGATGGAGCGTCGGCCTGCGGACTGAAGGGTCCCTGGTTCGATTCTGGTCAAGGGCATGTACCTTGGTTGTGGGCACATCCCCAGTAGGGAGTGTGCAGGAGGCAGCTGATCGATGTTTCTCATCGATGTTTCTAACTCGCTATCCTTCTCCCTTCCTCTCTGTAAAAAATCAATAAAATATATTTAAAAAAAAAGAACAGGACTAAATAGTGACTATTGGATGTTTACTTAGACAGGTACCATTCTATACATTCATAAGTCATAGCTCATTTAATCCTCACAGTAATTCTATAAGATAGGTACTAATCATCTCAATTCTACAGATAAAAAACAAAACCAAACAAACAAACAAACAAACAAAAAAAAAACCAAGAGGCAAAGCAGTTAAACTTGCCTTGGATATATACATTTAGTCAGTGGTAGAGCTGCGTTGGGGCCCAGGCAGTCTCACACCAGCATGCACTCTTAACCATGTGCTATATTTACTATATTAAGGCATTGAGCACACCTTACTTCATTGTATACTTGTTTCTTTCTCCTAACTCTACAGAGATGATTTCATTTAGTATCCCCTGGTGCCTGATGGATAGCATATTACCTATAGGTGCTCCAAAAAATAGTTGGTGCACAAATTCATGACTATTTAGAGAACAGCAATTTCTCACCATTTATGCATGTTCATTAAGATGATCTCATTTCTTCTTTAAAGCAACCTTTTTTAGTAGGTGGGGCAGGAACTCTAAAATCATGTTTTGTTAATGGCAAAAGTGAGGTCCAGAGAGGTCCCACTGGCTGGACAGAACTACAGAACTTCCACCTGGGCCTCCTAAATGCATGTAGGGCTCCCTACTGTGCAGTCAGGTTCAGATTCACACTAAGTATGGCCAGGCCATTGCTGACTTTTGAAGGTCAGAACACACTTTCAGAAGGTCCACCTCAGCTCGTAGCAAACATGTACCTCTCATCTCACATCCACTATCTTTTTTGTTATGAAAAAAATTGGGAAATTTTTTTTAATCTTTGGAAACTATTTGTCTACATAACTTGGTTAATAAATGACTATGATATCTGAGGAATCATGGTGTATTCACAGGAATCCTTGTGAACTGAAAAAAAAATCTCATCAATTGTTTTTGATTATTAGTACTAAATTTAACAATTAGTGAATTTGAATATGTTTTAAAGTCATTTAATTGAACATTTAGTAATTTCAATTTTCCAATTTTAGTTTTCCATTTGGGAAACAATACATTTTATTTAAGATCTTGGGCTTTTTAGGGCCCTGGGAAGTTTGATGTCGCTGGTCGCCATGCATCTGTTGCTTAAGCCTTTGATGAGAATTGATGGAAGAAGTGGTATTTGAGGTAAGCCTCAAACTGGGAAGATCAAAGGATAGAAATGTGATATGTTTTGAGAAGAAATATACTTTCAAGTATTCAGAGATGAGATCATGCAAAGCAAGTTTGAAGACCTCTGAACAAATACAATTGTATAAGGTTCCAAAAGTGGAGATAAAAGAAAAAAGAACAGAGGTTGGTTCCTGATCATGGATGAACTCCTGAGTAAAAGGGCTGGTGGAAGGGGTGGGGGCTTTATCTTGTAGGCAGTGGAGAACCACTGAGGAATTCAGAGAGAGCAGCAACCTGAGTAGTATAGTGTTAGGAGATTGATCCAAGTGACGTGTGTAGAGAGTATGGAGAAGGGAGAGAAAGAAGGAGCACAAATGTCTCCACATTATGAAAAAGGTCACAAATTATGCTTAAATGTTTTAGCCAGCCCAGTCTATCTTTACCATTTTGTGGGGAAATTGGTGGAAAATCTCAGAAAATTAATGCTATAGGTAAAAGTGTCTTGAATTACTAGTTCAAAGTCATTTTGTTAGGACAATTGTTGATTCTTGTTTTTGTTTTATTTTAGTATTTTTATGTATTTGTCATAATGTGTAAGGTATGAGTGTTCATTTCTCTTCTTACAAGCTTAAAAATGTGAAGCAAGGTGCCTGCCCTCAAAATTATACTTAATTTCAATGTCCAATGTTCTTATGCCTTCCTGTGCAGGTGCAAAAACACTCCTGCATAACATTGCGGAGAACATAATGTTTCTTGGACAAAGATCATAGAGCCAGACGTGATGTAATTTCAGAAATGGTACATGTGATTCCATTCCAGGTTCCAGCTGACCTAGAGGATTCATATGGAGCTTAATATGGGCCCAAAAGGGAATGAGCCTCACAGTAAGCCCAGGTTTATATCAAGCTCACAGGAGGATAGAGGAAGGAGACTGGTTTATGGTATCAGTAAGGAATCTGGAGCGATAATTTCAAGGCGTGCCTAACCAGACTAGAAGAGAAACTTGGACTTGTCCCTACCACTAAAACTGATGAGGTTTGCATAAACATCCAGGGCATTGGGTACATTTTTCATCCCTGCCCTTCCTCATTCCTAAGATTTTGACCTTAGTGATGATTGGAGAAAAGATATTGGATCACATTTATTAGTGGTGAGAGTCACATCAAAAGGGTAGCATAAGGTTCCCAATAATTTTTCTGTTCTTGCACATCCTTGGGAACCATTATCTTTTCTATCTTTCATCTGTTAATAGAAATGGTAAGATTTGGAGGTGGGCATTCCTGTAGAGAAATGTTACACACTTCAGCCCAGTCTCCTAAAGTTCTAATAATAAAAAAGAGGTTTTTTATTTTCCTTCTGTCATTTCTGGCTGTGTGTGTAGCTCTCCTGAGAAGATAGGTACTTCTGAGTCACCATGTCATTACACACATCTTTATGGCCTCAGGACACCACACGACTTACCAGAAGTTGCGTTGTATCTGGAGAATCGGTACTATTTGAACATGAGGAGGCAGGAGAATAGGTACTCTGGGGACATCATGAGCAAAGACAGAAGCCATACAAAGCTAGAATAAAGAGCATATACAAGGCATGAGATTAGAAAGGAGGGCTGGAACCAGGTAGTGGTAAACATTGACTACTACTAGACTTTGTCAGTTATCCTTTATTTAGGCAGCTGGCAGCCTTTAAAAATGACCTGTACCCCTGTGTAGCCCCAATGGAAATACCACTGAACTGAGCTATAGGCTCAAAGATAATACAGCCATGTGGGTGACTGCCAAATGGGAGGGTGATTGGTCTTGCCCTTATCTTTTTTTTTTTTTTAATATATTTTATTGATTTTTTACAGAGAGGAAGAGAGAGGGATAGAGAGTTAGAAACATCGATCAGCTGCCTCTTGCACACCCCCCACTGGGGATGTGCCTGCAACCAAGGTACATGCCCTTGACCGGAATCGAACCTGGAACCCTTCAGTCCGCAGGCCGACGCTCTATCCACTGAGCCAAACCGGTTTCGGCGGTCTTGCCCTTATCTTGAAGTGATGAGTTTTTCTATGAGGCACTTAGAGATTAAAATTTTTCAAAGAATATTGTCAACACAAGCAAAATGTCTATTTGCAAAGGATATGCTTTGCTCCAGCATTTTTGCATGGCCAGGTTAGATACAACTTCCTATGGGCATTGACAATGGCCCCACATAATTTGCCAGTTTTCCTGTTTACCTGGCAGCGGAGAAAAGAAAAGGATTCTTTTCTTCTATTTACTCTCCACAGGCAGCCTATATACTGCTGTGTATTATGATTCAGCATTAACAGACCTTCAAAGGGAACAGACACTGGGTAAGATTTGTACTTGTTTTAATTAATCAGAAATACCTTCCCCTACCTACCCCAGAAAGCAGCAGTTCTAAACCATTGTCAATCTGTCATTTAGTCCAAAGAGCTTTTCATATTTTCCCCTTCATTTCTATGCACTAAGAGCTCAAAAGCTGTCTTTTAGTCAATATTCAGTTAGGCGTTGAGACAGAAGGCCGTGTGGAGTTCTTATAAAGAGGCAGAATGTAGCCACTTGCTCTCGCCTCCATTTGCTTGTGTAGAAAACAAACCATAATTTTTCACTTGTACGTCTGCTCCAACGTAAGTTAAAAATTATGCCAAATCAAGTGTTTACTTCCTTACAACCTCATAGTAAATGACAATGTAAGAAAAACAATTTTGGAAAAGAAAACCAAATTCAACATTATATGTTTTGTATATGCCAAAATTTAGGAGGATTTATGACCTAGAACATTTCCTTCTCTGTTCACAGTAAGAACTCTGCATTTCTGTTTTGTATATCAGCCAAATTCCTTTATATAATGCTTTCTCTAATCACCGTCCTTTGATCTATTCTTTTTTTTCCAGCACAATCTATTACTCAAGATTATCGTTGTCACTGAGCTATGGTGTCAGAAACAAAAATAATTTACTCCTAAGATTTAACAAAGATTTCCTACAAATATGATAGCACCAAAGATACTTAGAGAATGCATTCTTTTTAAAAAATTTGATTTAAGCTAAATTTACCTCCCTATTTTAAATGCCTTATCTTTAGGAACAACCATCAATATGAGACATTTAAGTTGGATGAAAATTTATACTTGTTCCATGACCTCAGATTTATATAAGCAACACATAGCATTCAAGTGATGTGGATAATCCCCCAAATTACAGAGTAAATTTAACCAATTTAGCCAACCAATTGAAATATTCCAATAAAACTATCAGTTGTATCTTGTAAACATATATAGATATAAATTTATATATCCTATTTTTAGTGGAAACTATTGGTATCTATTATTTACACCCCAATCCTAAACAGAATTGCAGTTTTTTAGGTAATTTTCCCCATACCCAATGTTAGAAATAAATGCAGATTAGTCCAACCCAATCAACACATAGCATTGTACTGAATGTACAATTGGCTCATGAGTAACCATGTGTCCTAAGTGGATTCACTCATACTGAAGGGAAAACTTGTATTTTATGCTTGGGAGAAAAGGTTTACTCCTCTCTTGATGGACAGACCAAAGAAGCACGTGCCATCAGTGCTATTGCCATCTTAGAACAATGAGACCTAATTTTGGCTGGAGTTGAGGTTGAAGATAGTGAAGTAGTTGAGATTTGGAAATAACCTGAATTTCTGGTGACTATATTGGGCCATTCTCTTATTGTGTAAGTCATTTTACAGTAAAGTTTTCTTTTTTTCCATGATGCTAGCATTACCCTATTTCCAAAACCATATAAAGACATTACAAAGAAAGAGAATTACAGGCCAATATCCCTGATGCACATAGGTGCTAAAATCCTCAACCAAATATTAGCAAATTGGATCCAGCAATACATTGAAAAGATTATACACCATGACCAAGTGGGATTTATTCCAGGGCTGCAAGGCTGGTACAACATTCACAAATCAATAAATGTGATCTATCACATAGATTGCAAGACAAAAATCACATCATATCAATTGATGCAGAAAAAGCCTTTAACAAAACCCAACACTCTTTGCCAAGAGTTTGATAAAAACGCTTAGCAAAGTGGGAATAGAGGGATCATACCTCAACATAATAAAAGCCATGTATGACAAACCTACAGCCAACATCATACTCAATGGGCAAAAACTAAAACCATTTCCACTAAGAACACGACAGGAACAAGACAGGAATGACTGTTTTCAACACTCTTGTTCAACATAGTACTGGAAGCCCTAGCCATAGCGATTAGACAAGAAGAAAAAATAAAAGGCATCCAAATTGAAAAGGAAGAAGTAAAACTCTCATTATTCACAGATGACATGATATTGTACCTAGAGAACCCTAAAGACTCCACCAAAAAAAAAAAAAACCTACTAGATTTAATAAGTGAATTCAGCAACATAGCAGGATACAAAATTAACACCCAGAAATCAATGGCATTTTTGCTATATACACCAATAATGAACTCTCAGAATGAGAAACTAAAAAAACAATTTAATTTACCATTGCAACAAAAATATTAAGATACTTAGGAATAAACTTAATCAAGGAGGTAAAAGACCTGTACTCAGAAAACTACAAGACATTGGAAAAAGAGATAGAGGAAGATATAAACAATGGAAGAATATACCATGTTCATGGATTGGTAGATTCCACATCATTAAAATGTCCATACTTCCAAAGCAATCTATAGATTCAATGCAATCCCCATTAAAATGCCAACAGCATATTTCACAGATCTAGAACAAACATTCCAAAAACTTATATAGATCCAAAAAAGACACTGAATAGCTGCAGCAATCTTGAGAAAGAAGAACAAAATTGGAGGAATCACAATAACAGATATCAAGTTATTCTGCAAAGCCACTCTACTCAAAACAGTCTGGTACTGGCAGAAGAACAGGCATATAGATAAATTGAATAGAACAGAGAATTCAGACATTGACTCAAGTCATTATGCTCAATTAATATTTGACAAAGGGGGCAATAGCATACCATGGAGTAAAGACAGTATCTTCAATAAATGGTGTTGGGAAAATTAGACAGGTACATGCAAAATAAATGAAACTAGATCACCAACTTACACAAGAATAAATTCAAAATGGATAAAAGAGTTAAATGTAAGTCGTGAAACCATAAAAATCTTAGAAGAAATCATAGGCAGCAAAATCTCAGACATCTCTCATAGTAATATGTTTATAGATACATTTCCTAGGGCAAAGGAACCTAAGGAGAAAATAAACAAATGGGAGTACATAAAAATAAAAAGCTTCTGTACAGCAAAAGAAACCGTCAATAAGATGAAAAAGGAGGGTAGGGTGGTGGGAAAGGAGTGATTAACCAGGGAACTCAAATGCATATATGCATAACCCATGGACACAGACAGTAGAGTGGAGAAGGCCTGGGACGGGTGGGTCCAAGTTGGAGGGGGTCAATGGAAAAAACACACACAAAGGGGACATCTGTAATACTTTCAATAATAAAGATACATTTAAAAATATTTTTATTGATTTTTAGAGAGGATGGGAGAGGGAGAAAGAAAAACATTGATGTAAGAGTGAAGCATTAAAAAAAAAAAAAAAAAGAGTGAAGCATTGATGGGCTGCCTCCTGAATGCTCTTCTGGGGAAATTGAGACCCCAACTGCTCATGTGCTCTGACCAAGAATTGAACCAGCACCCTTTTGGTGTATGGGATGGCCCTCAAACAATTGAGCTACACTGGTCAGGGCTAAAGTAGAGTTTTCTTTACTTACTTTTTAAAAAAAATATATATATTTTATTGATTTTTTACAGAGAGAAAGTGAGAGGGATAGAGAGTTAGAAACATCTAAGAGAGAGAAACATCAATCAGCTGCCTCCTGCACAACCCCTACTGGGGATGTGCCCACAACCAAGGTACATGTCCTTGACCAGAATCTAACCTGGGACGCTTCAGTCCACAGGCTGACGCTCTATCCACTGAGCCCAACCAGCCAGGGCTTTTTCCTTACTTTTAAAATTAGTCTACCCATGCTCTTCAGAATAGAAATTCTGGAACTTGACTTAACTATGTAATTTATTTTTTATATTTAGATTCAGACATAAGTACAAATAAAATCTTATTTACCATGTAAGAATAAAAAAAAACAGCAACAACCACAAACAAAAATGAATTATTTCTTTCTAACTCTATAATTTGTCCAAAAAATTTGTTAATAAGGTATTAATCATGTATTACCACAATGCTATCTTTTATTATAACTAAGAGGCTAAAGTGAATTCAATAAAATATTCTTCCTCACTGACTTAAATTGGTTATTTTAAATATTTTCAATAAACAATATAAAACATGTTTATTACAGAAAAATCAAATAATATGGAAACATATAAAGTAGAATTAAAAGTAATCCCCTAGCACTAACTGGTTTGGCTCATTGGATAGAGTGTCCACCTGCAGTCTGAAGGATCCCAGGTTTGATTCTGCTCGAGGGCACATGCCCGGGGTTGTGGGCTCTATCCCCAGTAGGGGGTGTGCAGGAGGCAGCCAATCAATGATTCTCTCTCATCATTGATGTTTCTATCTTTCCCTCTCCCTCCCTCTCTGAAATCAATAAAAATATATTTTCAAAAAGTAATCCCCTGGTCCCACCACCCAAAGACATCCACTCTACATGTAAAATATATTTTTATCATCTTCATGGATATATAGACGTATGCATATATAGATATGTAAATATATAGATAGATCAATATTGTATATACTTTTATATGAAAGTAATAATCCTATATAAGTACACTTTTACATCCTGCTTCTTTGCACAAAAATAATTTTTTTCATGTTAGTAAATATAAAAAAATACGTCTTCTAAATGGCTTGTAGCAATTCAGTTTATGAATGCACCATAACTTAACCAGTTGTCTGTTGATATTTGTTCCTTACCACAGTATATACTCTATAATGAGCATCTTTGTGTACATATTTTAGTACACGTCTACAAATGTGTATGCCCTTAAATATAAAGAGTATGTTTATTTAAAATTTTGTTACCAATTTCCACAGCATCTATTAATAGTTACACTCCCACTAGTGGGACATGAGACTGTCTGGTTCCCCACATTAAACCTAGACATCTTTTTTTTTTTTTTTCCAGTGTTGCCAACCTGTTGGATGGCTTTAAAATTTTGTATTGCATTTCCTTTTTTACATGTTTATTGCCTCTTTTGATTTTTTAAAATGTAAATTTCCTGTTTCTTCCCATCCATTTTACTGTTTGTTTTTAAGAGCAGTTTCTATTTTAGTGGTATTAGTGCTTAGTCATATCTGTATAATTTATGTTCTGTAGTTTGTTGTACATTGTTTTCTGTTTGTTATTTTGTTGGCCTATTTATGTTTACCTGGACAAAGTTTCTTAATGTACTGAAAGCTACCCACTTTCCCCCTTTGTGGCTTATGGGTTTCATGCAATGAAATACCTTTTTCACCCAAAGATTATAAAACTGTTCATACATATTTCTTCATGGTTTCATTTTTGCCTCTATATTTTTGATTCATCTGATATTTATAATGGTGTAATGAATGAAGTATGAAAGCGGCGTACTTTTCTTTCCAAACAACTAGCTAGTTTCAACATCATAGATTAAATAACCTATTTGCTCTCCAGTTATGTTAAATGTCTCCTGATCAAATACGCTAAATTCTTATTAATAGTTGATTTTATTTTCAAGTTGTGGGTAGAAAGCCTTTAACCTAACTTTACCTTCCTGTTCCAAAATTACTACGATTTTATTACTATAAATTATGATAGGTTTTAGGATATTTTAATAGGGACGTTTCTCCTATTACCCTTCTTCAGAATATCCCTGCCTCTTCTTCCATTTTTTTATTCTTTGAGGGAAAATTTTTTTAATGATTCTCTCTGTCTAAATTAAAGACTGTTTGGATTTTGATTGAAATTCCTTTGCATCTATAGAGTAATATAGAGAAAGCTGACATTTTTGTGACATTTATGACTAATCATAAGAACTAAGAATATCTCTGCATTAATTCAAATATTTTTAATATACCTTAGTTTATTTTTTTATCTTTCAACATATATGTTCTAAATATTTATTTTTAAATTTATTTATCAGTAAACTATAACATTTATTAGATGTGTGCCCTTTCCTGCATTAACCAAAACCCCCCATTCCATTTGCAAAGCATAGGTGCTCAGGGCTAATGGGCTACTTCCTAATACACCTGGCACTTCTGCCCTATCAGCTGAGATGTGTGCTCAAGAGTAATTGTGTTTCCCAAACCTGTTGAAGCTAGTTTCAGCAGTTATTGTAATTTCATAATTTAATATTATATAACTTAATACGATATGATTGGGGAAAAATTGTGTTTATGTTAACCAAATTAATTGCTTTGAGAAAACTCAATTACATCTAAAAATGTCTTATTTTGTAGCTGGGCAAAACAGTACAATTCTGATGGAAAAGTCATACAATCTAAAAATTCTTTGGTCAGATTACTTCACAATTTTTAAAATTTTTTACTCTTTAAGCAAATTAAAACTGAAGATTCTAGACTATATACTCTGGGTGTTAATGAGGTTGTGGAACTTTAATCAGTGAATGTATATATAAAGGCAAGGGTGTAATTTTTTTTACATTAAAAAAATCAGAAAATGAATAATTATAAATTTTAAGTAAAATTAGATATTTGTTACCTTGTGTGCTAAGATTCTCTACTTCAGCTAATTTTTAAAAAATTAACCCACAATAATGGCATTGAGAGGAATTCTACAGTATTTTTGTTGTTGTTGGCATGTAAAAAAATATAAACTTAAAAATATTTTTTTGCTTGTCATTCTAAATAATTTTAAGGTATTTTTAGTGTCTCTTGGTCCTGAATTATTTCAAATTAAAATAATTTTCCTTGTTTTCCTATATGTTTACCTTTTCTTCTAATTTCATTGGCTAACATTGACTTCTCTGTCACTACTAAACATGGTACACTTTGGCATACATACATTTTGAAACACTTAAAATCAGGACAATTAACTTTATTAGGGTCTATAGATTTCTTTGAAATTAGAACTTATATCTAGTAAAAATTGAGTTTTCCTCAAGAAAGGAAAGTCCAGTTTTCATGTGGGGAGATCTCTTTATTGTGAATAGGGCTCATTCTTAAAAAGCTCATCTATACTAATAATAGAGGAATATGCAAATTGTCTGGGACTCCATCACAGTAACAACCAAACAGCAGGCTGTGTGGAGTGACAAGGCTGGCAGGGGCGTTAGTGAGGGACAACTGAACAGCAGGCTGCATGGGGCGACCACACCGGCAGGGGGGTTAGTGAGGGATGACCAAACAACTAACCATCAGGCTGCGTGGGGTGACCAGGCTGGCAGGGGGGACAGTTGGGGGCGACCAGGCCAGCAGGCGGGGGGGGGGGGGCAAGTTAGGGGTGATCAGGCAAGCAGGCAGGTGAGCAGTTAGGAGCCAGCAGTCCCAGATTGTGAGAGGGATGTCCAACTGCAGGTTTAGGCCTGATCCCCAATCAGACATCCCCGAGTGGTCCCAGATTGGAGAGGATGCAGGCTGGGTTGAGGGGTCCCCCCGCCCCCCTGTGCATGATTTCGTGCACTGGGCCTCTAGTACTAGAATAAAAGCTTAATTAAATTCATTTGTATTAAATAAATATTTCCAGTTTTGAATCTTAGAAATATAAATGTATAAAATAAAAGGGGCAACCAACTTTTAAAAAGCCAAATAACTAGCACCTCATCACCATTTAAATTTCACTATTATTCTACTGAAGATTTTATCATGCATTCACTGGGAAGTGTTTTCAGGCTCAGGTAGGAGCTTTGTATTGGGAAGAAGAAGATGAGGAACAACATTTTGCTTATGACTGCACAATCCTAGACAATCAAATGATATATGTCATCTTTTGCAAGCTGGACTTTTCCTGCCTGTTCATATTTCTCACCCACATCCATGTAGGAAAGCTACATTTAAACTCCTGAGATAGGAGTTAATACTCGTATTGGTTTCCATATTCCTTGATAGTTGAGAACACTCAATCCTTATAGGCATTTCCCAAAATCCCCTTTGTCATTAATGAGTATTCTCCCTCAGAAAGGTACGATTTGAAGCTTGAAATTACGCTCTTTGTATTAGAGACTCTAGAATAAAATTCCCTGCACCAGAAAAGAAAAGATGAATGTGCCTGTCACCAGTTCATGGATAGCTTGCTATGACCTTCACAGGGCAAAACTGTGAAAGAAATGTACGGAGTGAAACTTACTGCTCTAACAGGGAGATTAATAATTTTATTCTACAAATCTCAACCAAATAGGTTCTATCTCTAGTTTGCATACTTAAAAAAGTAATGAACTGTCGACTGGTGTTTTTAACAAGCAAGTAATTTTTAAAACTTTCTGAGCTGTGATTGTGATATTTTTGTTCATCCCAAATATTTTTTTTGAACAAATGGTCTTGAAAATGCTGAGATACATGACACCAAGAGAGAATTCAACCTTTTTGCTTACTTATTTTGTCACCTGTATTGTAGATGCTCTCTCACAACATCACTATATCCTTGACTACAGACCAAAGTCCTGAAAACTGTGCATGAGTGTGATGGTAGAATTGTGTTTTATTTTCTAGAGATTCTTTCTGCTTTTAGCCTGCTTATAGAAAAAAGGTAAAAAAAGTGGTTGTGATCACTGTGATGTTTTTCTGATTAATTGGCAGTTCCTTTAGGAATTCAGTTCATTCTGTTTGTGCAAAATTAATATGTCAAGTGTAAGATAAAGCGTTTGAACCATTGCTCAGGCAGACTTCCTAGGGCTTGCAGCTCATTTACATATCACTGGAGAATTGGGGAAAAGATGCTAGGAGATATTATCAATCTGATATCTTTTTTAAAATGTATCTTTATTGTTGAAGGTATTACATATGTCCCCTTGTTTCCCCCATTGACCTCTTCTAGCCCCGCCTCCTCCCCAGGCCTTCACCACAGTATTGTCTGTGTCCATGGGTTATGCATATATGCATATACTAGTAAGTTCTTAGGTTAATCTCTTCCCATCCACCGACCCTCACCCTTCTTCCCTCTGAGATTCCTCAGTCTGTTCCATGCTTCTGTGTCTCTGGATCTATTTTGTTCATCAGTATATTTTGTTCTTTAGATCCTACATATGAGTGAGGTCATGTGATACTTGTCTTTCTCTGTCAGTCTGATTTCTTTTAAACATTTTTTTTAAAAAAGGAACAATGGAATATAAAAAGAAAAAAACAGTAACATAGCTCTGATCTGAGTATTTTAAGTTTGTAGTTATTTATTCATTTTCATGCTATGTAGATATGTGGATAAGTACCTAAAATGTGAAATATTAAGTATAAAATGTCATAGTGAAGAGACAAAGAAAGATGGTTTATGGCTTTTAAAAACTCCCAGAAGGAGGTGGCTTCTAACCTGTGTCCTGAAATATTCTGGAATTTCAAAAAGTGAAAATTATGATTAGCTTAGGCAAAGTCATGAGGTAGAGAAGTGCAGGGAATTTTTGAAGAATTGGGGTAACGTAATTTGGCTGGGGCATAGGAGATGCTTCAGGAAATTCAAAGTAAAATGGGGCTAATGGGTTAAATCAGGTGAACCTCAAAACTCAGTGAATTCAGACTTAATATATGTTTAATGAGGATGAGCTACTAAATATTTTAAAATATGGGTAAACTGCTTACTCATATTTTAAAATATTTTGGTAAACCTATAGAGTGTGGCTGAGGAGGAGAGATTAGAGAAAGAAGGTCAAGTTAAGGAGTAAATGTTAACAATCTGTTGATGGGGCCATTATGAATTGAACTTGCCCCTGGCAGAAGGAAAAGAAAGAAAGGATGAGAAAGTCATCTCAAAGGCTGCTGGTGGGATTTTGTAACTGAAAGTGGTGGGTTGGGAACATTTTGTTATATCAAAAAGCAAAGAAGTTATCAACAAAGCCACAAGACAACGAGGACCCTGCCAGAAGGATCCCGAGTTACTATAATAGACTCTGACAGGCCAGAGATGGGCCACAGAAGCATTAGTAAGGACAATAACTGAAACAGTTTGAACCTATTAAATGTATTCAAATTCATAAGATTATGATAATACTAGGAAAAAAATACTCATTTATTAATTGGTCACTTTTGGAAGATGCTAGAACACCAGTTTTTGTAAAAACTGGTAAATGTAGGTAAGGAAGCATTTATCCTGTCCTTCCTTATGACTACATTTTAGGGCAACCAGAGAAGGGAAAGTTTTTTCTTACAGAACATTTCGAGTAACATATTGCAACTCCTAATTAATCAGCGGGTCTAGGCAGTGCTCTAAGTGTTGACAAAATAAAAAGACAAATAACTAGACATTATGTATCTTCTGATAGGAGCACAACACCCTGCCTATGGAGAAGTCTTGCCAGAAAATTGAACTTGAGTCTGATCAGTCATCAACATCTAACTATCAAAGTACAGAAAGTCCAAATGAGAGAAACTGTACCCCATGCCAGATGGGGATGAAATCAGGAGAATTTGGGCTGTCAGAAACTCTTCAGAATAAAATATCAGGTCTCCTTAACCACAATAACAAAATTGGAGGAAGAGATAGATGAGAATAAGAGAAAGGGGAAGGAAGCAGAAGAGAAGGAAATGTTGATAGATTAAAAGAAATTTAAGAGACATATCAACCGATTACGTCAATATTTTAGGGCATCACAGATGAAATGGAGTTTGGAATTTAAATTCTCAAAATCCAGTTATGATGATGATAACAGTCAAGAAAATTGTTAATGTTGGTGAAATCACCATTTTTCCTCACAGCTGCATGTTAGGCCATTGAATGCTTACTATGGGCCTCAAAACTTAGAGTTACATGTATAACCTCATTTGATCCTCAAAATGACCCTAGGGAGATATGCATTAATTATCTCTTTTATAGAGGTAATGTATTTGAGTCCCTGAAAGTTTATGTAACTTGCTCATGATCACACATCAGACAAGTTGCAGTTTCTATGTGCACAGCTACATTTTCACTGCTCAACATCTGGACACTCCTATTTGGGGGACATAGCAGAAATGTGAGTCTTGGGATATTGGGCTGTCTTCTACACCAAACTCTCAAAAGACCAGACTTCTGACAAGGCCTGAATACTGACCTAAGATAGACCAATCTGATGGACATTTCTTTCTGAGCTGAAAAGTGTGGAACAGTTGAAGCAAAGGAATAGGAAGCACTCAGAATGCATTCTCCCCACAGTATGCTATATTCAGTGGGAATAAGGGTGTCAGAGTTACAAGCTACCCTGCCTGTGATGGTGAGGGTCCATGACTGTCTCCAAGTATGATCTGGCTCTTTTCTCAGGAGCCCAGCTTTGGTTTGAGCCTGTTTTCCAAACCCATTCTGCCTTCCTAAATACCCTGAAGCCTACCCATTTTTTCCCAATAAGTTCTTTTCTTGATTAAGTTAACAGAATTAGTTTCTCTTATTTTCAATCAAGAACCCTGATTAGCTTGGCCAGAGTTTGACCACATGTTTGTATGAGACTGAGCCTGTGACTTTGCCACATAACTAAATAAGATGAACAGTCAGAGAGCAGTCAGCTATTTTTCCTAGTTTATATATTATACTAAGAATCCATTTTTTTTCACTTGCATTGGTATGTTGAATAATCTACCCCTTGAGATTAATGTGTGTTTTTTTTTAATTTCAGAGAGGAAGAGATAGAAACATCAATGATGAGAACCGTTGATCAGCTGCCTCTTGCATGCACCCCACTGGGGATCGAGCCTGCAACCCAGGCATGTGCCCTGACAGGGTATCAAATCGTGACCTCCTGGTTCACAGGTTGACACTCAACCACTAAGCCATGCCAGCCGGGCTCCCTGGAGATTTTTAAGTCTCTAGTTTTAGTCATTAAATTTAGTTCCAAGATCCTGGTAACTACAGATCCTATGACCTCCTTAAATTTAGATTATTTGCTGTTCCCCTCCAACCTGGGTGCTGTGTGTCCTTGGGTTTGACAAGCCATTCGGGAGAGGGGATTGCTCCTTAGGACAGGATAGTGAAAAAGATAAAGCAGAAAGGACAGGGGAATCTTCCCATGAATTGAACATGAAAAAAAAAAAATCTGAAATAACCCACAGGCACAGGCAATTATGTCCAAGGGGGTATTATCTGTCTGAATTGGATTTCCTTTGGTCACACAATTTAGCTTGAATTCTTGTTCTCAACAAGGTGGTTTTGCTGTTTTATATTTCCCCTTTTATAACAGTTTTGCCAAGTCTAAGACTTCTGTCATTTGTTAGCCTGGTGAGTTTATATCTGATGAACCACAGTTGGACTAATGACATGCTTGTTAACTTTATCAGAAGAGTTCTGACCAGAGCTCAGTGGTCTGGCACTCCCCCTCCTTTCCTAGGCAGTGGAGGTAGAGGCTCAATGAAAGACCTTTGAAAAGACCGTAGCAACAGCATCCACTCCTACGTATAAAATGCCTACATTTGGCCCTGGATCACCCGATCCCAGTTAAGATTGTATATAGTTGCCAGGGCCTAGGTTTGGGGCTGAGAGGGGAAAATGTGTACAAAGATCAAAGGTATTAGCTTATTTAAAGGAAAAGAGTATTAATCTTTTTATATTCGTAAGCTCTGATAGAGACTTGGCCATGAATCTTCATCCATTCTCCTCTTCTTCCTAAAAGCAGGGTCCTAATTTTCAGCTGGAGACAAAATAAAGACACTTCCCAGTCCCCCTCTTGTAGCTGGATATGGCCTTGGACTAAGTTCTGGTCAATCAAATGAAAGCACAGGTTTCTGTGTGATTTCCAGGACATGTCATTAAAAAAGGGCCCTCCCGTCCTCCCCCTCCTTCCTGCCTGCTGTCTGGAAAGCAGATGTGATGGCTGGAGCTTGAGCAGCCATTTGGGACCATCAGGCAGAATTTTGCTTTGAAAATGGTGGAGCAACAAAATGGAAGTGGCTTGGGCTCAGATTCGGTTGAGTCCAACTCTGTACCACTCTCCCCAGCTTTAATTTGCATGTGTGTGCATGCAAGCGCACGCGTGCGCACGCACACACACAAACACACATACACACCTGCTACACGTTTACTAATATGTCACTGTTAATAATTCAATTGTATTTCCATTAGAAATATAAGCATGAGATGTTGTCTGTCTGTAACGTAGAAACCTCAGATATATCTGTGTCATGAGCATGAATCTTCATTATTTACTAGAAGCCCGATGCACGAAAATTCATGCAAGAATGGGCCTTTCTTCCCCCGGCTGCCGGTACCACCAGCTTCTCTCCGGCACCCGGGACCCAGGCTGCTTCCCTCCTCCGGCTGCCAGCAGGCACCTGGGACCCGGGCTGGCTTCCCTTTGGCCCTAGCTTTGTCAGGAAGGACATCTGGAATGATATCCAGAAGACGTCTGGTCTAATTAGCATATTACCCTTTTATTATTAGAGATTGATTTTACTAATAATGCAAAATACATGTGGTTTTAGACAAACAGAATAAAATAATGTAAACTTAATTTTTTTCTGTTTAATAGTGATTATTAATAATCACTGAAATGAATATTTACATCTAATACTTGGAAGATTAATTTACTTTAACTTGAAACAGCATTATTTGTCTCATGGAAAAGATCATTTTGATAGAATTACCTGATAATGTTTTTGCAGTTCAAAAAAATTGGAAATTAATTATCCCATGGAAAATGGATAAAAAACATTTCATTATAGCAGAGCCTGATAGTGACACTAAACTTGATGATTAATCATCTTTTTATTTAAACACATTTGTCATGTGTTTCACAAAGTGCCATGCCTCCGTGGCTATGAAGAACTTGAGTTCTCAACCAGGCTCCTTGGCTACAGCTCAAAGAAACTTTGAAGCAAACTTTGGTTAAGCAGTGTGACCTATTGCAGTGCACACATATGTATGCCTAGTCCTGTCCATTATGAAGGGGAGTTTAAAATTTTATCATAACTCTAAGCCAAAGCTATGTCTATCGAGTGAGATGGAAGCAATATATCATTATTGGAGGCCATGGGCTATGAGGTCTGCATTCCTGACTAGCTCTCTAACTTTTTGTTTTTGACCTTGGGAAAGGCACTTAACTTCCAGGAGCCACAATTTTCTTATCTATGAAATGAGTCTCATATCTGCCTTGGTAGAATTTTTATAAAAAAATCAATTAAATGAGTTAATCTAGGCAATGTACCTATTATAATGCTAGGCACATCATTGGCATGCAATAAAAAGCTCTTATGATCATTATTATTTATATGGTGGTGATGATTAACTAGATAATTGAGGTGATCATGCAGAAAATTAAACACACAGTCTTGTTGTGAAATAAAAAACAGGATTATCTTGATTGGCTGTATATTGGACAGACTTACAAAAATCCTCACAGTGGTTTAGAGTGCAGATTCTGGCACTAGATTACCTGGATTCTAATCTCATCCCTACCACTTATCAGCTGTGTGATTTTTGGCAAGTTACTTGACCTCCCTGTGTCTCAGTTTTTTCATCTGAAAAATAGGGATGGTAGTACTTCATTGGGTCCTAGTGAAATTAGATGAAATACTATTTATGAAGCTCTTGGAACACTGCCTGGGCACTGCTAAGTGCTATATTAATGCCTGCTCTTGTTATTGCTAAGTAGATGTGCCATGTAGACCTGTGAACATTGTGCCCTTTTGACCCAGGATGGATGAGGTCCATGTAGATTTTATCTTCTGTATAAACTATCCTGAATATTTTGCTTTATTTCAAATAGGATTATCTGCTTCTTGGATGTGGTTTCATCTGAGGGTATATCATGCCTAGATCTACATTCATGGCTAAAATCCATGAATATGAGAACTTTCATGGAAACATTTTTAGTAATGAACAATGGCTTTCACTTAAAGGAAATAAATAATTTTTCTCAACCTTAATTTGTAGGGAAAGAGATATAATATATTGATGTATTTGGGAGAGAACAGTTTAGTTAGCAGACATAGTTTCAAAGCTCCTTCTTGGGGAAGTCCCAGTATTACAAGGGGATGCCACGTGACCATAGGATTTTCTATCTTATATTCTTCTGAGATGAATTATTTTATGTATTGGAGACCCATATGCCAACATGAGTACTTAAAAGATAAGGATTTCCCCCTCTCCAATGAGATAGTAAGGTATTTGTGAGAGAAACTCATACAGACACTTTTTATTGCTATTGTTAATCCTCACCTGAAGATATTTTTTCAATTGATTTTTAGAGAGAATGGAAGGGAGGGAGGGAGGGGGAAAGAGAACGAAACATCAATGTGAGGGAGAGAGACACATCGATTGGTTGTCTCCCATACATGCCCCGACTCAGCCTGGGGATTAAACCTGCAACCCAGGTATGTGCCCTTGACTGGAAATTGAACCCACAACCCTTTGCTGCATGGGCCAAGGCTCTAACCACTGAGAAACACTGACCAGGGAACAAATTCATAGTGTTTAAATGTGCCAATGTCCTCAGCACATGTCACTCTGAGGACTATACAATGAAAATCTCTGCTAGTGGCTTTCCTTTTGTTTGTTTTTGACTGAAAGTCTTTTCTTCTTACTTACTCACTAGTTGATAAGTTTTTCTCTCAACATTTTGCATGCTGGTTGGTGCCTAATAGTGGATTTAGAGTTGATGGGTGGTTATTATTCCCATTGAATTGATGGAAAATTTAAGGCTGAGAGAGGTTAAAGAAGAACATGTGAGGCTCATGCTATAAGCTAAGGGCCATAGTAATGCAGATAATTAGTTTTTTGTAGTTTACAAGTAATCCATGTGCATCATCTAACTTAATCTGTATTAGTGACCTAGTCAGAACTCACTCAATACATTCTACTCAATTTGCTCCATCACTATGTCCCATACTGAGCTCATGCTTCCCCTAAACATATCATTAGCTCCTGCTCACTTTCTTAATTTCAGAATCACCACATACATACTTAGTCACCCAAGCCAGAAATCTCAATGGTTATACTTGAATGCATCTCCCTTGCATCTCATGTGTAATCTATCTCCAAGTCATTGAGATGTTTCATGTATCTTTCTTCCTGGTAGTATCTCCTCAGCTAAGAACCTAGTACATACTTGGGCCTTTGTTCTGGCCATCCTTGTTTCTCTCTTTGTATATTTCAAAATCCTTCCATCCCTACTCTCTTCTATCCATTCTTCACACTCACTGCCAGATTCACACCTCCATGGAAATCCTATAATGTTCCCTATGGGATAAGTCTTAGCTCCTCTCCAAGGCATCCAGCCCTGCATGGTCTAGCCGCCCCCGCCCCCACACACACACCTTTTCCTCCATCTCCCCACTGCTCCCTTCTCACCACTTCTTGTCCCATAGTTTGGACTCTAGTACCATGAATCCACCTCAGCCCTTCACACTGTGCATTGGTGAACTCGTCTCTTGGCCTCTGCTAATACTCTGTGCGTGTAAGACCTTTGCCATTCCCTTCCCCTAAAGTACCAGAGCTTTAAGCAAAACTTTCCTAGACACTTCTTCCCACAACTGAATTAGCATCTCTCATGTGTGTCCCCATAAGCCTCTGAATGTAGTTCTGTTGTTGAACTTATCAGTTAATTATAACGATCTCTGCTTATTTTGCACCTATCTACCCATCTCAGACCACGAGTTACTCCAGGGAAGGGCATATCTTACCTTTATATTTAGAGGGCTCCCCCAGTGCCTGGTACAAAGCAGGCCTTGAATGCTAAGATATTAGAGCTGAGAGGCATCACATTATATTGGACATTTGGTGCCCAGGTTTCTCAAGTGTCTTGTTCATTAATTTGAGGGCAAGGTTTATTCAGGACCCAGGGATAAGCGGTTCCTTCTATATCCAAGATTATGATGATGATGAATGAACACTATGTCCCAGGCACTTTTCTGCTTGTGTTATAAATGTTAACACATTTAATGATCTTAACAGCAGTATGGGGTACATTTTATTAGTATTCCCAGAGAGATTAAGCAACGTTCATAGCAATCACACAGTTAGAAATTAGGAGAGCTGGGATTTGGGCAGAGTCTGTGCCCTTAACCCTTTTGAAAACATACTCTACCAGGTACACAGTCATAGGGTCTCTGAGGACCATCTGAGAATCCCTTGTTTGACAATCCCAGCTGAACAACCCTAATGTTGGATTTTCCTACTTAGAGTATCTGAAAGCTATTTGATCTTCAAAGTATTGCATGGTGTATACTCTTTCCCTCCTGCCCCATGACTTTGATCTTTAAATTTATCTTCTAAAAACCAACTGTTTTCCCTCCATCACATTTTAAATTGTGTGCCTCACCTCTGTCCAACCAGGGACGTGTTTCTGAGGCATCTCCAAGTCTCATCACTCCATTGTTAGTGAGGACAGTAGTACCCACAGCCAATGAGACCAGCCCCTGGGCAGTCCTCCAGGTGCCCCATAGGTATCATGTCTTCTCAAGTCTGCACAGAAGCTGGCTCTCAGAGCCCGCTCCTTGGTTATATACTTAAGGCGCATGAGGATTTCTCACCTGTATCAGAAAGCGACATCTGCTTTCCTAAAAGCTAGTCCATTCATGCAAAACCAGTCCTCTCTGTCCACTTTAGCATGTCCATTTTGGAAGCTGTTTCACTAATGCCAAATTAATCCATCTTTAGTCATAGCAGAAGCAAATTCTACATTTGTTGAGGCCTCACAATGGGACAGGACCTTGACTTTCATGTGTTATGTGGGCCAGTTTCCCAGCATTTCACAGATGATGAAACTGAGAGCCAGACCGGCTAAGTCTTTTGCCCCAAGTCAACTCAGTTAATAAGTGGTAAAACAGACATTTAAATTTGTATTTGACCAAGTCCATACTCTTTGCTCTATAATAGCTTGCTCTGTGTTCTGCTTATGTCAATAAATATTTATTACTTAGTTATATCCTGATATACTGGCATTGAGTCACCACACAATTCATTGTGAAACATAATGTAGGGAAGCTCAAATGATTAAAAAAAAAAAAAAAGCAACAAGTGTAAAGAGGTTGGAATATTGAGTAACCCACGCCATGAATCAGGGACTATTGCACATTTTGCTTTGGCTATTGCACATTGCTTCTGGAAGATACATCCGGCACATAAAGCTCCCCTGATTGGCCCCATGCCTGGGCCCTAATTAGCACTCACGAGGCTCTGACCTTGTCACTGAAAGAAACTGGCCATGCTTTCCTCACCTTCCCTTTCAGGCTGATCTTCATGTCAGGGCTGTTATTGAGGGCTTTGGCTGGGTGGCTGATGCTGTGGAGTCCCCACCTGCTGGCAGGCCATGGGGAGCAGGGACCCCCATTCTCTGAGTGGGCTGGGAACTCAAATGTGTGAGATGAAAGAGCCCTAACTTCACAGTCAGATGTGAGTTCTCTCCCAGCTCAGTCACATACAAGCTGTGTGATCTTGGGTAAGTTACTGAGCTTCACTGAGCTTCCATTTCACCTTATGTAATAGTATTATTACCGTTGTGTTACCTGAAAGAGGAGTCTTAGTATCTTTCAAATACTAAGAAATGGTAAAGGCTTCCCCTTGCATAGAGACAAGTTACCTACAAAAATATTTAATAAATTCAGGCTGAGCAGTCGAGTGTCCACATTGGCCTAAAGATGGGTGGAGAAATTGAGTACTGTGTAAATCTTGGCGTGAACAAATTTGTTCCTGATTCCTTCTTGTATCAATAGAAGGTTCCAGGATTTGCCTCAAAACCTGGATCTCACTAGTTTCACGTCCTGCAGAGCTTCTCCGTAGCCATCAGGGCCCAGTTCCAACTCCTGGGTGTGGCAAACGATACTTTCTTATAATCTCACTCTAGCTTCTCCGATTGTGCTCCCACATGTACCTTTTACTGGTATTTCAGTCCCATTGACAAACCCACGGCTCCATAGATGCACAGCCTTCTCATCTTTATGCCTTTTTGCACATGCTCTTTCCCTTTGACTATAATGCCCTTGACATAATATATGTATACGCACCCGTGTATACACAAGTGCACATATATATGTACGGGCTAACACCAGCTCCACAGTGAACATTCTGGTCACATATTACCTCCTTAAAAAGACTGCTCCCTAACCCTATGTTCTGGATGGCCAAAGGGCCTTCCTTTTGAGATCCCTTTGAATTCAGTGCTTATCTTTTCCCTCACCTTATTTTTTTTTTAATTGATTAAGAGAGGAAGGGAGAGAGAGATAGAAACATCAATGATGAGAGAGAATCAGTGGTTGGCTGCCTCCTGCATGCCCCACATTGGGGATCGAGCCCACAACCCAGGCATGTACCCCTGACTGGGAATCGAGCCATGACCTCCTGATTCATAGGTCGACTTTCAATCACTGAGTCAAATTTGGGTCTGATTTAGGCTGATGATTTAGTAAGTTACTAGAGAGGGGAAATGCCTGATTTATCTTTGATAAATCTCATATGTTTAGACCAGCTATTCTCAAACTCTTACACACTGAATTAACCCAGGATCTGTAAAAGATGCAGATACCCACTTTCAGTTTCTTCTTTCTCTTTCATTTCTAATTCCGTTGGGCATGGTCAAGTCTAGGTTTGGGATAGGGCAGCTGAGTGTCCCTGAAATGCTATGCGTGTACCTTGATAAACATCACAGTGAACAGGAGGTGCCTGGCAGTTCCTCCTGTCAAGACCACAGGACTCAATTTTGCTCCTTCTGCAACTTCCATGTCCCCTTTGTGAGGTTTGTGCAGCTGCTCTCATAATGGGACAGCTAATACTGACCTGCATAATTCATGATTACAAGGTGTATACTGGTGATGATAAAGGAAACTGATGTTTAATTTACTTGGCCCGTATTTTCTCTTAAAGGGCCAAGCACAAACAAACCACAGACTCAGAAATGAAAAGTAACAGGGAGGATGTGTTTGGGTGTCTTTTACAGAGATAATACAGGAAAATTGAATTTCAAGATGATGCTATAAATACCTGTATCAAAATAGGGTTTTCAAAGATTCTACTCCTGTGGCATTTTACATGGAATTTTCTGGATTAGACATACCAATCTCCTTACCATTTTCTGATTAGGTTAATTTGCTGCAAAGAAGCCTATAATATCAGTTCTTTTTGTTTTTATTTCAAGATAGTACTACTTAATGGGAAAAGTAACTCTACTATCTTATATATCTTTCTTTATTTCCATGAAACTAAAAAAAAAAATGTGCTTTAACTTTCTTTTTCCAGTTCGAAACCTATGTTGTTTCTTATAAAATGGATTTACATTTTGCAAAGATTTAGAAAACTTTCAAATTAAATTATATAAAGATCTCTGCTTCATCAGACTTTATAATTTGTGTTCCAAACAGTGAGCCATGCTTCTCCAAATATTATCCACTCTTTTAAGCAAATGGAAAATGGATGTAAAATTCCATATTTGAATTTGATGACAGACCGGATATGATTCTAACCATTGTTACCCATTACCTGGGCAGCATATTTGTGTAAGAGGATTGTAATTGGGAGAACATTTCAGTCTCTTGCCTTATTTTCCCAAATGTCAGAGACACCCCTTACCTAAACTTATGTTGTATCATCCTCTGTAAGTTGGCTGAACTTATAATCTAATACAATTTTGATGCTTCCAGGGAAAACAGATAGATGGAGGAGCAAAAGAAATACAATAATGATATTTATTGTGCTAGTAGAATTTGGTGAGCCCTGACCAGGTCCAGCCCTGTGTTAGCCAGCATTCCTGAGATCTTGGAGCTACACCTCACAGGGACTGCACACACTACTATCATGACCCAATGTTTCAGTGGGGAAAGCTGAGGCATGGAGAATGTAGGCGGCCTTCGAAGCTGATTAGGGGTGGAGCCAAGATTCGACAGATGTCTAACCCCAAAGTTGGTGCCTTTAACTCTAAGCTTCTGACTCAGTTTGTCACTGAAGAAGGGATAATACCCAGTTGACTGAGAGGACCTCAGGAGACCAAGGATCAAGTCCAGATTTTCTGTAACCAGTGTGTGGTGGGCATCAGCAATCACTTCTCTGTCCTCTTGTCTATAAAAGCAGGGCATCTGCTCAAGTGCATTATACTGCTCTTTAAATCTGAATGGCCTGCTATTGGATATCCCACCACCATTAGATGGGAAATGGTGATTCTATAGGATGGTGGGTGGGGTCAATGGAAAGCCAGCAGTGTGCCCCATTTATGGATGTGGGAGCTTCATAGATGCCCAGGGCAGGTGCTTCCACACCAGGAGCAGGGTGTTTCCCTCAAGTGGCATTTCTAGGAGTGCATCCTCATGTGGTACCCAACCACACCTTCATGCCATGAGGAGTCCTCAAGGGCTCAAATGTGTTGGATACATCACTTTTCTTTTTTAACTACACTAGTGATTCTCGTTTCTCCTCACAAAACCCATGACAGAGAATTTAGAAAATACAAGTAAGCAGAACAGTGAAAATATGAATCGTTGCTAATTGCATCAGTAAGAGATAATTCAGTGCACCTATTTCTAGTATGCTTTTTTCTGGTCATTAAAAACACACACATATATATTTTGAAAAGTTAGATTATCCTAAACACATGGTTGATAATCTTTTCTTCAATTAATACTTTGTAATAACAAATAGTTTTCTAAAAAGCAATCTTATACAGAACCCCCATAGGTAAAAAGATAAAAATGAAAATGATCTTTTTGGGGGAAGGGGTGCAGAGGAAGAGGAGTGAGCCCACACTCAGCACCAACTTCTCTTTCTGTCTCCCTTATGCCCTCACAGGGGATCTCGAAACACCACAGGCCAAAGCCCAGAACTTAGATAAAGAACATCTCCTTTAGGATAAAATTAGTAAAAGGTAGTAGTCCTGGCAAGTGTGGCTCAGTTGGTTGGGTGTCATCCTGTGCACCAAATGGTTGACAGTTCAATTCCTGGTCAGAGCACATGCCTGGGTTGTGGGCTTGATCCCTAAGGCGGGTGCAGGAGGCAGCCAATTGATGTTTCACTCTCACATTGATGTTTCTCTTTCTCCCTCTCCCTTCCTCTCTCTCTAAAAATTATCAAAAACATACTTTATTTAAAAGGGTACTAGTATTCATAATAGTTGAAACTATCATTTGTCCAAAATTTCAGAATAATAGAAAAACCTGTGCTATCTTCTCCCAGGTTAGAAAAGTAGTCTAGATTCTCCCTAAGCCTAGACCTTTAAAGGAGAAATGGGGACAGAAAGTACCGAGTGGTTTTCACATTCTTTTCTAATTTTAGACATACAAACATATTGAGAACACTCCATACCTAGAAGCAGTTTCTCCAAAAATGAACAAGAAGTTGTTGGTTGTGTTGCTTCTTTTAAAGAGGCGGAGGGGCTCTTTAGTCTATCCAAGCGCAAATGTATCTGTAGCCAGCGAGAAGCAGATGGCCCCTCTCCCTGCCCTTCAGTTCTGTGACTGTGAGGCTGGGAGAGTTTTCAGCAGTTGCAATAGTTGGCTTCATCTATCATACAAGCCTTAGTGGCAGCCACTTGTCTCTTTACATTTAGGATCTATAGATACGAACTAAGTAAGCTTTGTGCTTTCACATCACAAATGATGATGAGCGACGTGCGGAGAGACAGAGTCAAACGGATTCTGTCCCACTCTCCATTTCTTAGTCCTATTGGTGACACGGAGCTTCAAGCTGGCATGATGGTGCTGGGTGAAAGCTCTGCTCCAAAGGTGCAATAGATTCTCTAAACGTCCTCTGATGGAATGAAATCACCTTCCTGGTCACATTTTTATGCCATCTGCGGTAGCAACAGCATCTTTATCTCATGAATGCTTCCTAAGACCCAGGCCCAGGGTTTCTGGAATCTGTTTTATCTTTGACATATTACAGTGTGTGGCCTTGGCCAAGCCATTTACGCTTTCTGCTCCTCTGAGATCACGTGCTACCTTACTGATCCCTTAGAGCTTAACATAAGGCACTTTTTGAAGAGATTTGCATGGTTTGGCTATCTCCTAGGATCACCTGGAGTATTTTTTAAATTACTAGTACAAGCATAACTTATTTTACTGTGCTTTGCTTTGTTGTGCTTCACAGATGTTGATTTTTATTTTTTATTTTTACAAATTGAAGGCAAGACTTTTCACCAGCAAAAAGGTTAGGATCTGCTTTATGGCAGTGGTCTCGAACCAACCCCACAGTACCTCCGAGGTGTGGTGTACCACGCTCCAATGATCCTACAGTACAGCCAGGATTCAGCAACACTAGCCTGGCAAACCCATTCACAATTATACTCCTGTGTTTGCTGTTTTTCTTGTATAACTCTTAACCCAATAAGTCCCATTTTTTTCTTTCTGCAAGTAGCTTGCCTATGAATGAACTACAGGCTTCCTGAGAAGAGACTGATGCGTGCTTCACTTTGCATTGCCGTCATATCTTGACCAGAGGGAATCTGGGTTCAAAAATTAGCTTTAAGGCTCATTAGCTGTGCATTCCTGGACAAGATCCTTAGCTCTTCTGCATCTCTTTCCTTACCTGTTTCATGAGTGAGATACAAGTTCCCACGCTGAAGGGTGGTCTTGGGACCCAATGAAATTATTTAGAGTAGGTTGTAGCATCTAAAAGGTAGTCAACTCAGATCAGCTGTGCAATAAATGTTTGTTGAATTTAATGCCGTTGGTGTAGTGACTTTTCCTTGGTTGCATCAACCATTTATTTCACTCAACAAAAATTTTTTTAGCACTTTCTACTATGACTCCAGGTGTTTGGGATACAGTGGAGAATATGTTCATGGGATTTACATTTCAGAAGGTCATATCTGTGACCTTATTTAATTTTTACAAGCTCCGGTGTTTTCTTATGCTTTAATCAAATGAGACTCTGAAGGTTAAGGAGATTAAGTGATTTCTCTAAGGCCTTACAGCGATTTGGTGATGGAGCCTGCCTGCAATCCAGGTCTGAAGACATTGACCCTATGCTCATTCCAAAGGACAAAATCACCAGCTAACCAGTGACTGTGCCAATGTGGCTGTTGTCACAGAAATAATCTCATGTAGGGGATAAGTCCAAGGCTGGCCCAAGTGTGACTAGTGACTCACTTTTTAGCTGTGCGAGTTTGGAAAAGTTTTTTTTTTTTTTTTTTAACCTTTGCATTTCAGTTTTTTCATCTGGAAGATGAAGAGAATAAAATTTACTTCAGAGTTTTTGTGAGGATTAGGTATATATAGTGTTGCCTAGTACCTGGCACATGGCACGGAATAGATGTCAGCTATTATGATACTTATTATCATATCTACAGTTAAAAGTGATTTGTCTCTGTTTGAAAGCTGTCCAGGACTTTAGAGACGCTCTATAGCCTGCTACCCTTAAAACGGTGGGTGTTTGTTATTAAGTTAATATCCTGGTTATAATCTTTGAAATGTACATACTTTTATAGAATTGTATGTCTAGGAAATGCACTGACATTTGTGCGTATGAAGAAATAAATCCTCCCCAGGAAATTGGAACTGTTCCATGGCTGACAGTTGGTAGAGTCCACAACTTGCATGAGCATATATGAGGATGTTATATATCCATTTATTGAAAGACTGACTGGATAATAAAAATGTCCTACTGCATCTACAGCCTGGGCTTGGATGAGAGGATCTCTTGTGTGTGTTTGTGTTCTCCTAATGTAAGAATAATCTAATTGAGTCACCACAGAACATGGGGAATATTATCTTAGGAGAGAAACATCCAGCCCCGCACACCACATCAGTCAGTGTAATAGCTTTAACATCATCGGAAAGGCCATGGATTGAAAGATTTCTTAAATCATGTCTGTGCTGCTATAGACCCAATTTCCTGTCGGGAGACTTTGTTTATGACTGAGTGGAGTTGTGGGGTTTCTAATTAATTTAGCTTCTAGCATTCAGCATAGCCATTATCCCTTCACCTTGTCTTTCCTGTATTTACTCTTCTAGGGAAAAAAACAAGGCGGGGGGAGGGTGACAAAGATAAAAAGCACAAATATTTTTCAGCATTTCTCTCAGTGTACCAATTTGGTTGATAAGCATATTCAAGGGGTGGGGGTAGGAGGGAAGATGGCTAGCAGATGATTAAGATTAAAGTGGACTGAGAGAAAGCTTTTAACTCAGATGGGGGTAAATGTTCTCTTTTATGTTAAGATGATCCTGATTTGTAAAAATGTCAGAACTTTGGTGACTAGCTGTGTGCTAGAATGGAGGGAGAATAAATTTTCAAAGATGAACTCTAGATGGATCTTTCAACAGGCTTCAAAGATGAGGAACTACTAAGTGCCAGACCTCCACCTGAGCCATGGCATTTTGTGAAGATGCTTATGTTCTTTTGTAATGAAATGATTGCAATAGGATGTGATAGGTTCTTTGATAGAGCTCAGCACAGGATACTATAGGAGAAAAGAAAGGGGAGCCCATCCCCCTGGCATGGATAGGTTGACATTTCAGTGGAGGAGATGCCCTTGTTTATTGACAACAGGTTGGCTATTGGGCAGAAATAGCTCCTGAAAGTTACAATTAAGTGGTAGTTGAAAGTCTTCTTGCGTTCTTCTCAGTATGAACTATCATTTGGTCCCATATCGAGAGCTGGCTGTCAGAAATGAGTGGAGTAATCTTTAATGTTGAGTTTGAAGCCTAAAGAGCTAATACCAGCTCTGTGAAGTTTTGACTTGTTCATTTTTCTTGGCCCAGAACCCAAGAACCAAGAGTGTCTAGTAAATCGTAGGCTCTTGGTAAATAGTTTGTGGGTGGGTAGATGTTGTACTTTGAGATTCAAAGTGTTTTCATATTTATCTGTTAATTCAATCTTCATGTGATATGGGTGGATTTATCATTTATCATAGGTACATTTTTTTTTATGCTTGGAAACCAAGGTCTCAGAAGGTGAAAAACCTGAATAATTTTAAACTATTAGCCATTAGGTCCCTAAGATCTTGATATGCCATCATTTTTGTCAATTCTCAAACTTTTTTTATTTGTGATTTGATGACCATATAGAGGTGCACAGATCAGCCCTGATCTGTGCACCTCTATATGGTCATCAAATTCAGTTGCCTAAAGGGATTCTATATAGGAGGTGAAAGACAAACTAAACAAAATGAAATACAGTTAGAAGTGGTGGAGACTGTGATGAAATGGAGCATGTGTTCATCAACTGAAGGAAAGCAAAATAAAATTCTTAGTAAAACACACAGGTAGGTCAAAGCAAACATTCTTATTTATTGATAGGATTGGGACCATAAGCATCCATTTTGCAACCTCAACAGAAAATTTGAATATAAAATAAATCCTAAGCAGAATAATAAGCATGAGAGATAATTTTTAAAAAGCTGTTGGTATACTATTCTATAGAGTTGCATGTTAAGTAAGATAATATATGCTCATTATTTAGCACAATGCAGATTCATTTAAATAATATAGTGATGATATGCCTGTGTTGAAAATGATTATATTTTCTATTTGAGAAATACTAGTCAAGATTTGACCCTTTGTAGTCCCTTTATTTGTATTAAAAGAAAACACCTTAGACCCCTCAGTAAAGACATCTATGATGCCATGTTAATAAAATTTTAGAACTTAAAAAAATCTGTTGATTATATATTTACATGTTATTTAAAGCATACTTAAAGATCTAATTTTGCTTCTCAAATATAAACATACCATTACATTAAATGAAATAGTCAAAGGTTACTGATATGAGAGGTACATCTAAACCTAACCTTTGTGTCCTACAATGCTCTTTTGTATCCATTTGCCTTTTGGTGCAGATTCTGCTAACTTACTTTTTAAAAAAAGCTTTCATTGCAAAGGTAGGATTATTTCAATGACCAATTGGTCATTTTCTTAGTTCTTTAGTGATAATCTTAGTTTTGCTCGGTTACTTTAAAATGCTCTCTCTCTCTGGTGAGTGAAACAATAGGAACTGTTTTACAGAGCCCGCCCATTCCTGGTTAGGCTGCTGCACATTTGATGGTTTAGAAAGGCAATGTGGTAGATAGAGTGCTAGTATTGTTACCTGGAGACCAGATTGGAGCCCCTGCTCCATGACTTATAAAAAGTGTGACCCCATCCCGACCTCCGCCACGTATCAGTGATTCTCCATAGGATGTGGGGTTCAACTCCCCTAGAGCACATTTGAAAATGTGGTTGGGTGGGGTGTGGTTGTGACAACAACTAGGCAGAGCTCTTGCCATTTAATGGGTGGGAGCCCAGGACTTCACTGGACGGTGCACTGGACACCCCCACACGATGAAGCAGTGACTGGGACAAAACTTGTGAGTTCTCTTTGAGAAACTGTGCTCTAGGCAATTTATTTACCCTCTGCGAACCTCCTTGTCCTCACCTGTGAAATGTTCTACTGAGCTTATAGGATTAAAATGATCACATGAGATAATATATGTGAAAGTGCTTTGTAAGCCCTAAAGCATTGTGTGCGTGGGAAGTGTTAGGATAATTTCTCCAAGTGGCAGAGAGGCAAAGCTCTTTACAGAAAATTGTGAACTCTACAGCCCCACAATCTCCCTTTTTATTTTAATATGGCTTAATCTGGACCATCTGGGCCAAAAATGTTTTGATCCATTAAGACTTTTTGGTTCTTTCTATTCTTAGGAAAACCCCTCAGTTTACACGATGTGTTTATTTTTGATAGTGTCAATTTACCAATAGCTAACATCAAAGCTATTCAAAATTTGAAAGAATTGTTTCCAGGTCATTTATGAAAAATGCACAATTGGAAAGTCTACATGGTGTGTGCAGCATAACTGCAAGGAGTATGAATTTAGTATCCAAAGGCATCAGGTTCGAGGCCTGACCCTATCACATTCCTACTGGCTATGGGATCTTGGCAAATTCATTCACTTTTCTAATTCTCAGTTATCTATAAAATGGGGATTAAAATACTTAGCTCATGGGTGTTGTAAGGATTAAATAATATATCTTTGGCATAATGAGTATGTCCAATAAAAATATATTTCATCTTGTTCAGTTCTCAACATTTGCTTGAAAAGTGGCCATCCTGCCTGTTTTCACACCTCACTACTGATGAAAGCATTCATTCCACTTTTAGACTTCTGGTTAGGGACTACATTGTATGTCTGGTCAAGGGGTGGGGAGATTCCTTCATAAAACTGGAGGAAAAAAATAACAAATAGCTTCCACCCTGCTCTGCAGTACACTGTCTGATCTCTGCTATCAAATTATGTAGTGGAAGTGAGCATGTCACATCAAGCCTCTCATCAAAACCATTAATAGCAGATAGGCAGTCAGTTGATGTGTCATTCTTGGCTCCCAACAACAGCTTAGGTGTATTTTTAAATACTCCGTCTGGCAGTCCGGGGTGGATGGGGGTGGGGATTGAATAGACAGCAACCAACAGATTTCTTTCTAACAAAGGTTCTTTCCCCACAACATGTCTACCCCTTTCTAGGAAGAAATGGGTTGAAATATGCTGTACCAATATAGCAGAGTGGCCATGTTACCTAGCAACCATGCCCAGGATAGGTGCTAGACGTGCCCACCAATTGCTAGGTCAAGGAGACCTTCCCTCAGAGTGTGACTGCAATGTGAGCAGAAGCATCTGGTCTCAGTGACTCTGTGAAAGGGTGAGATGATGTGAGAACCTCTCTTTCAGCTGCTTGGGAGCAACAAGGACTTGAAGGCCCAGAAAGGATGACAGCTAAGGATCTAAGACAGTATGACCCCAGGTTTCTCTCCCCAGACCACACTTTCTGCTCTTCTTGCCATGATACCAATTTTTTTGGTACCAGCTCTATTGAAGTATGATTGGCAAATAAAGAGGATCTATATTCAGGTTGTACGTACATTCTTTTTAAATGTGTATGATGTGATGACTTGATATCTGTATACTCTGTGAACTGATTACCACAATCAAGTTAACACGACTAGTTTTTTACTTTTTGTGTGTATGTGTGGTAAAATACCCATAGCCACCATGCTATATGTTAGATGTCCAGAACTTATAACTGAAAATTTGTACCCTTTGATCAATATCTCTCCATTTCCCCCATCTCCTAAGATGACACCAATTTTGTATAATTTTTTTGAGATAATAGTAGGTTCACATGCAGTTATGACAGTACAGAGAGGTCCTACATACCCCCATTCCCAAACCACACCCAGTTTCTCCTAACAGTAGCACCTGCACAGTTACGCTACAATATCACCACCAGAAAATCAATAAAATCCATCAACCTTATTCAAATCTCACAAGTTTTACCTGTACTATGATGCCAGTTCTAAAGAAAATATAAACCTAGTGTCACAAATCCCATTTTAAATAAGTTCTTTATGATAACTCCGATCAATGGAAAACATGGCCAGAACAAAATGGTCTCAGGAAGGTCTCAGTAGCTCCACAGAATCTGCCTGACTGTCTCCCTTGCTCTGTCTTCTACCTCACTGTGTCTTCTATCACCTGGTTCAGAATTCTTGGGATGGAGTGAAGTGTTATGTCTCAAGGTCACATTAGGATGTAGGATAAGGCTCAGCAACCCATGTTTCAGTTACGCAAGCCCATGGCCCGCGTACAGTCAGGACGTTGCAGTCTGAATTCTGCGAGGTTAAGAAATTTGAAAATCTGTCACCCTGAGCTACTACTCTGCTGTTCACTTGCTACAGGGGTTCAGATCCTGGTCTGTCAGACAGAGCTGCGGTAAAGGAAGGGTTTTGACTGCCGGTGTACACATAGGAAGCACTATTACACCGTCATGCCTGGCAAACTGCTTCATTTCTGGGCAATGAAGCTATTTTCTTTAGTCAACAGTGGCCAAATATTGGACGCTGCATGGAAAGGGTTCAAGGTTAGAGCCCGAACAATTGGAGTTTAAAGTCCCAGTCCCATTATTGACCAGCTATGCAACAAATGACCTCCCTCTCAGCTTTGCTTTCCTCATCCTTTGAAAATTGGAGATGGAGATGACAATTTGTCCTCATAAGGCAGTGACGGGGCTTAAATGCTCTAAAGCCATGGTTCTCAAGCTTGTGCACACTTTCAAATCACCTCAAGTCTGATCCCGTAGGTCCTGGGGGAGGCCTGAGAGTGTGCATTTCTAACAAGTTTCTAGGTGCTGCTGGTTTGGGGAATCACACTTTGGGGACCCCTGTGATTCCTTTGGGATCCCACTTTGGGAGCCCCTCATATAAGGGATGTAAAGTGCATTCCTGACCACTGGTATTCACCCAGGGGAAGCTAGTTCCCCTCCCCACCAATAAGCAATGAGATACCCTCCATCCCTGCCCCCCGCAAAAAAACCCTCCAAAACGGAGTTCTTTGAATTTCTAGAAACTGACACTCTGGGTTAATTTGTAAACAAGCAATGTATATCAAAAGGCTATGAAATTATTAAGCATATTTGACAAGCGTGCACAGCCACTTTTTATATTTCCCAGTTTAGAAGAGCCTTTCCCCCTAAAAGCAAATTTGGGGTTAGGGGCTTCATGCTAGAAGTATGTGCACATGTGTGTGCCGGCATGTGTGTATGCACACACACTTCCTGGATATTTATGTGCCAGCCTCGCCCAACACATACTGTTTTACCCAGTCAGGGCCCACCCTACATGCCAGTTTTTGGCATGTGTATGTGGGAGAAGGAAGCTGGGAAAACAAGAGTTCTTAGAAGAATTGCAAAGAACCTCTCATTAAAGAGGCGAGTTAAAATATTTCAGTCTCTGGGCTATTCTCTAAATACACTAGGTTACATCAGTTCTTGATAGAATAAACTGTAGGCTATGAAATTGTCTTTTTCTAAAAAAATAGTGATATAATTCACTTGTGCTATGAGTGCAAAAATATCACTCTACATGTTATTTTCTTTGCCATCACTGATGCTTTCTTATAAAGTGGGAACCCCAGGTGGGAACCTAAGAGATTACTTTAATAATCTTCAGCGCCCTGGATCTCCTGACATTGCCTGCAACCCTTGGTCTCTTTTTACTAATTCATCTTCCAGACTCCTTACATGCTCTGACTTCCAGCACTGAAGACAACACTCTCACAGTGTGTGATAAAACTTGGATTTATTGTGTGAGACTCAAACTGACGTCCAGATTCTAGGTGTTATTGAACCCATTGCTGCAACAAATGGTATAATTGACTCCATTTTTAGCAGATGCTAGCTGTTGAATATTCATGCATTATACAAACATCAGTGACTTCAGCTTTTTGTCCAATAATTGGCTGGGTTTGAAATGTATCTATGAAGATAGACCGTTTTTTTGTTTTGTTTTGTTTTGTTTTCTGAGGTTACAGCAGCAGACACCAAAACACAAGCTGCAAAATGTTTCAGAATCAGGAAATTTGAATGGCAATGGCGAGCTCAGCTTTGGATGTCAGTTTGGATTTGTTTCTTTGTCCAAGTCCTCCTAATCAGAGATTATTTCGGGCCATTTCCCCTGGTACATTATGTAATGTCTGCAAAGAGAAGTCGGATGGAGAACATCAGCACAGCCATGGCAGAGAAGCGTGGCAGGGTCACTGCAGGCCATCACTCAGCTTTAAACCTGCCGCCCCCTGAGGGCCAGCAAAGATGGAATTGCCCGATCCCCAGTCAGTTCATTCCTAGGAAAGGCAAACCAGCAGAAATTGAATTCGTAATTGCTTTCCTTCATTCAAAGAAATCATGGATGAAACAATTAATCAGATGAAGGCTTACCTCCTTCAGTGCACCAGAATAAATGTAGTCTTCTTTTCTGATAAGACTGTGATGTCAGTCAAAGGGTTAGGCCTTTAGGGGGTGGAGAAAAGGGACAGCCTTAAAATGTATTTTTAAACTGCAGCTGTGTATTTTAATCTAGAGGTTCACATTAATCTTGCCCCCTCTTTGACATCTGCTTTTCTACTAGCTACAGGCTCTGTGCTCCCAACCATTTTTCTTACATTATGGATAGACTTGGAGAGCATTATGCTAAGTGAAATAAGCCAATCAGAGGAAGTCAAGTACCATATGATTTTGCTCATATTTGGAATCTAACAAACAAAATAAACTAACAAACAAGATAAAAACAGATTCATAAATAGAGAACACACTGGCAGCTGTTGGGGAGGGGGGGCTGGTGGACACTGGGTGAAAAAATGGGGAGGGATTAAGAAAAAAAAATTCAGCCCTAACTGGTTTGGCTCAGTGGATAGAGCATCAGCCTATGGACTGAAAGGTCCCAGGTTCGATTCTGGTCAAGGGTATGTACCTTGGTTACGGGCACATCCCCAGTAGGAGGTGTGCAGGAGGCGGCTGATCGATGTTTCTCTCTCATCGATGTTTCATACTCTCTGTCCCTCTCTCTTCCTCTCTGTAAAAATCAATAAAATATATTTTTTTAAAAAGAAAAAATATTTATAGGCACAAACAACATATGGTGATTATAAGAGTAAAAGGGGGGTGGGGAGAGGTAGAAGGTGTAGGGGGATAAATAATGATGGAAGGAGACTTGACTTGGGGGGTGAACAGACGATGTAATATACAGATGATGTATTACAGAATTAAACACCTGAAACCTGTATGATTTTATTGACTATTATCATGCCAATAAAATCAATAACAAGGGGAAAAATTAAAAAATAAAAATTTTAAAACTCAGTTAAAAATAGTACTGCACTGAGTCACCGGAAGGGGAAATGTAATTAAACATAATCATTTGTATTTCCCTAAGCGAGGACAAACTTCAGAAGTGTGCTTAACTTTGGAATATATGAGTCTGATTATTTCATCAGAGATGCAGCATTGTATATTTAAATTTTTTTCCAGCCCATTCGGGATTTTGTACTTACAAGGAGGCTGTTTATTGATTTAGCAATGCAGCTGAGGGCGAAGTGTAGGCTTTTAATCTTAGCAGCACAAGTATGCCTATGGTTGAAGTTGCATCAGCTGAGTTAGTACAGCTGCAAAAGGCACATACTGTTTTCGCACAAGCTGTCATAGAATTGTCAGCAGCTATTAATTTTTTGAAAAGGTAATAGATATTCCTGGAGAAACCAAGAGAAAGTGGCAGAGTAAGTGGCAGGTCATTCCTCATTTGGTGACAGAACGTAAGCTTTTGTAAGTTTCTTTCTGACTGTCATCAGTCACAGTCTTGGGTTCATTATCTCAACCTTGACACTGGGATTCTTAATCTACAAACCCAACTTCTTCCCACCATTTTCCTGCCTGAAAACAAAAGTCCCATTAGTCAAGACTGTGTTTCTTAATGTTTCTATATCAAATGAACAAGCTAATGGGTCAGCTACTATACCGATAGAAATCCATTTATCTTTCCATCTGCCCGTCCATCCATCCATCCATCCATCCATCCATCCATCCACCTACCCACCCACCCATTTGTTGATTGATTCATTCAACAACAGCCTTCTCAGTCTCATGCTTGGTTCTCAAGACACCAGTTGTGAACAATAAGCATTTACTTCCTACCCTCAGGAAGCTTACATTCTAACATGGAAGATGAATTTTAAATAAGGAATTAGACATTTGAGGGAAGCTGCTAAAGAGACTGGCAAAGAAGATATGGTGGGCAGAATTCCAAGTGATGTCCAGGGCCCCTCACCATTGTATAATGCTGTGTTTTGTGAGGGTAGAACCTATGAATGTAAAAAGATATCACTCTTTGCTTATGTTGTACTAGAGGCCCACCATGCGAAATCAAGTGAGACTCAGTCCCAGCGCACTGAGGGACCCAGCGTCAAGTCCCCGCCCACCTGCTCACGCCTCGCCGCAGCCCCGCCCACCTTGAAGACAATTGTGGACAGAGATAAGAATAGTTTCCTGCTCTAACCTTTCCTTCTCAGGAGCACTCAAATTGACCTTCATTGGAAGATGAGAATTGAACAGAGCAACACTTACTTGTTCCCATGAAGAAATCATATGACATTCAGCAGGTGCCTTTGGCATTTGGTCGTTATGGCCTCACGGCATCACGGCCACAGGGTTTTTTTAATAGAGGTCATAGGGCAAGAGGGATATTGTCCCAGTGGGCCTAATCTAATTACATGAGGCCTTTGAAACCAGAGCATTTTTCTCTAGCTGGAGAGCAGAAGAGGAACTCAGAGAGATTTCAGTCCTGGGAGGATTCGATGCTCCATGGCTGCCTTGAAGATGGAGGTGGCCATGTGGTGAAGGGTGTTGGTGGCCTCTAGGAGCTGAGAGCAGTCTCTGGCTGGTAGTCGGCGAGGAAACAGAGACCTCATTTCTTCCTCTCCCTTCCTCTCTGAAATCAATAAAAAAATATATATTTTTAAAAAGTTAGGTTTCGGGGAGGAACCAAGATGGCGGCAAAGTTAAACAACTAACTGCCGCCTCGCAAAACAATTTCAAAAATACAACTAAAAAACAAAACGTCTATCACCCAGAACCACGGGAAAGCTGGCTGAGTGGTAGATTTACAACTAAGAAGAGAAGGGAGCGCAAACTCTGGAGAGCTGAGGTACAGAGGTGTGTGCGAAGCGGGCTGGCGGCAGGCGACTGGGCATGCGGCTTTTCTTCAAACCGAAGGGAGACAAACTCCCAATCACTCTGAACTCCAGTTTCTGGGGACACACGGGGGACCCAGATGCCTACGGGGAGAAGCTGGGCTCTCCGCCAACGGTCGGAGAGTGAGAGTGACTTTTCTGCAGAGGTGTGCCCAGCAATCAGGGTTTGCTGCGCTGGAGCATGGGACACGGGGACTTGGAAACACAGAAAGGCAGAGACGACTGAAGGCAGCCATGGCCGTTGGCCACGCCCCAGCCAAGTGACGCCCTGAGATCCCGTCCTGCCCTGAGACCCCACCCCGCACATTCTACAAACCCACCCAGGCTCCACACAGCGGCCTTTACATATAAATGGCTTGTTCTGTGGCAGCTCAACCAAATTAACTGCAGCTCCAGTCAGACTGCTCCAAAACCGCCCAAGCAAAGAGGAGAAAACTGTAGCTCTTGCTGTAGCTCCTGCTGGGAGGCCTCAGACCTGCACCCCATTGGAGATCCAGACACTAGGGTAGCTAGTGGTCGGTGTGGACGACACCAGATTTCAACCATTCTCATAAGGGACACATTCAAGAGGCAGACTCAGTGAGCACCAAAGCCCTACTGTGTCTCCAGCACAGCAATTCTTCCGTTATAGACATAGCAGGTCCTCACAGCCAATTGGCCTGGAGGTCAATTCCTCCCAGTGTACCAACAGCAATCAAGGCTTTTAACTATACCAAGGCTTTCCACTCAGCTCACAAAGGGGTGTACCAAGAGCGACCACCTAGAGTGATTGGGGAAGCTGAGCTACCGGCCCCTATAGGTCACTGACCACACAAAGCCACTCCATCAACACAGGGAGGCAGCCAAAATGCGGAGACACCGAAGTATGTCACGAGTAGGAGAGATGGAGGAAAGCAAACTAATGGACGACACAGTGTTCAGAACCACATTTATAAGGTTACTCAAGAATCTTCTAAAAACCGCTGAGAAACTTGAAGAGACCTTCAAGAACCTTAATGAGAATACCAAAAAAAAAAAAAATGGAAAAGGACCAGTCAGAAATTATGCATACACTGTCTGAAATAAAGAATATACAGATACACAACTGTAGACCACCATACTCGAAGAGTCAAACCAAAGATCTGGAATATGAGGAAGAAAAAAACACCCAACCAGAGAGGCGGAAAGAAAGAAGAATCCAAAAGTGTGAGGATAGTGTAAGGAGCCTCTGGGATGGCTTTAAGCGTACAAACATCTGAATTTTTGGGGTGCCAGAAGAAGAGAGAGAGCAAGATACTGAAAACATATTTGAAGAAATAATGACAGAAAACTTCTCCCACCTGGTGAAAGAAATAGACTTACAAGTCCAGGAAGTACACAGAACCCCAAACAAGAGGAATCCAAAGAGGACCACACCAAGACACATCATAATTAAAATGCCAAGGGCAAAAGACAAGAGAGAATCTTACAAGCAGCAAGAGAAAAACAGTTAGTTACCTACAGGGAGCACCCATACGACTGTCAGCTAATTTCTCAACAGAAACTATGCAGGCCAGACGGGAACGGCAAGAAATATTCAAAGTGATGAATAGCAAGAACCTACAACCAAAACTACTCTACCCAGCAAAGTTATCATTCAGAATTGAAGGGCAGATAAAGAGCTTCACAGATAAGAAAAAGCTAAAGGAGTTCATCACCACCAAACCAGTATTATATGAAATGCTGAAAGGTATTCTTTAAAAAGAGGAAAAAGAAGAAAAAAGTAAAGATAAAAATTATGAACAACAAATACATATCTATCAACAAGTGAATCTAAAAATCAAGTGAATTCAAAATCTGAGGAACAGAATAAATTGGTGAACATAATAGAATCAGAGGCATAGAATGGGAGTGGATTGATAATTCTCAGGGGGAAAGGGGTGTCTGTGTGGGGGGTACGGGAAGAGACTGGACAAAAATCATATACCTATGGATAAGGACAACAGGGGGGAGGTAAGGGCAGAAGGGGGGTGGGAACCGGGTGGTGGGGAGATATGGGGGGAAAAAAGGAGAAACAATTGTAATAATTTGAACAATAAAGATTTATTAAAAATAAATAAATAAATAAAATAAATATATTCATACTCTTGGTTACCCAAGAATAATCACTCCAAAAATAAATAAATAAAAATAAAAAGTTAAGTTTCTACTCTATAATTTCTTCATACTGATTTGCAGAGCATATTGAATAAGCTATCAGCTTAAGGGCCTCAATTTAACCTCAAAAGAAAAGATTAACAAAGAATTCTACCAAATTATTTAATAAACCCTGGACATTTTCTCTTTAAAGGAAACTCCAGATTTGGAAGTTGTTTTGACCCTTGTTTCATGATTCTAGAGGGTTAAAGAGTAAAAGAATCAGAGTATTTCAGGAATCAAAAAGTTTCTACAAACATAGGCATCTGAAAATGTAGCTATTGATGGGCTCTCTTTCCCAGGATGCTCTACTGCTTTAACAAGCTAATAGAATGATGACATGCAGTTTGAATCTTATATGAAAATGCAGAGTGATGTGGTTTCCCAGAAAGTCATGCAGAGGCCCTTCCCTGTTCCTTAGGAAAGTGGGAAGCAGCTGATTTGCAATGCCCACCATCCCTAAGCAATAAAGCATCTTTTTCAATACTGTATACTTGGCCTTTCAAGATATGAGGTTCTGAAGTTAGCCAGAGAGCAAAAGCAAACAAATTACGCAGTGTCTATTAAATATTCTGTTATCGCAATGTTTAAAAAGGCTCATTAATCAACCTTTGATTCTCCATGTGAGTGGAAGCAGATATTTTAAATCCTCAGGAAGGAAGATGTTCAAATCCTCAGAGGCTCTAGGGACCTTCCCTGTCTTTGTTTTTATTTCTGGATCTTGGACTATTTTGTGTTATTCTTAGTAGGTCAAGGTTGAGAAAGACCAAGGAAAGTTCAACCCAGATCCTTCGCTTCATTTGCAACTCTGGCTGGAACATTTTGCTGAGGAGAAGACCAAGGACAAGCTGAGCTGCGTGCAGCTTCTGGGTCACTAGTAGATTTCCGTTAGCCTGTCCCTGCAGACTGGGGAGATTTGAAAGCTGGGGGATTAGTGCAACGTGCTGAAATGTGAAAAGAGTGACGACTATGTGTCAGCTCTGCTCGATGTACTCCAGGAGAAACCACGTTTTAAAAACTCGCCTGTGTAAAACATCGTCATGCTATTCTGCACCGAGGCAGGTTCCTGCAGATAGCAGGGTCATCTTTCCCAGTAGTACCAGCAAGGCTTCAGTTAGCCATGCCTGTATTTTATTTATCTTTTAAAAAAAATATATATTTTTTATTGATTTCAAAGAGGAAGAGAGAGGGAGAGATAGAAGCATTAATGATGAGAGAGAACTATTGATCCGCTGCCTCCTGCCAATCCCCTACTAGGGATTGAGCCTGCAACCTGGGCATGTGCCCTGACCGGAAATCCAACTGTGACCTCCTGGTTTATAGGACAATACTCAACCATGTAACCACACCGGCTGGGCTCTCTCTTTTAATTTATTTTTTTCAAGTTGCCACAAGGGAAAAATTTATTCTCTTTTCTCACCCTGGAGTAATGTGTTTGCTCTAAATGACTGCCCTAAGCTGTGAATAGATTTTTTAAAGTTCTCTGATCACATTATTTTGTCCTTTTGGCCACACCTATATTTCTTATAAATATGCTAAGTGTTCATAGCAAGACAGGGTCCGCAGTCTATCATGTAATTGTTAAATGTATGGCTTTATAAAAATAGATTCATCTCCCACAGTCACTCTCCATGGGAGCTAGATGGGTGGAGAAAAATTGATCCCTTGTCCTGCTCAAAATGAAAAATAAAATGAGAAGTGAACAGTAAATATTTTAACTATTCAAGTTCCACACATCACCATCACAAGATTAATTTGAAGCTTTCAGAGACAACCGTCAGCTGTTCTGATTCAATCAGAAGTTTTGTTATGACTAATCTCGCTTTTGTCAGTGAATTTGCCCACCTGAAGAAGAGAGTAGGCCCGGGAGAGAGAAACAGTCAGACAGAAAGGGAGAAAACAAAAGTTGGCAGGCACACGGAGAGAACATGCCTTTTATGTAAAAGCCACAGAAGTTGTTTTATTTCCTTAGAAATTCAAAAAGCAGAAGCACGAGGCAGCATAAGGTGACCAATCTTTAATAGAAACACATGTGGCAGGAGTGTATGCCACCAGGCTTCTCTCTTACATATCTAGTTATTATTTTTTCTTTTTTTGTTGTTTTTTACTAAAATTTATCTTTATTGTTTAAAGTATTACAGATGTTTCCTTTCCCCCTACCCCTCCACTTCCATCCATCCCCAGGCCTTCACTGCACTAGTGTCTGTCCCTGGGCTATGCATATCTATATATCTAAAATGCTAATATGCTAAGTATCCGACCATCTGAGCAGTCACTATGATGCGCACTGATGACCAGGGGGCAGATGCTCAATGCAGGAGCTTGCCGTGATGCACCTTGGCCATTTAGAGAAACGGCACTGCCGGCCTGGCAACCACAAAGTAACACTCAGCTTCCCCCAAGTGGGACACAGGCTCTACCACCACCACAGAGTGACAGCCTACCAAATTGCAGTCAACACTGCCGAAACCCCATGGCGTAAAATGTGACCCACAGCCCAGCGCAGCCCAGAAACCATGGCTGTGGGCGCCAGGTAATGACGTCACGTAGCAACGCCCGGCTTCCTCTCCCTAGTGACTAGCCTCCTTGAAGTTTCTTCAGCCCAGGGACCTGACTTGCTTTATAGCCAGGTGGAAACATTTTACACTTTAACCAAATGTCTGTGAAGCGTTTTCTCATGTCTCATCTCATTTGAGCCTCACAGAAGTCCTGGAGTAGGTAAATAGGAGACTCGGTGGAATCCTAGTTTCTTTTCATTAGCCAGAAAACGGAGATTTAGAAAGTTTAGAAACTTGACCCAACTGAAAAAAAGTAAGAAATGGTGGACCTTGAAAATGACTTCAGGTTTTCTCACAGCACAGAATAGAGTCAAATACTGCTGCAGTTAAATATTTTACCCTTTGTTCCCCTCGCGTGATCTACAATAATAATCTGCTTTGTGTTGCTATTTGCTGCCATGTTGCTGACAATTACCTGAAAGAGAAGTTGGGGTGGAACTGGGCTGGAAAAAGTTTAGCTAAATCAGCAAGTTTATTAGTTGACTCACTCATACACTATACATATGAAGCTCTCACTGGCGCCAATTACACGCGTGTGTTTTGATCTATCATTGTTGATTGTGAATTTGGTTGACACTTCTATTATAGAGAAAGGGCGAATAGTGATATTAAAATATTTCTTCTAATTAATTTCCTTTCAATGTCACGAATTCATGCACCAGGCCACTAGTATGCATATAAGTTCTTTGGCTAATCTCTTCCCTCTCCCCACCTTTCCTTCTGAAATACATCAGTCTGTTCCATGCTTCAGTGTCTCTGGAACTATTTTGTTCATCAGTTTATTTTGTTCATTAGATTCTGCATATGAGTGGGATTATGTGATACTTGTCTTTCTCTGGCTTATTTTGCTTAGCATAATACTCTGCAAATGTTATCAAAGGATAATGAACATACAGAACATTGCACAGATCTTACATGTACACACCTGTGTTATCTGCATTCAGATCAAGAAATAGATGTTACCTGTCCCCTCTCAATCACTTTCTCCGCTGCGGGTCACCACAGTTCTGAGTTCTGGCATCATGGATTCCTTTTGCCTGTCATTGGACTTTATATAAATGAAGCATACAGTGTGACATCTCCTTATCTGGCTGGCTTCTGCCGCTCACTGATTTGTTTGTGAGGTTCATCTGTGTTGTTGCATGCAGCAGAAGTAGACTAATTTACATTGTGTGTATATTCCATTAACTATGCCACATGTGTTTAGCCATTCAGCTGTTTGCAGTTTGGGACTATTACAATTCACGATCCCATGATCAACCTAGTGTCAGTATCCCCCCACTTTTAGAAAGTTTGCATTATGCCTCTTTGCTTTTATGAAATGTAATGTCCTTTAGCATCTGTTGTTGCTAACTAAAAAAAAAAAATCAGAGAGGATTTTGCTTTTATAAAAAAGGCAGAAATTGAGAATAGCATTCAATGTTTGTCAGGGAGTCATTATGGAGACAGGGTACCCCCAGCAGCAAGAGTGTCCCTGCCAGGTCCTGCCCAGGAGCTACACTCCGCATCACATTAAGGCAGCTTAGCTTTGAACTGTGTCTGTGAGCATCTGTGCTTTATCTCCATTTACTTTGTGAAACCTTTAGCAAAATGTGACTTGGGTGTCAAAAAAGCCCAAGAGAGCTTGTAAGGGCATTACCACTAGCGTAAAACTGGATGGAATTCGGTGTTTCAATCATGGTCTATGAAATAAAGACATTGTGGGTGCAATGAAGGTGCAAGCATCCACTATCCATACTATTTTCACACAGAGAAAAAGAACCTTGGCAGCTGTTGGAGTTACTATTGGTTCTGTTAATAGCAAAGTGATCCTGTAGTAGGCAGGTAACTATTTCATCACTTTATGCCATTTAGGCTTTAAAAACATTTCATAGAATTTCACCACCTTTGGATAGCAAGGGCAAGGGGGTACCTGTACATTATTTTTTTTGGAGAATATATACATACATATTTTTGTATGTTTTTTTAAATAAATCTTTATTGTTCAGATTATTACAATTGTTCCTCTTTTTTCCCCCCATAGCTCCCCTCTACCTGGTTCCCGCCTTTACCGCCCCCCCCCCCCCCGCAACACTGTCCTCATCCATAAGTGTACGATTTTTATCCAGTTTCTTCCTGCACCCCCTACATCCCTATCCCCCCGAGAATTGTCAGTCCACTCCCTTTCTATGCCCCTGATTCTATTCTATTCACCAGTTTATTCTGTTCATCAGATTTTTTATTCACTTGATTTTTAGATTCACTTGTTGATAGATATGTATTTGTTGTTCATAATTTTTATCTTTACCTTTTTCTTCTTCTTCCTCTTCTTAAAGAATACCTTTCACCATTTCATAGAATACTGGTTTGGTGATGATGAACTCCTTTAGCTTTTTCTTATCTGTGAAGCTCTTTATCTGCCCTTTAATTCTGAATGATAACTTTGCTGAGTAAAGTAATCTTGGTTATAGGTTCTTGCTATTCATCACTTTGAATATTTCTTGTCACTCCCATCTGGCCTGCATAGTTTCTGTTGAGAAATCAGCTGACAATCATATGGGTGCTCCCTTATAGGTAACTAACTGTTTTTCTCTTGCTGCTTTTAATATTCTCTCTTTGTTTTTTGCTCTTGGCATTATAATTATGATGTGTCTTGGTGTGGTCCTCTTTGGATTCCTCTTGTTTGGGGTTCTGTGCACTTCCTGGACTTGTAAGTCTATTTCTTTCACCAGGTGGGGGAAGTTTTCTGTCATTATTTCTTCAAATAGGTTTTCAGTATCTTGCTCTCTCTCTTCTTCTGGAACCCCCATAATTCTGATGTTGGTACACTTGAAGTTGTCCCAGAGGCTCCTTACACTATCTTCATATATTTGGATTCTTTTTTCTTTTTGTTTTTCCAGTTGGATGTTTTTTGCTTTTTTGTATTTCAAATCTTTGACTTGATTCTTGTGATCCTCTAGTCTGCTGTTGGATCTCTGTATAATATTTTTTATTTCAGTCAGTGTATGCTTAATTTCTAGTTGGTCCTTTTTCATATGCTTAATTTCTAGTGGTCCTTGAGGGTCTCACTAAATTTATTGGCCTTTTCTAGAAAATTCTTGAAAAACCTTATAACTGTGGTTTTGGACTCTATATCCAGTCATTTGCTTTCCTCCATTTCTTTCATTTGTGACCTGTTTCTTTGTCTCTGCATTTTGGCTGCTTCCTTGAGTTGATAGAGTGGCTTTGTGTGCTAGGTGTCCTATAGGGCCCAGTGGCTCAGCCTCCCCAGTTACCTGAGGTGGACACTCTTGGTGCACCCCTTTGTGGGCTGTGTGCACAGTCTTGTTGTAGTTAAGCCTTGATTGTTGTTGGTATCACTGGGAGGAATTGACCTCCAGGCCAACTGGCTGTGAGGATCATCTGTGTCTACGATGGGAGAACTTCTGTGATGGAGACACCCTTATGAGGAAAGACTTGCTTCAGTGGGGCTTTAGTGCTCACTGAGTCTGCCCCCTGAGTGTGTTTCTTATGGATCTGAGGAGTTGTAATCTGGATGGTCCCACTCTGACCCCTGGGTACACTGGCTCTTGGATCTCCAAGGAGGTGCTAATTTAGTCTCTGCCTGAGGCCACCTAACAGGAGCTACGGAGAGATCTGCAGATTCCCCTTCTTTGTTTGGGTTTTGGAGGTGCCCAAATGAGACCCAGCTGTGAAGCAATGCAAGCTGCTGCAAGGCCTTGGACCTTCTTTTGGATGTTCTGGGTCTCACTGACTCAGCTGCAGTCTGTTAGGTAAGTTTAGAATTCAAAGGACCAGGGCATTCATATGCAAAAGCCTCTACGCTCAGCTTGGATGGGGTGGAGTCTCAGGGTGGAACAAACAACAATGGCTTCCCGTCAGCCCTGCCCTTAAGAGGCCTCTGGGTCTCAGTGTCCCATGGTAATCGCTGCAAGCACCTCTGAGAGAAAGCTGCCCTCGAGTTCCGCCCACTGCCAGACAGTCCAGTTTCTCCCTGTATGAGTCTGGGTCCCCAGAGTCTCACCCGGGACTGGAGTTCAGAACAGTTGGGAGCTTTTGTCTCCCTCCCGTTTGCAAAAGACAGCCGCATTCTCAGTTGCCAACCCTCTCCATGTGTGCGCCTCCATACCTCTGCCTTCTGCAGCTCCTGTGAGTCTCAGTGTGCTTTTCTCTTTTCTTCCAGTTGTAGAATTTTCACTCAACCAGCCTTCATGTGGTTCTGGATGATGTCCATTTTGTCTTTTAGTTGTAGTTTTGAAATTGTTGTGCGAGGCAGCAGTTCAGGTGTTTACCTATGCCGCCATCTTGGTTTCTTCTGTTTTTATTGACTTTAGCGAGAGGAAGGGAGAAAGAGAAACATCAATTGGCTGACTCCTTCATGCTTCCTACTGGGGCTGGAGCCCTAAACCCAGGCATATGCCCGGATCAGGAATCAACTGATGACCTCTTGGTGCATGGGACAACTCTCAACCAACTGAGCCATATCTGCTGTTTTTCACCATTTATCTTAAGAACTATAGTCTTATAAAAATATAAGAAACAGGAATTTAAGTGTTCTGTTTTTTTTTTTTTTACTTTAAAAAATGTATTAATCCAACCTGAAGATATGTTTTCATTAATTTTTTTGAGAGAGAGGAAGAGAGAGGGCGAGAAAGATAACAATATGAGAGCAAAATATTGATTGGTTGCCTCCCATATGCATCCTAATTGGGACTCACAACCTGGGTATGTGCCCTGATCAGGAATCGAGCCCACAACCTTTTAGTGTCTGGGACAACATTCCAACCAACTGAGCCACACCCACTGGGGCTAAGTGTTTTTTGTTTTGTTAAACTGTATACTTCAGAAGAGGAACAGAACAATTTTAAAAGGGTTGACTAGCTTTGCTAAGGGAAGGAGCAAAAACAAGGTAGAAGTAAATGCCCGACTGGCATAGTTCAGTGGTTGAGCATCGGCCTATGAACTAGGAGGTCACAGTTCAATTCCCTGTCAGGGCACATGCCCAGGTTTTGGCCTCTATCCCCAGTGTGGGGTGAGCAGGAGGCAGCCGATCAATGAATCAATGATTTTCTCTAATCTTTGATGTTTCTATCTCTCTTTCTCTCCCTCTCCCTTCCTCTCTGAAATCAATAAAAATATATTTAAAAATATGAGATAGAAGTAAAGCAAAACCTGTTTTGTGAAGTTTGTGTCTCTGTGGAGCCCCCAGAATTGAGTTTGCTTTTGAAATGTTAAAATGTTTAGTGATTTATATTTTTTACTAATTGCTTTGATATTTAAAGTAATGAAAACAGTTGAAAGAGGAAGAGAGTGGGTACTTTATGGGCTCAATACTTAAGTTTCATGGAAATTATCCTTAATGATAACAAAACACACAGAGTATATTTCAGCCTCTTTGGAAACATAATCTCCCAGTAACAAATTCACATCAACATTTTCAGAATATGTCTTGCCAGTGTCAAAAAAATTGAAATTTGAGAATACCATAGTTTAGGTCCTTTCAGAGTGTAATTTCGTCCTGAGAATAAATTAGACATTTTGGAAACTTATAGTCCTGTATTGTGTAAAATACAGATTTAGAAGAACCAGGAAAAAAAGTCATATGAATAACATTTTATTTTGATTACATTTTAAAATGATAATATTGTAGATACTAGTAGCCCATTTGCACGAAGATTCGTGCAATAGACCTTCATTCACCTGGCTGCCTGCACCAGTTTTCTGCCGGCACCGGGGACCCAGGCCTTGGCTGTGGCCACCGCCTTCTGCCTTCTTTCAGGGTCCGAGCTTGGCCCTGGGCGGTGGCCTTGGGCTCGGCCGCACCCAGCGTCCCTGCGACCCCATCGCAGGAGCCGACCCCCAGTGGTCTCCTGCGATCGGCACAGGCACCCCGCTGGCGCCCAAGGCCGGGAAAGCCTCGGGCGGCTTTCCCGGCCTTGGGCTCCGCCACACTCCAACGTCCCTGCAACAGTTTCCTGGTGGGCGTGATTGATGGGCGTGGCTTGGTTGGTGGGCGTGGCTTGGGCGTAGCGAAGGTGCGGGCAATTTGCATATTTGTCTATTATAAGGTAAGATATTGGGTTAAATATATTGTTAAAGTCAATTTTATCTATTCCTCTTTATTAAGACAGCTACTAGAAAATTTAAATTTACATATGTGGCCCACATTACATTTATATTGTACTTTTAACCTTCACATCACCAAAAACCAGTGGTTTGGCTCAGAAAATAATGAGTTTTGATGGGATTAGAGAAATGAGTTTTAGATGTGCTTACTTTCTAAGTGCTTACTTTCTACATCTACCCACAGATCCATAGCATATGTGGACTTAGTTTGGTTGTAACTATATTTTACTTTGTTGTTTCATAGTTTTTATCCTAACCTCAGTAGACATTTACTAAGTGCCAACTGTGTGTAGAGGTAAGAGAGCTGTGTTATATAGTCAGTGCCTCTGGTTGAAAATAAAAGCCCCATATGTTTGTTTAATTCATTCATTAATTCATTCATTAAATATTTATTAAGCTTCTGCTGGCAAACAGGCAAAGCATGGGGATTTAGTGATAAACAAAGCACAGCTTCTATTGGAAAGGAGCTTAGAGTCCAAGGGAAGAGAAAGACAAGAACACAGAATGTGTGTATGGCCAGTAGAGACCCGGGAGGGAGCAGGGCAGCATTATGGATTCTGCCCTGTTTTAGATACTTTTCACTAGTAACCTTCTACTCTCATGTCTCTCCCCATCCCCAGACAAGCCTGTTTAATTTCTTTTTTTTTTTTATTGATTTTTTTTACAGAGAGGAAGAGAGAGGGATAGAGAGTTAGAAACATCGATGAGAGAGAAACATCGACCAGCTGCCTCCAGCACACTCCTTACTGGGGACGTGCCTGCAACCAAGGTACACGCCCTTGACCGGAATCGAACCTGGGACCTTTCAGTCCGCAGGCCAACGCTCTATCCACTGAGCCAAACCGGTCAGGGCAAGCCTGTTTAATTTCTACCAGCAAGTCAGAAAATGTAGAGGGCCACCAACCAAGAGTGAGTGATCTGAGAAGGGGTTCTTACATATCCTATATAATAAAAGCCTAATATGCTAAGTGTCTGGTCATCCACTCGTCTGTTCAACCAATCAAAGTGTAATATGCTAATGATATGCTAAGGCTGCTCAACTACTCCCTATGATGTGCACTGACCACCAGGGGGCAGATGCTTCAACTGGTAGGTTAGCTTGCTGCTGGGCTCTGGCTGATTGGGACAGGCCTGACACACCCTGAAGCCCTCCTGTGGTCCCTCCCCAGCTGGCCAACCTCCTGCATCCCTCCCCGACTTCAATCGTACACCGGTGGGGTCCCTCGGCCTGGCCTGTGCCCTCTCGCAATCCAGGACCCCTTGAAGGATGTCAGAGAGCCAGTTTCAGCCTGATCCCGCAGGCCAGGCCAAGGGACCCCACTGGTGCACGAATTTGTGCACTGGGCCTCTAGTAGATACATAAACTAGTTGCCTGTAGAACCATGCCTTTGAGCTGATGCTTTGGGGCACTGCCTCAAATGGAGTGATGGAGAATTCACTCGATCACTTATACTTTACAAAAGAGTTCAACATCAGTTCCCTAAAAGAATGTGTATATGTTGTTTCTGAGATGGAGTGGTCACATTTTCCTGCCCCTGTGACTGACTTGCATAATGCCTATAGGACCATCAAGGCAGCATGTGTGGCCTGAGGCAGCACATGCCAGTTGTTTTCTCTGCTGCCTTTACAGTGAGATTGCGTTCATATCTGAAGCTGAGAGACGTGTTTTATGATTGCATCTTACACTGACCTCAAATGTAAAAGAAGGCTTTTTGTTGATTCATTTCTAGCAGGAAGGAATTATTTTAAATTTTAGTTTGATGTTTCTAGATTCAGTTTTCAGCTCTGATTCACACTAGCTGATTAACATTGAGCATATTAGCTAGGCAGTCTGGACATCATCACCTCACAGTTCAAGGTTAACTTACAAATGAAAGGACTTTTAAAAAGCGATGTTTGCACATCATCTTAAGGAGGTGGGTCATGATTGTGGCATAGGAAGATCCTGAACTCACCTCCTCCCACAGACACAGCAAATCTACAGCTACACACGGCACAGGTCTCTCTGAAAAAAGACCTTGAAACCAGCTGAACATCTCTCACAATCACAACACGGGATACAACAGCCACATTGAGTCAGGTAGGAGAAGCAGAGATATGGTCTTGCCAAAACTCAACCCATGGTGCAGCCACTCACAATCAGGTGTGATCTCACAAATACAGGACTATTCCCTGGGGAGCAAGGGGTTCATGTCCCACATCAGTCACTCTAACCCTTGGGACCTACACCAGAAGGACAAACCAACAAAATGTCTGGCTTTGAAAAACAACAGGTTTACTTCCAGAACCATAGGGATGTAGGGAATGCAGATTCCACTCTTGGAGGGCCTGCATGCAAACTCACTCACCCTGAGACCCAGTGCAAAAGCAGCAGTTTGAAAAGGGCCTAGACCATATGTGAAGCAGACTTGTTTACTACCCTTAAAGCTTCTACCAGAGGGGAAGAAGTCTGCCGGAACTCTCTTGAAGGACAGAGGCACTGATGGGTGTCATTTCTGCATTCTCTTTTTAACCTGCTGATGCCAGCCGGGGCATCTCATTCTTGCACTGCAAAGGCCAGCAGAGGAGTGCAGCCTGTGAAGCCCACACAGGGATGCCCCTTGACAGTCTGGTTGTGGTGGCCAGGGAGAAGAGTGTTTCTGGGCCCCGCAGGTCTGAAACAATTTGAGAGATGGTTCTTAACAGGCTACCATTCCCAGGGCACTGCACAGACAGCATACTGAAACACACCACAGTTTTCCTGTACAAAAGGCCTATTAACTTTTCCTAGAACTTCAGCCTAAGGGGCACAGTTCAAGTTTACCACACATCTGAAGGCTACAGAAATGCCCTCAGAGAACATAGGCCTGGGGACACCATCTTTGTGTTCTCCCTTGGTCTTGCTATAGCTCACCGGTACCTCCCAGGAAGAAATATGTACACTTGTATGGAGCCCTAACTTTTGCAACTGTCACCAAGGGGACACCTCCAGATCTCCTGGCCTGGAGGACAGAAGGGTTTATGATTTGGGTCCTACAGGACTGCATACATTTGCATACCTTAAAAACTGCTGCCTGAGTGTCTAGTCCCCAATCAGCTTGAAACTAGTTGCTTACTGAGACTCCTCTCTCTGGAAACTAACAGGTATTAACACACCCTCAAACACCAAGACCTATCAAGAATAAATCATGCTGCTTAGACAATCACAAAGGTTCAAGAGACAACTAAGAGCTAGGGCAAGGTTAAATGATAAAGTTCATATCCAACATAAGACCACTTTTTCAAAAACGAGAGAGATAAATGTTTTTGCCTAATGCATAGAAACAAACACAGAGAATAAAGCAAAATGAGGAAACAAAGGAATATGTTCCAAATGAAAGAACAAGATAATCTCACCAAAAAAAAGAATCCTTGATGCAATGGAGATAAGTCATTTACCTGATAGAGTTCAAAGTAATGGTCATACAGATGCTCACCGAACTCAGGAGAAGTATAAACAGTAAGAACTTCAACAAAGAAGTAGAAAATATAGGAAAGTACCAAACAGAAATCACAGAGCTTAAGAACAAATAACTGAACTGAAAAAATAACATTAGAGGGGCTCAACAGTGGATTAGATGAAGCAGAAGTAAGAATCAGTGGTCTAGATAACAAAACAGAGAAACTTACCCAAACAGAGCAGAAAAGAAATTTAAAAAGTGAAGATAGCTTATGGGAACCATGGGGCATCAAGCAGAATATCATTTGTATTATAGGGCTCCATGAAGGAGAATAGAGAGAAAAGGGGTCAAAATTATTTGAATAGTGGTTGAAAACTTCTCCAACCCAGAGAAGGAAACAAATGTCCAGATCCAGAAAGTCCATAAAGTTACAAGGAAGTTGAATCCAAAGAGATCCACACAGAGGCACATTAAAGTGTAAAAAGTTAATGATAAAGAGAGAATCTTAAAAGCAGTAAGAGAAAAACAATATGTTACCTCAAGGAAATACCAATGAGACCACTAGCATATTTCTCCACAGGAACTTTACAGACCAAAAGAGGGTGGTGTAATATATTCAAAGCGTTGCAAGAAAAAAAAAAAGAAAACAACTTGCAACTAAGAATATTCTACTGGCAAGGTTATAATTCAGAATTGGGGGTGAGTTTTCCATATAAGTAAAACATAAAGGAGTTCATCATCACTAAACCAGCCTCACAAGAAATGTTAAAGGAGATTATTTAATCTGAAAAGGAAGAGCACTAATTATTAACAGGAAAACATATAAAAGTAAAAGTGTCAATGGTAAAGGTAAATATATAGTAAAGGTAGTGGGTTAATACTTACAAAGCTATTGTGAGGGTCAAAGATAAAAGTAGTCAAAATAACTATAACTGCAATAATTAAGGGCTACCAAAATAAAAAGATGTAAATTGTCACATCAAGATATGAATGGTGTAGGAGGGAGTAAAAATGAAGAGTTTTAGAATGCATTCAAACTTAACTTGCATTCAACTTAAAATACTGTTATATATGTTGTCTGTGTGAGCCTCATGGTAACCACAAAACAAAATCCTATAGTAGATACATAAATGCTAATGAGAAAGGAATCTAAGCATAATATTATAGAAAGATATTAAACCATGAGGGAAGAAAACAAGGGAGGAAGAAAGTAACAGAGAACTACAAACAACAAAATGACAATAAGTAAATACTAATCAATAATTAAGTGTAAATAGACTATAAAGTCTTTAATTAAAAGACATAGAGTGGCTGAATGAATAAAAATATCAAGACCCAGGTATAAACTGCCTATAAGAGACTCACTTCAGATCAAAGACACACAGAGACTGAAAGTAAAGGAATGAAAAAATATGTTTTATGCAAATTGAAACCAAAGGTAAGCTAGGGTAGCTAAACCTACATTAGACAAAATACACTTTAAAACAAAGATTGTAATAAAAGACAAAGATGGGCATTGCATAATGATAAAGGGGTCAATCTAATGGGAAGATATATCATTTGGAAATATTTGTGTACCCAATATAGGAGCACCTAAATATATAAAATACTAACATATCTAAAGGAATATGTAATAATGGTAGGTAACTATAATACCTCTTACATCAATAGATAGATCAGCCAGACAGAACATCAATAATATTGCCCTTAAGTAATACTTAACACCAAATGAACTCGATAGTTATATACAGAACATTCCATCCAAAAGCAGCAGAATACACATTCTTCTCAAGTGCATGCAGGACATTCTCCAGAATAGATCACATGTTAGGCCACAAAACAAGTCTCAATAAATGTAAACAGAATATAATCATATCAATCATCTTTTTTGATGACAGTGGATAAATCTAGAAATCAATTACAAGAAGAACACCAGAAAAGTCACAATTACATGAAAAGTAAACAACATGCTACTGAACAACCAATGAGTCAATGAAGAAATCAAATAAGATATCACAAGAAAAAATATTTTTGTAACCATCTATGGTGGTTCACGATGAATAGACTTATTGTGCTGATTATTTTACAATATATACATATAAAAATCATTATGAAACTCATAAAATCTTCTGTGTTAATATCTCAATTTTTTAAAAAAGTGTATAACTTATCTGTGTATATCACATAAATTATCCTCATTTTAGAGAGAAAGTTACTCTCCAACAAAAATCAACTGATGAACATTTAATAAACATTGGTCCTTGCTCTGTATGAAAAATCATGAGTTACCAACTACAATATGATGCAACTGTTCAATTGCTTGAGCAAAAATATTTGATGTCAAACCTCTGAGAGAGGAAAGAGAGGCAGTCACTGGAGAAGGTTTCAGGGAGAGGTGGGTGAGCCATCCTTCTCAGCTGGGTTTGAAGGATGGGAGAGGATTGAAATAAGTCTCTGTAGTGCAGGGCTTTTGACAGTCACATGGCATATCCCTTGATCTACAATTTTTTTTGTAATTATCCTATATAATAAAAGGCTAATATGCAAATTGCCCCTTTGGGAGTTTGACCACTCGCTATGATGTGTGCTGATCACCAGAGGGCGGTGCAGAATGAAGGAAGGCCCTGGCCGGCAGCCAGCAGCTGGGGGAAGGAAGGCCCCAATTGGCCCTGATTGTTGGGCAGGCCTAGGAACCCTACGCATGCACAAATATTGTGCACTGGGCCTCTAGTTTATTATATACATTAATACAACAGATGTAAATCCATACTGCCTCATGCATGCATTCTCTTGAAGTTTGCAGGGTGGACAATATGTACTTCTGAGAGAGGAAAATGCCACACAGCTGAGTCTAGTGGTGATTATGCTGTGCACAGCACCAGAGAAGTGCAGGAGAAGGTCATTGTTTCATATTGCCTGGCAAGAGGAGTGGGTGGAATATGCAGAAGAGAGAAAGAGAAATTAGGTAAAAATGCCAAATAGTAAAAATGTTGTGGCGAGTTTGACTTGATTCAAGGGTGCTTTACATCCAACTCCTTCTGTAATTCCCATCTCTGACTCCTAGCTTTGGTTGGGTGATCAGCCTCCTTGAAAGCTTAATGGAAGCTAAGATAGCACGCGCCCCCGCCCTCGCCCCGACACCAAAAAAAATAGATTGTGTGCATTCATATTTCAACATCTGTCTTTTTCCTTACAATGCCATGGGCTCTAGGTGAAGAAGGGCTGGTTTATAAGCAATGTGTAGTAATATAAATACCACATCCCATGTCTGGGTTTGGTTTTCCCTTCTAATTCCTTTGGTTTTCTTACTCCGGATCATAAGAAGTGAAAGGAGAGAAGGGAGCTGGGCTCTCCTGTGTCCCTCCACCCCCAGCACTGTTCTTGGCACCCAACACATACTGGGGCCCTGAGTCCTTCCAATAGCTCTCCATGGGCAGGTTGCATCTCTACTTAAGGTCAGGTAGTGGAGTGGAGAGTTATGTTTATCCTGCTTAGAAATACTTCGATAAAGTAAGACTTGCTGTAATAAAAGACAAAGATGGGCATTGCATAATGATAAAGGGGTCAATCTAATGGGAAGATACAATATTTGGAAATATTTGTGTACCCAACATAGGAGGATACCTAAAACTGCACATGAGAAAATGTCATATTGCCTAAAAACTAACATTTAGATTTTGCAGAAGTTGGTCCAGGAAAATGAGCTTTGGTAGAAAGAATGGCCAACGAGAAAATTCACTGTGGCAAAAAAATCTTTGAAGTCATTGTGAATAAAATTGGATAGATGAAACTAATGCTTATTAAAGTTTTTCAAAAGGAATGAGCTTTCTCCTATGAAAATAATTTTGATAAAGTAAAAATGAAAATGGAAAAATTAGAGATGATTCACTTGTGCTGAAAAGAAATTTGATTAAGGAATTCAATTGACTTAATAACATTTACCTGAGAAACTCCTGCCTTGATGAAGATTCTGCAGTGTTGATTTAAATCTGATTAATGTTTGTAATCAAAACATTTGTGGTGTTAAAATGGCAGGGTCAAACTCTGGGGCCAAAATGTCTTATTCCTTGCGAGGTCCATTTTGTACAATAATGCACTGTGAATTCTACTGTCTCTAAGGTAGAAGCGTTCATTACTGTTCCAGATATTAAGGCCCATAGAAGTAATTCTTCATTTCAAAGTCCTTGATCAAAGAAGTGAATGAGTCCAGCTGTGTGGCTCAGTAATTGGGCATTGACCCATGATCCAGGACAGTGGTCGGCAAACCGCGGCTTGCGAGCCACATGCGGCTCTTTGGCCCCTTGAGTGTGGCTCTTTCACAAAATACCACGTGCGGGCGTGCACTTATAGTGCGATTGAAACTTCGTGGCTCATGTGCAGAAGTCTGTTTTCGGCCTGGGCGAGTCTATTTTGAAGAAGTGGCGTTAGAACACTCAAAGGGCCAAAGAGCCGCATGTGGCTCGTGAGCCGCGGTTTGCCGACCTCTGATCCAGGAGGTCATGGTTCTATTTTTGGTCAGGGCACATGCCCCAGTTCTGGGCCTAATCCCCACTGGGGGCCTGCAGGAGGCAACCAATGGATGATTCTCTGATCATTGGTGTTTCTATTTCCCTCTCCCTCTTCCTTCCTCTCTGAAATCAATAAAAACAAATCTTTAAAAAAAGTGAACGATTTTAGACTGCAGTCAGTCTTTGCTGTTGCAGTTAAGACTGTAAATGTTCGAGAAGAAATAATTATGTTAGAATCTTATTCAGGAAGAGCGCAGATTCCTTGCCTGAGCAAGGACAATTTCTGAATTAGCATCATCTGAATTAGTGCCTTTTCAACTGGAAACAATTCTCTCTAAAATACTTGATAGTTTTTATGCTTGTTTTCTTTAAATTACATTTGGTTGCAATTGAGGTTAATATTAGTCAAATTTGACTCTACTTTGATTGCTAAATTCAGTAACAGGCTCTGCCTTTTTCTGAATGTGTGGCCTTAAACAAATTATGTAATCTCTCGAATTTAGTTTCCTCAACCTTAAATGGGAGCACACACATACACATACACACGCACACGCACACACCCCTGCCCAATGTGGTTATTGTAAGACTTATGAGAGGAAGACTTCAAGTACCTTGGCTTGAAGTAAATGCTCAATAAATTGTAGTCTTTACTATCACCACTGTTACTAGTATTGCACATTTTCCATGCTCACAATGTACTTACCTGCTTGGTTTGATGATTTGTTCTCTGATTGGGTTGAAAAATTTCCAAGACAAGGGTTAGGCTCTGTTCCTTTATTAGCTCCTTTCATTCCTCTGTGTCAGTCTTCAGAATCCAAGCAAAAAACCCAGCTGGCTCACCCAGACTGGGCAATTGAGGTATGCTGAAGGAAAGGGTTATGTCAGAAGAGTGGGTTGCTTTGCTCAGTGGTTAGAGCGTCAGCCTGCTGATCAAAGGGTCAAAGGTTTGATTCCAGGTCAAGGGCATGTACCTTGGTTGCAGGTTCCCCAGCCCCTGTAGGGGCATGCGTGGGAGGCAACCAATCAGTGTGTCTCTCACCTCGATGTTTCTTTCTCTTCCCCCTCCCTTCCACTCTTTCTAGAATCAATGAAAAAAATATCCTCCAAGAAGATTTAAAAAAAAAAAAGAAGAAGAAGAAGAGTGGGCAGAGTAAGGGAAACCCTTAAGGCATGAACAAGCTCCCTGGGGCTAGCAACAGCTAGAGTCCATAGCACCCGTGGCTTGACAAGACAGTAGAGGAAGGCCACCCAACAGGAGATGTGGCTTTAGATAAAGAAGCAGCAAACTGCTATCTGGCAGAAAGGGAGCCAGTAAGCAAATACTCCAACCTCCCTCTCATCCCTTCAGAGGGATCTCCTTCTGGAGCCTCTCATTAGCTGAGCCCAACAGAAAGCCAGAAGACAATGATGCTGAGTAAGACAGTCTGCAGAAATCAACATCCCTGAATGCAGGGGAAGGGAGGTGAGTGGGTCTGAGAAGTAAACCCAGCTGCAGAGCCTCCTCTAGCCCAGTGGATTGATAGAGCTGCTTTCTATGTGCCAGGTGCTGATAAATGTTTATGGAAAAGAAGGGAAGGGACGGGAAGGGAAGGGAAGGGAAGGGAAGGGAAGGGAAGGGAAGGGAAGGGAAGGGAAGGGAAGGGTTTCATAAAATGTCAAAAAATCATCTCTAAATATAAATCGAGAAAGACTTTTCCTAGTAGCAAGGTAGTTCGAAGGTAAGGTTTGGAAGCAGACCAACCCAGGTTTGAATCCTGCCTTTACCACTTCCTTTGAGATCAAGGGTTGTGATGAAATAAGTTTAGTTTCGTCCTTAGAGAAAGGGACATAAGATTAATATCTACTTCATAGGCTGCTTTTGAGGAGTGAATATGATGTATATAGTATGCCTGGTACAGAAAGAAGTGCTGAAGAAATGTTAGCAAATAAATTATAGTTCTCAACTGGGGGCAGTTTTGACCCCGGGGATGTTCTGCAACATCAAGAGACATTTTTGGTTGTAACAACCAAGGAGTTACTGTTGGCATCTAGTGGGTAGAAGCCAGGGGCCTAATTGGCCATCTTACTATGCCTGCCTAGGTCAGTCCTCCACAATGAAGAATCATCTGGCCCACAATGCCAGCAGTGCCAAGGTTGAGAAACCCTGGCCTAGAATGTTTCCATCTCACATCTTCATCCTTGTATTATGGGATACTCATGTTTAAGACCCATGATTACTACTCCTTTTTCACTCTCAGTAAATTTGAGATTTCTGTCCTCCCCTCCCATAAAAAAGCATGAGGCAATATTACATATATAACACTTCAACACTTTGTGACATTTCCTTCCATTGTGTTAAGTAAATGAATACATAAATAAGGGAAACATAGAAATCACTGTGATATGTTATAATCTGAGTTACAACTACTCAATATTAAAGCACTTGGGTCAAATACATATTATAGATTTCTAAGGAAGAACAATGCAGAGCTATTTCTAGGGGCGTTTCAAATCACCAAGGGGCGATTGGAACCCATTGTTGTGTCTGCATCTGTTATCTCTGGTGAGGCCCTAAGGCCACAACTCTTGACAGTAATGGATCTGCAATAGGTCAGTAGAATTAAACATTAATTTAAATAAGAATCACCCTTAAAATCACTTGGATGTGTGTTTTTCTCTCTCTACCCAGAGTTGTTACCCCTGGCAACAGTAGACTTTACTCTTGAGAAAGTTGAGGTTATTAAAGCGGAATGTCTCTTGACGTCAAGATGGCTCTGGGCCTTCACTATTTGCTTCATTTCCTCCAGCCTCAAAGGAAGAGTGCTTCTCTCAGTTATCCAATTCATTTGTTCATTCATCAAATATTTACTCCAGGCCTTGGCCAGGGCAGAACAAGGCTAATGGTCCCTGTCCTCTTGGAGCATGGGGACATTAATCAATTAAGCAAACAAATTAATAAGGTCTGCTTGTGACCAGGGCTGTGAAAAAAGCAGGGGTGATGACAGAAAACACAATCTAGTCTTACTTGGGCAGTCTGAACAAGGAAGGTCTCTTTGACGGGGCAACATTTAAGGCAAGGCAAGAAAGAAGAGAGGTTTTTCCAAGTGCAAGGCAGGGGGAGAGCCCTCTAGGAAAAAGGCTAGAATGTGCAGAGGCCCCCTAGGCAGGAAAGAGTTGGATATGTTCTGGGAATAAACATTGAGGAGTGAAGTTTCGGTGGTGAGAGGATATGGGACAAAATCAGCTGGAGAAGAGAGAGCAGGGTCAGTGAAGATCTTAGAAGTTATTCTGAAAGGAGTGGGAAAATGGAATTATGTTATGCTGAGCATCAACTTAATATTTCTTGTTTTTCCTTTATTTATTTATTTAAATATATATTTTATTGATTTTTTTACAGAGAGGAAGGGAGAGGGATAGAGAGTTAAAAACATCAATGAGAGAGAAACATCGATCGACTGCCTCCTGCACACTCCCCACTGGGGATGTGCCCACAACCATGGTACATGCCCTTGACCAGAATCGAACCTGGGACCCCTCAGTCCACAGGCAGACGCTCTATCCAAACCGGTTAGGGCTTTCCTTTATTTTTTAAAAAAAGTCTGAGTAAAGTTATTTTTTTTTTTTTACTTTATTATTTTTTAATCCTCACCTGAGGACTTGCTGAGAGAGAGAGAGAGAGAGAGAGAGAGAGAAAGAGAAGAGAGAGAGAGAGAGAGAGAGAGAGAGAGAGAGAGAGAGAACGGTTGCCTTCTATACATGCTCTGACTGGGGACTGAACCCACAACCCAGGTATGTGCCCTGACCAGGAATCAAACTGCAACCTTTGGTGTACAGGATGATGCTCAGCCAACTGACCCACTCCAGCCAGGCAATATTTATTGTGCATTTTCTACTAGTATGGATTGAGAGCACTTAAGGGATGGTAACTCCTTTAATACTCACATCCACCTCGTGAGATAAGTATTATTATACCCACTTTTACAGATGAAAAAAAAGAGGCACCAGGACGTTATAAAACCCCAAGTTACATAGCTATGTATCCAGGTTTCTCAGCCTCACCATCATTGACAGGTGGGCAGGGGCTAGGGTGTTTAGCAGCAATACTGCTCTCTACCCTCTACATGCCAGCAACAATTTTCCTCTTCCCCCAGTTGTGACAACTGCAAGTCCAGTCTTTGGCAGCTGTCCTGGGGGTGGGGATAGGAGGGTAAAATCATCCTGGTTGAGAATCCCTGATGTATAGAAAGATAAAAAATTCACAACCTCTCAAACCCCATCAGCCAGTAATGACTACCCTGATGTCTTCCAGGCTCCTTCCTAAGCTTTTTCTGTATTTGCTTCAAAATATGGTTCTTGAAAAGATCCACCTCAGAGCAATGGTCCCCTCCTTCCCCAGCTAGTGGGTACTCGACCCCCCACTCATCACTCACCCAGCGAGGGTAGTGATATGAAGTTGTGTGGCTGGGCTCTCCTGAGCGTTAAAATAGATCTTGAGCCCTAACCGGTTTGGCTCAGTGGATAGAACATCGGCCTGCAGACTGAAGAGTCCCAGCTTCGATTCTGGTCAAGGGCATGTACCTTGGTTGTGGGCACATCCCCCGTAGCGGGTGTGCAGGAGGCAGCTGATTGATGTTTCTCTCTCATCAATATTTCTAACTCTCTATCCCTCTCCCTTCCTTTCTATAAAAAAAGTCAATTTTATATATATAAATCTTAAAGGTGGAAGAGTGGAGACGTGCAGGCAGGTTAAGGAGCAGGCCAGTGTTCTCTGCCTCATGCCCTCTCCATCCACAAGGGTTTTTCTTGCTCATCTCAGAAGCCCTACCTGGTACCCTGAGGCAGTGCCACCTCTGAGTCAAAACTAGTGCCTCTTAGCAGTGCAGGGTCCTGGTTGATGATGACCTAGTTTGAGGACACAGAAGAGTGTATCCTTCTCTGGATCAGCACCCAGGACCAGAGAACAGTGGGAAAGAGGATGGCTGTGGTGTACTTTTGGAAAAAAATGACATGCCATAATGAGCTTGGTTCAGATTATTGATTTGAAAAATGTGAAGGTGCCTAACATTGTGAGTGTCATTTAATAAGTGTCCATAAATGTTTGTTTATTCATTCAACATCTGGGATGTCAAGAGGGTGTGTTGAGCTCTTTTCATTTCAAAACCTCCTCCTTCACCCAAGGTCTCTAACTCTACCACCTTCAAAGTCCATCAGCCAAAGATTTGCTAACTCATTCATGAAAATGTATTTGGTGTGTATTGTGTGCTAGGCAACACCATGGAGTTCATGATATATTAGAGGAGGAAGAAATCAAAGAAGCACATGAGTAAATGTCAAATGACACCTCTGACCACCAATTTGAAGGGGTGCTCAGTACCTGTTAGGGGGACTAAGGGGGTTGGATCTAGCCTTGGAGTGGGGGAGTAGAAATTGCTCAGTGGGTGTGAAGGCTGTTCATGAAGAATGAGCAGACATGAATTAGGTGAAGAAGGTAGAGACAAAGAATGCACTCCAGGACGAGAGTTCTGCATATTCGAGGCCCAGTAGACAGGCTGACTTTATCTCAGGAAGCCCAGCAGTGCATCTTACCAGTATGCAGGTTTGTGATATATATGTACAGGTGTGTTTTAATCTGCCATCACAGGCCACTGCCCACACTGGATAATACTAGGTCCGTGGTCGGCAAACTGCGGCTCGTGAGCCACATGTGGCTCTTTGGACCCTTGAGTGTGGCTCTTCCACAAAATACCACGGCCTGGGCGAGTCTATTTTGAAGAAGTGGCATTAGAAGAAGTTTAAGTTTAAAAAATTTGACTCTCAAAAGAAATTTCAATCGTTGTACTGTTGATATTTGGCTCTGTTGCCTAATGAGTTTGCCGACCACTGTACTAGGCTATAATCAAAACTCATGTGTCCTGTGGTTCAGTCAGGTTTAGTTTTCATGGACATATATTAGTTGCATATGCAGAAGTGACTTTTGCTGTTTAGCTCAGCTTTGGAAGGCAAGTTTCCAATCTGAGTGTCTGTCTTTATGAAAGCCTTATTATACAATAACCAGTCAACACAAACATAGCAAGACAGAGGAATGATGCATACAGCATTGTGTCCAACCAAACAAATAACAAATAAAAAAAAGGAGACATATGTACTACTATTTGTAATAAACAGTAAATAAAATAAAAACAACAACAAACCCCCACAAATAACTATAAAAAGAAAATCAGGATCCAAGAACATCTAGATAGGAAAGATGATTAAAACTGGAAGTACTATGACATTGTGGAAAGAACATACATTTTGAAGTCTGAATTAGCTGCATTCAAACCTCAGCTTCACCTCCTATGGAAGCCTGAACAAATTGCTTTACCTGTCTGAGCCTGTTTTCTTATCTGTAAAATGGGCTAATGACACCTACTTCAGAGGGTCAGCGTGAGAAGTAAAGATTACTTACGAAAATCGCTGGCACATTGTTATGCTCAATAAATGGTAGCTGCCATTATTCTGACTCGTAATTTAAAGTTGGTATAGCTGGATTTCAATAATTGAACCACAGATTTCACTCAGAGCTTCCTGGTGTCCATAGTAAAACAGGAAAGTTTCAGGATTGACAGTGTTAATGAAGTAAAGGCATAGGAATTTCTCTTAAGACAAAATTATCTGGGGAGTTAAGCATGAAAGAAATGTTTTACCCAGATCTTCACTGAGGCCTCCCTGAACAACATAGGGACAATATCTTTTACATCATCCCTGTAGCAAAGAAATATAAATCCTATGCATTTATTTCTTCTTTAATCTTTCAGAGTAAGCCAAAGAATAGTTGTTGGCAGGAATTATTTTTAATTCAATGTTATATATCTGCTAAAAAAACATTCTTGCTTTTTGTGGCATTTAATATGCAGATCATATATTTTTTATTTTATTTTATATGCATGCATTTAAATAGTGTTTATGAAGCACTGTCTTTCAGACCTCAAGTAAGTCTCAGAGATATGTGATAATGCCATTTTACAGATGAGAAAATTGGGGTTTAGAGTTCAAGGTTAGTCACAGAGATGGATCCAGGACTTGGACCAAGGACCATTTAACTTATTCTGTTCCATCCTTGTCTTCTACCCCAGCCTGCCACCTTCACAAATAGAGCTGGACCGCATGCTCCCAACAAGGAAATAAAGGGCTTTGTATAAAAATAGAATGAAGGAACATTAAAGTGGGGGTTCTTGGTATAAAATAGTTTTATTACTAAGACATCAAAGGAGAATGTTTTGTAAATGAGTTTTCTGGGAGCAATGCTTTAATCCTTTTGTTGTTTTTTTTCTGGTTTATTCCAAACCATTTAACTAAAATGACATAGATAAAAAAGATATCAAGAAACATTCTGTGAGATCATAGCAGTACAATATAGACACCAAATTGCACAAACGGCTGTTTTGAACTCGTAGCCTTCAAAGCAAGCAGAAATAAACAAACCTGTTTATATTAACAAGGAATATGCTAATCCGCAATTTGTAACTTAAATGTAATTCTATATTTAATTAATCAGCTTAACTCATATCCAGTAAATACAGTCAAATTTAACTGGAATTTAAAAGATCTTCCAAGTTCATTTAATTTTGATTTTTCTACATGATTCTGAGAGTATAATAAGTAATCCATGGTACATATATTAAAGTAAGTAATTAGTGCCTTCTAAGGGAGAGGTACTCCTGAATCATCCAAGGAGTTTCATTTTCAATAAAGACTTTACTATTTGCTTTCAACATTTTTTTTTCACTTAAAAGAATGATGATGATGATGATGATGATGATGATCAAGAACTATGAAGGGTCTGAGATTTTACTCCACTTGCTTGCTAACAAGCTAACTTGCCAGAAATTCATAGATATTGCAGGTGACACAAAACTCTTGTATCCATGAAGATGGACTTGCCTACTCCTGACACAGCAGATGGCATGTGCTTCCTGTTGATACCAGTTCCTCTTGCTCCCCAAGTCTCACCGGAGTGACATGGAGATGTCCTGGTAGATACTGCATATTCAGTGGGTCTGTGTCTAGGTGAGGCACCCTGAGCTTAGGAAACCTCAGACATCGCTGCTAGCAAATCTGCCCAACTTTTGTCCTTGAGGGAGACCACATCCTTATTATCCTCATCAGGAAGCAAATCCTTCCTCCGCCCTGCAGAGAAACCCTATCTCCATCTTCCAAAATATAAACATCCTTGAAATGATAGTCAAGAATAAAAGCTGTCTCAAGAATTGTACAAACACCACGAGGAGTCACTGCCCAACAACGATGATGGTGCTGCTGCTGGTGGGTAACATTTATTGAGCTCCTCTTTTCCAGACATTGAGTCAAACCCTTTTATACATACTCTCATCTGACCCTCCTTACAATCCTAAGCTTAGACAGTATTATCTGCATTTAAACAGAAACACAGTGGAGACTCAGAGGTGTAGCAACTTTCTCAGGGTCACATATACAGAAAGTGGCAGACCCAACGCTTGAGGGCAGGTCTATTTGACTCCAGAATCTGTGCCCTTATTCCTGACATTATCTCACTACTTAACAAAATATACTTATACTGAATATTTCTCATAGAGGAAACACGTTGCTCTGTAGAAGTAGAAAGAATTTAGATTGGATCCATAAAGGTCTAATCTGTCTTCTCACCAGTATGTCAAGGGAGAGTGCTTCACAGGGGAACTTATTGGGAGAATAGGTGACAGAGCCCAGATCTGAGTGTGGGAAGTCTGTCTCCAGAGAGGGAGCACTTCACAGGCTGACTAGCCGACCCTGGACAGATGAACCCTCAAGTCACAAAAGCAAGAGTCCCGAGTCTGGGCAACTAGTCTCCTTATTTGATGCTTTAAACATCCATTTAAGAAATGCGCAGTCTCTCAAAACACAGAGATAAGTGTTGTCAACACGGGTGTACTATCTGTGAAGTGCTGCTCTTCTCTTGGGAATGTGGGCAATTTAGAAGCACATGACTCACATGGGCTATACAGAGAGGATGCTGGAAAATGACAAGCAGCCAAAACTTGGGTGAATAGTTCTAGAGGGTAACACCAGCAGCATCTAGAGGCAGTGAATTCTCCATCAGCGCGTGGAGATTCTGAAATTTTAAGAGCCAGGTCAGATCATTCATTCATTCATTCATTCAACAATCTCTTATAGACTGTCTACTTTGTGTGAGATCTTTGTTCCCGGTCTGGCCCTGCGAAGGCATTAGGGGTGAGTTAATTAAATGTTTGACCAAATATAGCAGGCCAATTTTTAAGCTGATAATCTTGTATGGACTATGCACGATGTTATAGATATCCAAATGGCCCTTGGAAGAAAAAAGGTTCCCCACCCCTGCAGAGGCGCTAGAGAGGGTTTTATTCAGGAGAGAAATCTCCAGGGGAGTTGTTAAGTTCTTTGGATTTTTAAGAAACATCCTCAAAGCTTTCTTTCCTTTAGCTCCTGAAGAACAGCAGTTTGCAATGTGGTCAAGTTAAGGGAAGGGGTGATGAAGTCCATGGAGGAGTTATATAAGACAAATGCTGTGTTTAAAAGTCATTACAGAAAAGATGGCGGCGGAGGTGAAAGGCTGATCTGTTGCCTCGCATGGCAGTTTCGGAAATACAACTGAAACATGGGCTGGTGAGGGTGGCGACTGCTGCTCGCGTCTCCCCAGACCGGGCAGCTGCTCCTCTCAGTCAGTACCGCAGCCGGGGCCATGGACTCGTGGGCGCCGCGGCGGCTGCTGTGGCAGCGGCCGCGGACTCGGCGCAGCAGCTCTCGGTGAAGGAAGAGACCATCTTTCTGCAGGAGGGGCTAATCCGCGCCACCGACCTGGCCGAGCTGCGCACTGAGATCCTCGGGGCCCCGGACGCCGCCAACACCGATTTGGAGGATTCTTAGGAGTTCTCATCTTACATTCAAGTCCTCTAGCCATTTTGACGGAGGAGAATCAAGAGGACGGCTGGGCTAAACAGGACGGCTGGGCTAAACAAAGGAACTGCGAACTGCGCCGCGCGCAGCAGTTTCAGGGGCGCGACTGGAGGACGGAGCGTCTGCAGCCCAGAACTACAGGAGAGATGGCTGAACGGCAGATTTACAGCTAAGAGGGAAGAGGAAACCAGCTAAATCGGAGGGGACGAGGTGCGGAGGCGCGTGGGTCGGGCTGGTGGCGGGGGAAAGGGGCTTTTGTTCCAAACCTAGGGGAGATTAGCTCTCCATCACCCTGAAATCCAGCTTCTGGGGACCCGCGGGAGACCCAGATGCCTGCGGGGAGAGGCAGGGCTCTTGCGGAGGTGCGCCCAGCAATCAGTGTTTGCTGCGCTAGAGCGCGGAACGAGGGGACTTAGAAACTTGGAAGGCAGAAGGAGCAGACTCGCAGCCATTGCGGCTCGCCGCACCATGGCCTGTTGGCGCCCTGAGACCCCGCCCCACCCTGGGACCCGACCCGCCCTGAGACCCGCCCCGCCCTGGGACCCGCCCCGCACGTTTTGAAGACCCGCCCCGCAAGTCTTGCAGGCGCATCTACGCTCCAAGCAACGGCTTATGCATGTGGGTGGCCTGCCCTCTGGCAGCGGACCAGATGAACTGCTGTTCTAGTCGGACTGCTCCAGGGCCACTCAGACAGGAGGAGGAAACTACAGTTTTTGCTGTAATCCCTGCTGAGTGCCTAAGGCAGTGGCTGATCTACGCCCCATTGGGGACCCAGAAACGAGGGCATCTGGTGGTCTGTGGGAAATGACACCAGACTTCAACCACGCGCATAAGGGACACATCCAACAGGCAGATTCAGTGAGCGCCAAAGCCTTGCTGCACCAAGACCCGGCCCATAGGAGTGTCTCCTGCACAGCAACTCTTCCTTTATAGACAAAGAGAGCCCTCCCGGTGACACCAGCAACAATCAAGACTTAACTATACAAGGGAGGACCGGGATGGAGGCATAGGGCGGAGGCCTGGATGTTGCCTGCCACAACAACTTTGAGGCTGCGACGGGAGAATGGAGCAGACACCACCCAAGACCACCGTAGGGCTGGCTGAGTGGATGCTCTGCAGCTAGAATAAAAGAGGGGTATGCGGGATGATGCTGATGCAGATGACCCAAGGACCACACTTTGGGAACTGCGGCTCGGGCGACGCAGTGGCGACCTGGAGCGTGCTTGGCGCGGTCCCCCCGGCGGTCTCTGGCTGAGGGGGCGGCTCCACTGGCTGCCGAGCACGGACAGACGGGCCCCTGTGAGACGTGGGGTGGAGGACTCCGCGCTTGCTGGCCTCCGAGTCCTTCAGGAATCTCGGTGCCCCGGGGGCGGACGGGTGCGCATGCTCGGCGACCGGCCGCCGCTGCGGACCCAGGGGCCGGCGCGGTGACGCCGGACCGGCCCGCCGCCACACACCGGGCGCACCGGAGCTTCGCCGAGCAGCCGCCCGACGAGTTCTGCGGCGGCCGTCCTGGAGCTCTGGCAGGATGGCCGGGGGGGTTGCTGGGGGGGGGTTGACCGGCGGGAATTGGGATCGGGAGGACGGGGCCCCGCTGGGACCCGGGTGCGGGCGGGGTTGCGCGCCTCTGGGCTCGGGAGTGGTCGCGCGCCTCCGGGTATGGGTGGAGCCTTGCGTCCCTGGGTCTGGGTGGGGCCCCATGCCCCTGGGTCCAGGTGAGGCCGGATTCCGGGTCCGGGTGAGGCCAAGTGCCCCTGGACCCGGATGACGCTAGGTCCCGTGCCCGGGTGAGGCCAAGCGCCCCTGGGTCTGGGAGAGGCCAAGCGCCCCTGGGTCCGGGTGAGACCATGTGTCCCTGGATCCGGGGGAGGCCTTGTGCACCTAGGTCCAGGTGAGGCCACATGCCCCTGGGCCTGGGAGAGGCCACGCACCCCTGGGTCCGGGCGAGACCATGTGTCCCTGGATCCGGGTGGGGCCTCGTGCACCTAGGCCCGGGTGGGGCCGCGTACCCCTGGGTCTGGGGGAGGCCAGGCGTCCCTGGGTCCGGGTGAGACCGTGTGTCCCTGGATCCGGGTGAGGCCTCGTGCGCCTAGGCCCGGGTGAGGCCACGTGCCCCTGGGGCTGGGAGAGGCCAAGCGTCCCTGGGTCCGGGTGAGACCATGTGTCCCTGGATCCGGGTGAGGCCTCATGCACCTAGGCTCGGGTGAGGCCACGTGCCCCTGGGTCTGGGGGAGGCCAAGCGCACCTGGGTCCGGGTGAGACCATGTGTCCCTGGATCCGGGTGAGGCCTCGTGCACCTAGGTCCAGGTGAGGCCACGTACCCCTGGGTCTGAGAGAGGCCACGCACCCCTGGGTCCGGGCGAGACCATGTGTCCCTGGATCCGGGTGAGGCCTCGTGCACCTAGGCCGGGTGAGGCCACGTGCCCCTGGGTCTGGGAGAGGCCAAGCGTCCCTGGGTCCGGGTGAGACCATGTGTCCCTGGATCCGGGTGAGGCCTCGTACACCTAGGCCCAGGTGAGGCCACGTGCCCCTGGGGCTGGGAGAGGCCAAGCGTCCCTGGGTCCGGGCGAGACCATGAGTCCCTGGATCCGGGTGAGGCCACGTGCACCTAGGCCCGGGTGAGGCCACGTGCCCCTGGGTCTGGGAGAGGCCAAGCGTCCCTGGGTCCGGGTGAGACCATGTGTCCCTGGATCCGGGTGAGGCCACGTGCCCCTGGGTCTGGGAGAGCCCAAGCGTCCCTGGGTCCGGGTGAGACCATGTGTCCCTAGATCCGGGTGGGGCCACGTGCACCTAGGCCCAGGGGAGGCCAAGTGCCCCTGGGTCTGGGAGAGCCCAAGCGTCCCTGGGTACGGGTGAGACCATGTGTCCCTAGATCTGGGTGAGGCCACGTGCCCCTTAGTCCGGGTGAAGCCATGCCCCTGGGTCCGGCCGAGACCAAACCAGAGGGAGTCGGACCTCCGTTACCACCATTTGTCCACCATCCAGAGCTGAGGGGTCAGTGCTGACATGTACACATAAGGAACTGGTGGACATTGAAATTGGGTCTCAAAAGAACTGTTGGTCCAGAAAGAAACTCACTACAGACTGATCCATCTGCCTGTCAGCATAACTATTATTGCTCATCTCACATTCAGTTCTCATAAGTATATATCTAGTGACATATGATCTCGCTCATCTAGGGGAAATGATGAACAACATAGACTGAGGAACAAGAACCGAACCAGAAGCAAGGAGGCATCGATCGGACTATCGGGCCTCAGAGGGAGGATAGGGGAGGGTGGGGGGAGGGGGAGAGTTCAACCAAAGGACTTGTGTGCATGCATATGAGCCTATCCAACGGTTAAGTTCAACAGGGGGTTGGGGCATGCGTGGGGAGGGGGGGGATGGGAATGGGGGGATGAGGACAAATATGTGACACCTTAATCAATAAAGAAATTAAAAAAAAAAAAGTCATTACATCTTTTTCTGCAGAAGACCTATAGCATAGTTTAGGCATGGGTATAATGGCAACTCTTTTTTTATACTGGCATAATTTTCTCAAACTAAGAGATGATTTCACTCTGATTAGAAACCATTTCTGACTCATCTTAAATGACCTGCAAAAATATTTTATAACCACTCTGCATCAGCATATATGAGATTAAGCTAGACTACTTAATAAACTTGTATGTGTTAGTGCTGCAGAGAAAAAGTAAAATTTGAGTAAATGTAGGGAATCTATATATATAAAAGTCTAAGCGACTGTTACAACCAGGACCGAACGACCAGTCGACCAGTCACTATGACACCACTGACCACCAGGGTGCATACGCTCAATGCAGGAGCTGCCCCCTGGTGGTCAGTGTGCTCCCACAGCCAACCTCCCACAGCCGGCCAACCTCCCGTGGCCCCTCCCCCCAGCTGGCAGGCCCTGATCAGCCCTGATGGGGACTGGGTGAGATGACCCCAATCAGCCCTGATTGCCAACCAGGCCGAGAGACCCCACCTGTGCATGAATTTGTGCACCGGACCTCTAGTGTTGGAATAAAAAGGATGTTGACAGAAATTCTTTGGATCAACAAAACATAGATAGGAAAACACTGGTCCCCATTAATTTAGTTTTAGTAATCACCTACTAATTTAATAAATCCTAGGATCTTTCTTTCTTTCTTTCTTTCTTTCTTTCTTTCTTTCTTTCTTTCTTTCTTCTTTCTTTCTTTCTTTCTTTCTTTCTTTCTTTCTTTCTTTCTTTTTTTTTTTGTTTGCTGTGTTAACTTTTTTTTTAAAAAAATAATGTCTTTATTGATTAAGGTATCACATATTTGTCCTCATCCCCCTATTCCCATCCCACACCCCTCCCCACGCATGCTCCCTCCCCCCTGTTGTCCTTAACCACTGGTTAGGCTCATATGCATGCACACAAGTCCTTTGGTTGATCTCTCCCCTTTACCCCCATCCTCCCCTACCCTCGCTCTGAGGCACGACAGTCTGATCCATGCCTCCTTGTTTCTGGGTCTGTTCTTGTTCATCAGTCTATGTTGTTCATTATTTCCCCTAGATGAGTGAGATCATGTGCTATTAGAAATACACTTCTAAGAACCGAAAATGAGACAAGCAATAATGGTTATGCTGACAGGCAAATGAATCAGTCTGTAGTGAGTTTCTTTCTGGGCCAACAGTTCTTTTGAGACCCAATTTCAATGTCAAACAGTTCCCTATGTGTACATGTCAGCACTGACATTTCAGTTCTGGATGGTGGACAAATGGTGGCAATGCAGGTCCGACTCTCTCTGGTTTGGTCCTGGGCAACCTGCAGTGATGCACAGCTGCTAACTGAAATCCAAGGATATTTCTAAGCAATCTGCTAATGACTGCTGCTTGTGTTGTGCTAGGGAGTGCCCAGGAGTGGCCAAAGTGTGAACCTTGGCAATCTGCTGATATTGTCAGGCCTGGTCCCCTTATTGAGAGATATGGGGTACACTGAGTCCAGCTGCCACTTGTTTGAGAGATTTTAGGGAAGTCTGAAGCCTGAGCCAGAACAGGCCATTCGTATGGAAAAGACCCTGCCAACAGCTTGGGTGGGGTTGCAAATTGGGTGGGGTGGGATCAGTTCTGAGGGAGGTAGTTCCCAGCACTTTTGTCTGGGAAAAGCTGTCCCTGAGTTCTTGTTCTGATGCCAGACAATTTAGTTCCTCCCCATATGTCCTTGGATCCTTTCAAGCTGCTGCCCCAGCACTGGAGCTGAGAGGGAGTGTTTGAATAAGTCTGTGCACTGGTCCTTTAAGAGGAACTGCCTGGGTCTCCAGCAGCCTCCCTGTCACTCAGCTACAATCCCCACTGGGTTTTACAGCCTGAAGTTATGGGGATTTCTCTTCTCAGCACTGGAACTTTGGGCTGAGCAGTCTGTGGTGGGGCTGGGACCCCTCGCTCCTCAGGGAAACCTCCATAGCTGAGATATCCCTCCCGATTAAAAACATGCCACATGTGTGAGTGTCAGACCAGCCCCTTCTAGGTCTCTGCCCCTCCTACTAGTATCAATGTGTTTTTCTTTAATTCTCTAATTGTAGAGCTTCCATTCAGCCAGATTTCAGGCACTTCTGAATGATAGTTGTTCTATATTTTAGTTGTAATTTTGATGCAGTTGTGGGAGGATGTGAGTACCACATTTACCTACGTTGCCATTTTGGATCCCCCTATAATAATGATTTTGAGGAAGAAAGTCATCAAACACTCTCATGTGTATACACACACACACACACACACACACACACACACACGCGCGCGCGCGCATTCATGTTCAGGATTGTTTCCATGTTTCCTTTAATTTTCTTTGAGAATTGGATATCCATAAACATATCCATTGAAATTTCAGATAATCTGGTTAAAAGCCAGATGAACTATTCTCAGTGTAAAAGAACAAAGTTTTCTGTAGTGAGGGTCAAGATGCATCAGGGGAACGGACCCAGTTATTTGGAGCACTCACTTTTTAGCAGTGGTTTGTGTCAAAACTTCTGTGTTCTGGGTTAATAGTCATGCTGGAAAGGAGAAAGGATGTCCAATGGATGGTGTGCTGCATATATTAGCTCAAATGTTGAGTTTGTTTTTCCAATCTCTTCCACAATGTTTAACAGTTCATGGATACATTTGGCAGCACCACTAAACCCGATTTTGCATAATTCAGCTGTGTTGGATTCTTTCCAAGAAGACTTGGTTATGGACAATACCAATGGAACCCTGCCTCACATAGATAACTTGGCTCTATCTCTAACAGAAACATTGGCTCTCAAAGATGCCAGGAAGAAAAGCTACCGAGTGATGTCCTTGTTCCAAGAAATCATATAAGTAGTGATGCTGTAATCTACACTACAAAATTGCTTTTGGTCACTTGGTGTTCACAAGTGCTTGCCACATTTAGTTTGAAAGCTGAATAAAACTGGGGCAGGACTAATTTGTAAGGAAAAGACTACTTCCAAACACTTTTTAGGCTGATAACCTTTAGTCAGTTCTTTTTTTTTTTTTTTTTTTTGGTCACTTGGCTGAGTAGTTTTTTAAAGGTGCATGTACATATGTACATTTTTATTTTATTCGCCAGCGGTGTCTTTCTAGCTTGTATTTACTGAGCTAATAAGTACCTGACACTCAGTCACTGGGTACTATAAATGTATTAGTTCACTTAATCTTTACACATCGCTGTGAGGTTGATATTACTATTATTCCCATTTTACAGGTGAAGAGAAAATTTTGCTAGTAGGTGGCAGAGTGGGTAGCTTGGGTCCAGAATCCATGCTCTAAATCTCTACTACCTCCCCAAATTAGGTTATCAAAGTATTTGTCAAGTAAATGAATTACTACGTGTTTTAATTGGTCTTGTGACAGAGAATATGGCCTTTAAAAATTAAACAATACACTATTATTCCAATACATTGATTACCTTATGCTATTTTACCTACATGCTGAGTTTTGTGAGAATAACATTCCTTGAGAAGGTAGCATCCTTTCAGCATGGGCTCTCATCTGTCACAGGGACCATCTGAACAACTGGTCTTCAGAGCTGTGGCAGCTGCGTTCTAAGAGCCTTGATAAATAAAACAGCAGCTTATTATGTGCTAGACATGTGCTAAGCACTTAATGTTCATTATCTCAGTCTTCACAAATGGTTTCTGTTTGGGAGGCACTCTTGGAGAAGTAAAATAACTTGCTCATGGTACATATTTAGAAAGGGATGTTGGGAGAACATTTTGGCCCACGCTCATGCTCCTATCTTCATGCTCTACTGCCCAGGGCCCATGTTTGATACCTTCTTTATTTCCCCTGCTGTGCCTAATCCAGTGCCTGGTACCATGGACAGATCCTGGTACCTGATAAGAGAGCAGTTCTAATTAGCTGACTCATTGAAAGATCAGCTGATTACTTGATTAATTGATGGAATATAATGGAAAGTTGAACAGCCACGAGAGTCGTGCCTCTCATGTGTTATTTTGTGTCCGAATCACCTGGGGATGCTGGATCAGTAGGCTCCAGGTAGGGAATGAGATTCCACATTTCTAACATGCCCCTAGGTAATTGCTGCTGGTGGTTCATGGACCACACACTTCGCATTGCAAGGTTCTAACCTGAGCTGTTCAATGAGGAAACCACATGTTGCTAGTTATTTTTAAAATTTTTAAGTTGTTTTAAATTATAATGCTATTCAATATTATATGAGTTTCAGGTGTAAAAAAAAATGGTTAAACGTTTATATAACTTATAATGTGATCCCCCCATAATACTAGTACCCACATGGTTTTTATAATATTATTAACTATACTAGAGACCCGGTGCACAAAATTCGTGCATGGGGGTATGTGTGTTCCTCAGCCTAGTCTGCACTTTCTCCAATCTGGGACCCCTCGAGGGATGTCCAACTGCCAGTGGGATCGGGCCTAAATGGGCAGTCAAACATCCCTCTCACAATCCAGGACTGCTGGCTCCCAACCGCTCACTTGCTTGCCTGCCTGATTGCTCCTAACCGCTTCTGCCTACCAGCCTGATCACCCACCTAACCATTCCCCTGCCAGCCTGATCGATGAGTAACTGCTCTCCTACTGGCCGGATTGCCCCTAACTACTCTCCCTTGCCAGCCTGGTCACCCCCAACTGCCCTCCCCTGCAGGCCTGGTCCCCCCCCCCAACAGCCCTCCCCTGCAGGCCTGGTCCTCGCCAACTGCCCTCCCCTGCATGCCTGATTGCCCCCAAACTGCCCTCCCCTGCAGGCCTGGTCCTTGCCAACTGCCCTCCCCTGCAGGCCTGATCGCCCCCAACTGCCCTCCCCTGCAGGCCTGGTTCTCCCCAACTGCCCTCCCCTGCATGCCTGGTCCCCCCCCCCCCCAACTGCCCTCCCCTGCTGGCCTGGTCACCCCTAACTTCCCTCCCCTGCAGGCCTGGTCACCCCCAACTGCCCTCCCCTGCTGGCCTGGTCACCCCAACTGCCCTCCCCTGCAGGCCTGGTTCCCCCCACCTGCCCTCCCCTACAGGCCTGATTGCTCCCAACTGCCCTCCCTTGCAGGCCTGGTCCCCCCCAACTGTCCTCCCCTCCTGACCATCTTGTGGCGGCCATCTTGTGTCCACATGGGGGTGGCCATCTTTGATTACATGGGGGCGGCCATCTTGTGTTGGAGTGATGGTCAACTTGCATATTATCTCTTTATTATATAGGACTAGAGGCCCGGTGCACAAAATTCATGCACTGGGGGGGTGGTCCCCTCAGCCCGGCCTGCACTCTCTTGCAGTCTGGGAGCCCTTGAGGTATGTCCGACTGATGATTCAGGGAGTGGGCCTAAGCTGGCAGTCAGATATACTTAGCACTGCCACGGAGGAGGGAGAGGCTCCTTCCATCACCACTGCACTCGCCAGCCACGATCCTGGCTTCTGTCTGAGTGGCAGTCCCCCTGTGGGAGCACACTGACCACCAGGAGGCAGCTCCTGCATTGAGCGTCTGCCCCCTGGTGGTCAGTGCACATCATAGCGACCTGTGGTTCCACCATTCGGTCGATTTGCGTATTAACCTTTTATTATATAGGATTCCCTTTGCTATACTTTATATCCCCCAAAGGTGAAGGGATTAAGAAATACAAATTGACAGGTGCAAAGTAGCCCCATGTAGCTATTTAGAGTTCAGACAATTAAAATTCAGTTTCTACATTCACACTAGTCACATTTCAAGTGCTAAATGGCCACATGTGACTCTTGTCCTCATAGTAGATAGACAGGTCAGCACTGCTGTCAGCACATCGGTTGGACTGCGCTGCTGCGGAAGATGCGGTTACTGTAGAAAAAGAATCTTTTGTGAGAATCCCAAATACATTCTTATCTTAGTTCTTTGGCCTGAAAAAGAGTATCTTTCCTCATCATCTCTTAGGTTATTGAATATTGCCCAAAGGGTGCTGAGAAATATATTTATTTTTATTTTGTTTAGGATGCAGTACATGTGCTTGAGAAAAAAAGGCACTGTTTTTAAAACAGGCAACCACAGGATTGCCCTGACTCCAAAAACAACGTGTTCTCATTGGAATTTGAGAACCATGAGGTGCATCTGCAAACCCAGCACTCGTTCGTGCTTTCTAGTCACAACTATGACTTTTCCCCACACACAGCTGTGTCAGGGACTGAACTTCTATGGATGCCGAGGGGTCTAAAGGCCATGGTCATTGCCAGAGTAAAGAAATCATTTGATCATCAACAATTTGCTTAAAAATCATTCTGTCCAGTCCTGCCATTTTGCAGGTGGGTAAACAAAGGCTCAAATAGAAGATGGAATTTGTAGTTAGGGCTGGTTAGAGCTGTTCTTAGGTGCACGGTGATATTTGCTGAACTGATGTGAATCAAGTCCCCCCTGCTCCCGCCTCCCACCACCCCTCCACCTCTCCACCTCATACCCACCCCCTGCCACCACCAACTGGATTATCTGAATGACATAGTGAGCAGTGAAAATAATGTTTTTACTTCTGTTTCTTTGCATTCTGTCAAATATATACATGGAGACATTGGAATCAGAAACAGATTGTCTGGAATGGAAATGAATAGGGCTATAATATTTGTAAAGTAATTTCTTTTTGTGTCAGTGGTACTATTCATTATAGGAATTTAGAAAGTAGAATAAGAAAAACTTTTAAATCACCTATAGCAAAGCTATTCAGAGATACTACTATAAATGTGATGGTTTTGTAGCCTTTTTATTTTTCTGTGTGATTTATAAAAATAGATCATGTACTCTTTTTCATTATCATCAACATTTTACCAAGTAATTTTATAAGATTCTAAGTCTTTTGCAGTGGCTGACATAATATTCCATTGTATGGTAATATCAAAATGTATCCATTTGAATCACAAATATTTCCTTTTGTTTATCATAAACCTTGTGATGAGCATCACTGTAGGAAACATTGACATAACTTTCTGTAGGATAAATCTGTAAAATTAGAATTGTTCATTCAAAATTTTAAAAAAGATTTTAAGCCTTCAGTGAAAGTTTTCAAATTTCCCTCCCAAAAGCTTATAGTCATGTATCCAAAATAAAACGTGAAAGTAAACTCCTTGAACATATTAACTGTGGCTATTTTATTCAAGACTCTATCTATAGAGTTCAGAATGGTGTCTAAAACATAGTGGAATCTCAATAAATAATTATTAGCCCAGAGCCTGGCATGTAATGATGCTTCATAAATGTTAATTACAATTATTAGTTTCTTTAAAGTTGTTATAATTCTTCTCATTGCACACACATTCTCAGTGCACGGAAACATTTTTATAGGTTTAGTTGGAATTATGTCTGAGAATAAACATAAAACTTCTGAAAAACTCCAACCTATCTCTTCTATACTCTCATGTGGATTGCTTCCTTTGTTGAGTATCTCTGGTTGCTGTCTCTTTTATTTTGTTTTTGTTTTTTAGAAGCCTCATTCATGATAGCCAGCGTATTTTTCTGCCAGCGTGTTTTCCTTGCTGTCACTGGATGTCTGCTCAGGCTCAAAGAATACAACCCTTGGGGCAAATGAGCTTGAGCAAAATACTATTGAGTTTATGAAAAACAAGGAAATGATAACAATCATGCCATCTCCAATATGGTGCTTTGTAGAGCGTCTGCTGGTTGGCCTCCCACGGTCCTCCCCCTTTAGGGGGTGGATATAATGGGCTTATTAAAAACATTGGCTTTTGGTTGGAACTTGGAGTCTGCTCTCCAGGTTCTGTGTCTCTGTGTCTTGGTTACCTCAGTTGTCAGAGCAGTGCCTACTTCTCAGGTTGTCAGGAACAGCCCATGAGACAGGGCACATAAAGCTCTTAACACCAAGTCTAGCTCAGAGTCACGCCCAGGAAGCGGTGGCCGCTGATACCAGAGCTGCCTCCGTAGCAGCGATGGAGAACGGAATGGACTTGACATTGGCATCCAAATTCTAACAGATTAATAGGTTAAATTTTGCTGAGCCAACCACTTGGGGAAATCTTGGCAAATTTTATTGAGCCCATTTTCCACTTGGAGAAAAATGGGACCCAAAGTTGCATAACAAGTGCTTCTAGCATGCCAGGAATCCAGAAAAATGTTGGAACTGGAACTTTAACCAAAGTGTCTCTATTCCTATTTCAAATTGCCAGATGTCTCCATGATATCATACTAATATGCTGGTGATGATCATGATCATCAGGATGCTGATGAAAGCTTGCATAAAATGAGCACTTATTTTTGGCCAGGCAGTGTGCGTCTATATAGTTTCTCTTTAATCTTCACAACCACCACCATGTAGGTGCTATTATTCCCAGAAGCTGAGAGAATTTATTAATTTGACCAAAATCACATAGCTTGGAACTGTATAGTTCTATCAGTTCTATATGGAGCCATAACCTGTGTATTAACCAACACATTCTGCCCCGCAACACCAACCATCCAGAAGCTAGTCTCTGCTCTCAGCGGAAATCAGTGAGAACATTGTTTCTGATCATTGAAATGACTTCCAAAGCACCAGGATTGAATATGTAGCCAGATCAGATCCATATTAGAATTTCAGCTCTGTTCCCTATCTGCAGTCCTATTTAAGTTCAGTGAAAAATATACTAAACCACTAGCTTTTCAAACTTGAAGTTCAGTGGAATTTATCTTCAAAGTCTTCTTGGAAAAATGTCTGCGTGAAATCCTGCTTTTCTTTGTAAGAAGAGGTTTATTTTGCCTGCATTCATTAGCTTTTTGGTTGAGCACGCACAGCAGCAAGACAGCAGATTATTCAAACAAACAAGTCGTGCTGGCGAGCACAGTAATAACCTCGGGATTTAGACGAGGCCTGGCTGCGGGAAAGGCTCTAGCAACAAGGCCTGCCAGTGACTCGGGAGCTAGATCTGGACCGCATGAACATGCGGTAGCTTTGCAGAAGGATAACACGCAGCTCTGTGGGTCGCCCAGGCCATTCTCATGCATCTTTAAAACACATGGATTGAAGGCATGAATCCTAGTGAAGCAGACATTGAGAAATGAGTAACTTTCCATGAGTCACCAACTTCCTTGGTATCCCCACAATAAAGTGCATACTTATCTCAACTTCCTTTTAACTCTGTTCTCACCTAAGGAAACCTAGGGATACAGATGCTGCATCGTGCCATACACGCAGAGCCTGAGAGAAAGCTGGAGAAAGAAAGGTGGGGTGACAGGTGCTGGCACTGAACCTCATCTCATTTCTCCCAAGAGCCTAATTTTTTTTTATTTGAAAACAAATGAAGGAAGGTAACTAGTAAGGAAAGGTATTGTGTGCTCTGCCCTTCAGTTATTTCAGAGTTGAATGTGTGTGGACAAACCATGCCATTCAAACTAGCCATGCCTTTAATAAAACTGCCAAAATAAGTTATGGAATTCCTTACACAACTGTGAGGATCCCACAAAGATGCAATGGAGGCTACTTGAATCTTATTATTTAGGACATGGCATGGATAGTGGTGACTAGACAGCTGGACTGTATCATGATGGTTGATGACAGGGATGATAACCATGATGATGATAGTACCTAACATTTTGGTTTACCTACCATTGTGCCAAGGACAGAGCCACAACTTCATACATTACCTCATTTAGTCTTTGCAACACTTATAATGAAGACACTATTAATATATCTATTTTACAGACCAACAAACTGAGGCTTAGAGAAGCCAAGTTCTTGTCCCAAGGCCACAGAGCTAGTGAGCAATAAATCTAGAGTTCAAACTCAAATAATCTGACTCCAAAATGAAGATCCTTAATATTCTTGGTCTTCAAATATTTTTGAACACATATCCAATCAATAAAACTTTTTGAGAACTCCCCCTTTTTATAGTTATTTATAACTAATACTATACTAATATACTATGTACACAATAATATATATATATATATATATATATATATATATATATATAAAGTACACTTAAAAATGAATCACAGATAAAATAATATTTGATTTTATTATATTTATCAATGAAAGAAAAGTAGCCGAAACCGGTTTGGCTCAGTGGATGAGCGTCGGCCTCGGACTCAAGGGTCCCAGGTTTGATTCCGGTCAAGGCATATACCTTGGTTGCGGGCACATCCCCAGTATGTGCAAGAGGCAGCTGATCGGTGTTTCTCTCTCATTGTTTCTAACTCTCTATCCCTCTCTCTTCCTCTCTGTAAAAAATCAATTTTAAAAAAAATAATAATAAAATAAAATAAAATAAAATAAAATAAAAAGGTAAGTATAATTAATGTTTTGATGTCAGGAGTATGTATAAATATGCTTCAGTATTTCTGAAAATTTTTATTTAATATTTTATGGAATAATAACTCAAAGGCCCAGTTTTGAGTTTTTCATTACTTGACCATGACTGAAATAGATGCTTTAGAAAGGTCTTTAGGTCCAAATGGGAGGTAGGTGTCACTGGCTGCACTTTTTAAATCAAGATTTGTGTGTTTCAGCTCCACCTATCTGTTATGCAGAGGTTTTTTTGAAATCCAGCTAGTAACTTGCTGTCTTCCCTGATGACAATCTATTGTTATGCAATAAATATTGGGTCTTTATATCTTTTAAGAATTTGGGCAAAACTTACTAATACTCTTTTTCAGAACCTCTAACATTGTTTCCAACATTTTAAAGAGATTTTATAGGTACACCAAGTATATGGACTCACCCTGACATCACACAATAAAAGAATCATTTCCAAAAACAGTTCTGCTTTCAAATTGCTCTCTCTACACTGAAGTAAAAAAAAAAAAAGTTTATCTTTATGTGCCAGCTGCTTGGTATTTATGTGGCTTACTGGTGTGATGGCTTCAAACCATCATTAGCATATGTCTCAAGACAGTATGCAAGGAAGGGCATGTTCAGTGTTGGTGACTATTAGCCATATTTCAAATATTTTCCTCATAATCTTTTTAAAAATATATATTTTATTGATTTTTTTCATAGAGAGGAAGGAAGAGGGATAGAGAGTTAGCAACATCGATGAGAGAGAAACATCGATAAGCTGCCTCCTGCACACCCCCTACTGGGGATGTGCCCGCAACCAAGGTGCATGCCCTTGACTGGAATCGACCCTGGGACCCTTCAGTTCACAGGCCAATGCTCTATCCACTGAGCCAAACCGGTTAGGGCATTTTCCTCATAATCTTACATTGAGGAGAAGCTCGTCTTTGTTTTTACCTTGTAATGTGGCTGATGAGGAGTAAAGCAGAAGTGTTGATCCAGCCATTTTCCTACTCACTGGTGTTTGTCTTATTGCCATGACCTTAACCACCGTAGGAAGGGAAGGGAGGTGAAAGCTGACAGGCCTCTGATGACAGCACATTGCATTCTTTTCTTGGGTTTTCTTAGTTTGGGGAATGGCCAGAGATCTCCCCATTAGGAACTGGGTGGATACTGCAGTTCTTTAAGAAGACTGCCTTGCTATCAACCAGAAAAAAATTGCTGGATAGCAAAAGGAAGGCTCAAGGTGTATGACATTTTAAAATCCAGTTCTTTAAAAATGTTCAAAGAACAGTATAAGCAAATGAAACTCATGGTAGTAGGTGGCTGGGTCTCAACCATATCATGGTGAAGAAGTTAAATTGCTTTAACTAACTGTGGTCATTTACATTCCTGCACCAGCGTTAGATCGTGCACTAACTTAAAAAAAGAAACCTGTTTCTAACTTATGAAAATATCAAAGGTATGTGTATAAGTAGAGAGGTTAGTGTAATACACCCGCATGTACCCAACACCCAGCTTGTTAATTGTTACTTCATGGTCATCTCTATTCCCCAGGCTTCCCTACTGAATTATACAAAAGGAAATCCCAGACATATTAATGTATCCATAAACATTTTAGTCTGAATCTTAAAATATAAGACCCTGTTTTTAAATATAACCTATGGTACCATTACTATACCTGATACATTAATATCTCTCCTAATATCAACTATCAAGTCAGTTTTCAACTTCCCTGAAAGTCTCACACTTATTTTGTAGTTTGTTCATTGAAATAAGATTCAAAAAAAGGGAATTACATTGTAATTGACTGATACAGCACTTTTGTTTTGTTTTTTTGTTTGTTCACCTGTTTGGTTTTGCCTCCAACATTTTGTAGAATGTACCCGGTCTCAGAGAGTTTCCATATTCTCCATTTTGCTGATTGCTCCCTGTTGGTATTATTTCACATGGTCCTTTGCATTCCCCATAAAATGGTAACATGATCCAGTGGATAATCACATTAAGATTTGACTCTTTTTACCAGAATACCTCAGAGGTACTATTTATATTTCTATCAGTAGTCACATAGTGACTAATTTCCTTTTGGGAATGTTAGTAGCCCTCCATGACAATTGCTTAAGTGCATTATTTTATTGGGGGTTACTACAGGGTGACAGTTTTTCACTATTTTTCATGTATCAGCTAGAACAAGTATCTAAAGGGGAAGTTTCCTCCATCAATTATTTGTTTACTCTGAGGTACAGATCATACAGGAGAGACAGAAAAAGAATATTTGATACTTACTCTTTATTTACATGATCAAAATAATGGGTTGGTTTCTTAGCATCTTTGGAAGGTGACCAATTACATTTTTTGTTCTGTTTTGTCTTGTGTATTTTAATACTGTTGTGCTTTAAACATATTTGACATTACATGCTGTGTAGTCATTATTTTTATCAAATCTCAGATCACCTATGGCCAGTGTGAGCCTTCTCTAACTGGTTTCTGAGTCCTTTAAACAAGATTCCATAAGTCTTTGATGGATTCCTTAATTTCTGGTAAGACAAGATTCATTGTGTATATTTCATGCCTTAGACAGGGAATCAGCTGAGGAAACCTCATCAGTTTTCATGGGAAATGGTATTTATAGATCTCAAGTAGAAACCATTTTATTTTAAGCATTGGCATATTCCCCATTTTAAAAATAAAGTTGATCCTTGAACAACACAGGGGTTAGGGACACCAAATCTCTGAGCAGTTGAAAATTCACATATAACTTTTGATCCCCTCAAAACTTAACTACTAATAGCCTGCTGGTGACCGGAAGCCTTACTGATAACATAAATAGTAGATTAACACATATTTTATATGTTACATGTATTATGAGCTGTATTCTTATAATAAAGTAAGGTGAAGAAACGAAAGTGTTATTAAGAAACTCATAAGGAAGAGAAAAATACATCTACAGGCTTTATACATATAAGTAGAGTCATGCAATTCAAATATGTGTTGTTCAAAGGTAAACTATATAAGCATGCATGTGTGTGTATGTGTGTGTGCATGTGTGTATTTCTCTCCCTTTCTCTTAGATAAATGGTACCATATTTTACACACATTTCTTTGACTCATTTTTTTCAATTAATAATATGTATTGGAAGTCATTTCACATCAGCATCTAAAGCTATTCTTCACTCCTTTTTTATAATATAGTACTCCATTGTATGGTATGGTGATACAATAGTTTATTCGATCAGCCCCAAATAATGGATATTTGCTATTATAAGTAATACTTGAATAAATAGATTTGCATATATCTTTTTTTAAAATTTGTCTCACCTCCCTTTACAACCATGCCTAGTAGGTTAAGTTCATTACTCATGTCACACAACTATTAAATGCTGAGCTGGGATTCAAATCCCAGGTTGCTATTCAGCTCCAGAACCCAGGTTTGTATTTGCTGTGTCTTTATTATCCCAAGACTAAAACATTGGACCTGGAGTTGTATCAGTTCAATGTAGAGGTACTGATGACTGAAGTTTAAAATTTACCCTCCCTTTGATTAGTAAAAGTAAGGAGGCAGGTGGGAGGGAGACTAAGTTTTAAGAAGGAGACAATTCAAAACTTAGATCCATAGGGGGAAAAATAGAAGTTCCTGGTGGTGGAAAAACTTAAGGTGCACCATTCTTGACTGTACTTGAAACTGGGGCACAGGCCAGAAGCCTACAGTAATGAGACAGCTCACCCAGGCCTCAAACTGGCCACTTCAGTCGTCTCTGTCCAAGGAAAGCCATACATTTTGTTGTTTGTTTTCTTTCTGAAACTACAGGAATATTCTGGATGGGGTGGCAGATGATATTATTGAAAAGATAATAGTCTAGACTATATTAAAAACTCTTGGAATAAAATACTTAAATACCAGACAATTTCCGAGGCCATTTTTCCTCTTGTCTAGGGTTTGGCCCCCAGGTAACATAGTATCTCTGCTCTATAAATGTGCATGTCCTTCTAGAGAGAGAAATTTAGCCATCCTTCATGGCCAAACTTGACCCATGAAGACATTTTTCCTGTGTTGACTACAGGGAAACTTGTGAGTCAGAATTTACTTGTTCTTTTATTATGCACTAAGAAATGGACATGAACTCATGCCATCCTGAGGGTCAACTAGAATAGTGGCTCCAAAAGGGGAAGGTTTTCTGCTTTTTAAATCACTGTTGAATCCTCAGTGCCTAGAACAGTGATTGATACATAGTGGTGCTCAATTAATAACTGAATGAATGAGTACATGGATGAATAAATTTGGGCTCCAGAAATTTGAACAGTAAGTGCTCATGTTAAACTTTACAGATACTTCATTAATCTGCCTTGTGCAAAAATTACCAAGGACGGAAAATGATTTTCCCCCTCAGTCTCCTGCCTTTGGATATCTCTCCTTCCTCCAAAGATTTCCAACTAGTTCTAGAATGATGCTTCTCTTCTTCCCTGCCCTCACCACCAGTCCAGATCTCCATTTCAATAGAGCCTATGTCAGCTTAGTATTGGAAGGTTGGGGTGGGGGTGCTTACAGCATTAGGATATGAATGACTAGAAATAGATATTTAGATTTTTAAAAGAGCTTCTTAGAACTAAAAAATCTCAATTAAAAAAAAAAAAAAACATTATCAAAAGGAGATGAAGAGTTTCAGTGAAGTGGAGGATGCAAAACCTTCTCTGGTCTCTTACTGTTAATGTTTAAAATCAAAGAGGCAGTCTTCCAAAAGGTGGTCTCTGAGATGCAGAGACTTGGAATCCCAGCCTCTGTATCACCTTTCCCTCTTGTGGTCTGCTTGGCTTTGGGTACCAGCTGCCCTGGGGCGCCCTCGCTCACTCCGCTGCCATCTGCTCCCCACACAAATGCAACATGCCCCAGCTCCCAGCAGTAGTTTCCTCTGAAGTCTAGTCCTCTGTGCCCTCTCATGGAATTGACCTTACTCTTTCCAGAAGCCTTGTCCCACATGGCCCCCTTTCTATTTATGCTCCAGGATTCTCGGCTGCCCATGCTTGTTGTCAAGTGTGTCATTGTCCCTTCATCCTGGTCTGTCAGAGGCCCAGGAGGCCGACCCAGCACATCTGCTCTTCTCTGGGCTTCCACACCCAACTTCAAAGGTGCTTGCTCTTTGAAAGAAGTAGGTCTGTGTAGGAATGGCTTCTCTTTTTCTAAATTGGAGTGTCTCAATGGGGTGCATGTCCTCACATGCCCCTAAATTTCTCCTGCCCACAGATTCACTGCTTTTGTGTTTGGCAGCAGCCAACTCAGCAAAAGGGCTGATGGCTATGTCTGCTGTGAGTCCTCAGAGCAGTAAACACTGCTGAGAGGGACTGTGGAGTCCCCCTCCTGCTTATGTGCTATGTGAGTACAGTAGTGTGTCCTCTCACCCCCAGGAAAACACATCTCCTACAACCCAAGGTTCCCTGTCTCCAAAATGCCTCATTTACATCAGTAACCAGAGTCCCAGATCATGAAGCAAATTGGACCCTATTAAACATCAGACAACTTTTTCTTTTCATAAATGTAGAAACTGAGTCCTGGAGAGAGTGATCAGGACTAACACTCACTGGGTAGCACCTAACTGTCAAGTCCTATGATAGCCTTTATCTGTACTAATAATAGAGGAATATGCAAATTGTCTGGGACACTTTCACAATAACAGTAATGACCAAACAGCAGGCTGCTTGGGGCGACCAGGCTGGCAGGGAGGGTTAGTGAGGGATGACTAAACAACTGAATAGCAGGCTGTGTGGGGCAACCAGGCCAGCAAGGGGGGCAGTTGGGGGAGACCAGGCCAGCAGGGGAGGGAGAAGTTGAGGGTGACCAGGCAGGCAGGGGAGCAGTTGGGGGTGAACAGGCCAGCAGGGGTAGGAAGTTGGGGACAATCGGGCTGGCAGTTGGGGGGGACCAGGCCTGCAGGGGAGGGCAGTTAGGGGCAACCAAGCCGGCAGGGAAGGGATGTTGGGGGCAACCAGACCTGCAGAGGAGGGCAGTTAGGGGCAACCAGGCCAGCAGGGGAGGGCAGTTGGGGGTGACTAGGCCTGCAGGGGAGGGCAGTTGTGAGCGACCAGGCTGACAGGGGAGGGTAGTTGGGTGTGACCAGGCCAGCAGGGGATGGCAGTTGGGGGCGAGATCAGGCCAGCAGAAGAGGGCAGTTGGGGGTGACCAGGCCAGCAGGGGAGGGAAGTTGCAGGGGACCAGGCCTGCAGGGGAGGGCAGTTGGGTGCAACCAGGCCTGCAGGGGAGGGCAGTTGGGGGTGAGATCTGGCCAGCAGGGGAGGGCAGTTGGGAGCAATCTGGCTGGCAGGAGAGCAGTTAGGTGTCAATCAGGCAGGCAGGGGAGTTGTTGGGGGCGATCAGGCTGGCAGGCAGAAGCAGTTAGGGGCAATTAGGCAGGCAGGCAGGCAGGCAGGCAGGCAGGTGAGCAGTTAGGAGCCAGCAGTCCCGTATTGTGAGAGGGATGTCCGACTGCCGGTTTAGACCCCATCCCACAGGGATCAGGCCTAAACCAGCAGTCGAACATCCCCCAAGGGGTCCCAAATTGGAGAGGGTGAAGGCTGGGCTGAGGAATACCCCCCTCCATGCACGAATTTCGTGCACCAGGCCTCTAGTCTATAATAATAAAAGGGTAATAGGCTAATTAGACCGGATATATTGCAGATATCCTTCCTGACGAAGCTGGGGCCAGAAGGAAGCCAGCCTGGGGCCCAAGTGCCTGTGAGCGGCTTGGGGGAAGCCAGCCTGGGTCCCAGGTGCCTGCCAGCGACCAGAGGAGGAATGCCCGGGTCCTGGGTGCCAGAGGGAAGCTGGTGCTGCAGCTGGGGGAAGGAAGGCCTACTCTTGCAAGAATTTTCATGCATCGGGCCGCTAGTATATTGTAAAAGCATGTTTTCCAAGTTCTTAACATGGCTCTCATGCAAATACACAATGAGCATTTATCAAAGATTTCTTTAATTCATTATTGAAAGTACCAGCAGGAGGGAATAGCTGGTTCAGAGAGCACTAGAGGATATAGGATTTATAAAGTCAGCCAGCAAAGGAATGCTAAAATAAGTTTGTTAAGTTATATTCAGAACTGGATACTGTCCTACAGGCCAATCGAGCTTTAACTTCTGGGGTTATCTTTTTCTACCAGATGGAAGTCATTTGCAACTTATCAATATTCTACAAGTTAATCTCTAGGTTCACAGAGTCTGGACCCTCGTCAATAGAAACAAGTCAAACAAACTTAGAGTTTTCCTGAGAATGAGGTGACCTCTGCATAGGTATGGTAGACAATGCCCTGTACAACAACAAAAAAGGTGACAGTCATCTTTTATCTTTATTTCCAAGTTTTAGGTATTTTTTCTTAATAAATACCCAATTTAATCTCCAAGAATTTGAGATGTAAATATCAGCATCTCCATTAGACAAGCAAACTTAGAGGACGTAAGTAAAATGCCCAGTCACACAGCTCCACGGGGTGAGAGACAGGGAGAGCACATGGTTCATCTTCGTGCCCCACCAGGGATTTTTAAAACACTGTGTCCTGTTGTATCTTACAGTATCCATTTACCCAACAGATATTGAATAAACAACTTCTCTGTACCAGGCCCTGTGCTAGTGCACAAAACCGAGTGGAACAAACTCAGTCCTGCCTTTATAGGCACATTGTAGTAGGGAGGGTGCATGTGCACAGATGATTGCAAGGGTGCTGAGAATCACAAGTCCCAGGAGCCACAGGAGTAGAGAGCCTTCTCTGGGTGCTCGAAGGCAGATTCCTGGAGAAGGCGACGTTTCACTTGAGTTTAGTATTAAAATTGGCATGGGCGATGGGAGGTAAAGCAGCTCAGGTAATGCACTGCTGCATTGAGACGGAGTTGGTAGCTGGATGACTGTCTCCCAGTTTAAAAGTCTAAATTTTAAAGGCATGAGATCTAGTTGTTAGACCTTTATCAGAACATCACTGCAGCTTCCCCAGGAGGAAATTCAAAGCCAACGGTTTATTTATCATGTTCAGAGGGGATAATGAACTGCTCTTTATCTCCACTGATCAGACATTTCTAAGATTAGAAAATACCTCCATAGAATAAAGTGCCATAAACTCTGTGGGCTGTGGCCACCACATACTCCAGTTCTTAGTTCAGCAATGACAGAAAGTAGCAAATACTCTCAATGACAGAAACTCTGCATTGAAGGGCAATCTCATTCATTGTTTTAATTTCCAAATAATTGGAAGTCTGTCTTGATGTTGCCCCTACATCGGCTTCCCTGTGCCTTCTACCCAGTCCTAGTTTAACCTTCTGGAGCTTCCTAGACAAACCTAGTCTCTATTTCACATGAAATTGCTGAATAATCAAACCATGCTGAAGAGAATAGCAAACTATCTGCAGTCCCTTACAAAAACATACCATAGTCCGTTCAGTCTGTAAGCTTGCCTTGCAGTGGCTCTGAACTTCGGCTGTGCATCAGAAGTGCTTGTGAAGTTACTAAATTGGTTCATGCCTAGGTCTCAACACCCAATAGCTGAGTGAGTGGGTCTGTGGTGGGGCCACAAGCATTGATGTTTTCTACAAGCTTCATGGGTAATGCTGACACCAATGGCGAACCCCCAAATTTATTGAGTCTCCTGGCTTCTACTGGGACTTGGAGTTCAGTGGTTTAAATAAAAAAGGTTCCCCTCCTTAGGAGCAGTGGAGCAGGAAAGACAGACAGAGTTCATGCCTTACATTAACTTTAGAATAAATGCCAGGGGTCGGGATGAAGGAGTTCAGAGATGGGGCTTTCAGCTCAAGGGCTGGAGAAGCCATCACAGAGGGGTGACCTTTAACAGCATTTGATAGGCAAGTAAGATTTAGCCATGTGAGGAAAGGGAAGGTAGAAGACAAAAGGAAAGGCCTTTAAATAACATCAGTAGCCAAAAAAGAATAAGGAATAAGTGCAACCGTGAACACATGTAGAAAAATGGAATTTGAATTATTGTTAACAAATCATAGGGGCAATCTTCTAGACATAGTATAAAAGTCTGTCGTTTCCCAATTGTGGACAAATATTACAAAGAGTAAAAAAGTTTCCTCAAGGAGATTTCAGTAATGTTCCATGCAGACTACCCATGTGCTCACCAGTGTGTGAAATAAACACTGCTTGGCCTGGTCGGCATGGCTCAGTCACTGAGCATTGACCTTTGAACCAGGAGGTCATGGTTCGATTCCCAGACAGGGCACATGCCCAGGTTGTGGGCTTGATCCTCAGTAAAGGGCATGCAGGAGGCAACTGATCAATGATTCTCTCTCATCATTGATGTTTCTATCTCTCTCTCCCTCTCCCTTCCTCTCTAAATTCAATTTAAAAATACTTAAAAAAATAATTGCTTGTCCATTATTAGGACAAATGATGTCACTCAGGAAGAAAGTTCACCCTCTAGGCTGCTTCCCAAAACTACTTCTTGGTCAGATGGAGCAAGATTAGATCACCGATGCCTTTAAAATATCAGGAACACAACATCTTGGGGGAGGGACTGAGCCGTGATAAATACCATTTTAATGAGCCAGAACTCATGTGTGAGTGCAGAAAAGTCCCTGAAACGCCTGCACAGCCCCGCTGGTTCCCACTGCCACGAGGTGTTAGGAGATGGAACTCAGAAACACTGATGGCTTTTTATTCTTTCCTGCCTCTGACTTTCAGGACTAACTCCAGTGGAAGGATTTCTGTTCTCCCCCCCGCCGTCCAGGCTTAGTCTGCATTACGTATGCTGTTATGCTTGGCTTCCTTTTTATATAAACTCTGTGTGTTTAATTAATATACTTTATTTTTTAGAGCAGAAAATACAGAGAGTTCCCACATTCCGAGTATTCCCTTCCCCCAACACAGTTTTTCCTATTCTTAACATCTTGCATTAATGTGGTAAATCTATATATATAAAAGCCTAATATGCAAATTCCCCCCTGGCAGGAGTTCAACCTACTGGGAGCTCGACCGCTCACTATAACGTGCGCTGACCACCAGGGGGCGGCATGGAATGAAGGAAGGTCCTGGGGAAGGGAGGCCCTGGCCAGCAGACGGCAGCCACTAGGGACCCTACCTGTGCATGAATTTCGTGCACTGGGCTTCTAGTTTGTTATAAATAGGGATCCAATATTGGTACATTCTTATTAACTGAAGTTCATCATTTGCATTAGGGTTTGCACTGTCGTTCTAGTGTTTCCCAGTTTCAGAGCACTTTGACCCATTTCTTCTCTGCCCTTCTGGATCATGAATCGAGATCGTTGGAGCAGGGTAAGGCCTCCACATCCCTCACAATTCCCCAGTAGCCTGAAGAGTGACCGCTGATCAATTCTATCCTCTCTCACTGTTCATGACGGACAGGACAGGTTCTTACCTAAATCAGTTTCAGTAATTCCATGTCACAGTTTGAGAGGTGATACATTAAAGTGGGGGTGGGGAATGCTGGCCCAAGAAATCATTTGGTCTGGCCCTACCAAGGCATTATGGGTAAGTTAATTAAGTGTTTGACCAAATATAGCAGGCTAATTTTTTGGTGGTTGTTGTTAATCCTCACCGAGGATATATTTTTTCCCATTGATTTTTAGAGAGAGTGGGAGGAAAGGGGAGAGAGAGAGAGAAAGAGAGAGAGAGAAACATCGATGTGGGAGAGACATGCATCAATTAGTTTCCTGACCCTCTGGTCTGCAGGCCAACACTCTAACCACTGAGCAAACTGCCAGGGCTAGCAGGCTAATTTTTAAGTTGATAATTTTGTATGGCCCGCAAATGATGTTATAAATATTCAAATGGCTCTTGGCAGAAAAAAGATTCCCCACCCTAAAGGGTCTTCTATAACCTGTATGTAGACTGCATTCAGATGTTTAGGTTTTCCCTCTGAAAACGATTGCCAATGATAATTCACAATGAAAACTCATAAGACTCAGGATGGTGTTAGTAATTTCACACGTTGCTGAGCTGGTCTTTTTCATCTGGGCTCAGCCAATTGGGAAAATCAGCTGTTTCCATTTATAATGTCCCTACTGAGAGCTGCCTTTAATCCCCACCTTTTTTTTTTTTTTTTTGAAGTCTATAGGGTCTAAATTATACATTGACAAAAGAAATTCTTACTGTGTCCCCAAATAGGCCCCACATGTTCTCTTCTTTCTCCGTTCACTTTGTGCCCCCACCCTGGAATGCCTTTCTCGTCCCTTCACCCACCACCTGCCCTCCTCCTGTCTCCCAGCTATTACTGTCTCTGCCAACTGAGATTCTCAACACCACTCAAGACCCTTCTCTGCTCAGATGTCACCGCTAGCATGAAATGTTCTCCTGATTCTACACTGAACTCGAGAGCTCATTACTGTTCCCTGACCCTGCATGCTCTCAAATCATGTCACTCCCTTGGCTAAAACATCTCAGTGGTTGCCCATCCTACTCTGAGCTAAATCCTGACTCCTCTCTCTGGCACACAGGCCCTGCACCACACTCTGTTCCCTGCCTCTCCAACATCGCTGGACCACTCTCCAGCTTCTGCAGCAGCAACAGCTGGTCAAGTTTGTTGATTCACTAGGTCAATGGTTCTCAAAGTGTGGTCCACAAACCCTTGGAGTGGTTTTCCTAGTAATACTGAGACATTATTTTCTTTTTGCCCAGCTGTGTTGACAGTTTCATTCATGGTACAAAGGAAATGGTGAGGAAAACTGTGTGTCAGTACAAAGCCAGGCAGCACTGGCAGATTGCACTGGCCATTGCCTTCCTCCAGCCATGCACTCATTGTAGTATCCTATCTAATAAAAGAGTAATATGCAAATTGACTGTCACTCCAACACAAGATGGCCGCCCCATGTGGTCAAAGATGGCTGCCCCCATGTGGACACAAGATGGCCACCACAAGAAGGCTGGCAGGGGAGGGCAGTTGTGGGCAATCAGGCCAGCAGGGGAGGGCAGTTGTGGATGATCAGGCCAGCAGGGGAGGGCAGTTGGAAGGGACCAGGCCTGCGGGGGAGGGCAGTTGGGGGCAAACAGGCCTGCAGGGGAGGGCAGTTGGGGGTTACCAGGCTAGCAGGGGAGGGCAGTTAGGGGCAATCGGGCCAGCAGCGGAGCAGTTAGGCGTCGATCAGGCTGGCAGGGGAGTGGTTAGGGGGTGATCAGGCTGGCAGGCAGAAGTGGTTAGGGGCAATTAGAGAGGCAGGCAAGCAAGTGGTTGGGAGCCAGCAGTCCTGGATTGTGAGAGGGATGTCCGACTGCCCGTTTAGGCCCGATCCCTGGTGGATCGGGCCTAAACGGGCAGTCGGACATCCCTCGAGGGGTCCCAGATTGGAGAGGGTACAGGCTGGGCTGAGGGACACCCCCCCACACCGTGCACAAATTTCATGCACCAGGCTCTAGTTTTATATAATGAAATGCTAAGTAAACATCAAGTACGTAACAAAGGGCAGTGGTTGTCTTCTGGACAGGAGCTTGTGTGACTGAGTTGTCAACTGAACTTTTTTTCTTAAAAGGTCTTTTTAAAAATATATTTTAATTGGTTTTAGAGAGGAAGGGAGAGAGAGAGAGAGAGAATCATTGATTGGCTGCCTCTTACACGCCCCACACTGGGGATCAAACCTGCAACCTGGGCATGTGCCCTGACCGGGAATCAAACTGTGACCTAGTTCATAGGTCGATGCTCAACCACTGAGCCACACTGGCCAGGCATCAACTGAACTTTTTAATGGAATATCAGTTTTAGTTGAAAGAAATACTGACAGACAAACTAAGGTTAGTCAAACTTAGGTAGTTGGAAGATGTTTTCCAGAAAATAAATGGAGGAAGCCTGTTACTTTAAGATAAACCAACTTATAGTATTCTTTTGCTGATAATAAAATTTGAACTATAAAGCCCTGAAGACTTTTTGTGATACCAATGGTGATATTAAGCAATATGATTGTTTACATATTGTGGAATGAAATGTTTCAATATTTGGAATATTTGTATAACTCAATAAACTAATGTGTTTTTTTTAAAACATGCATGGGTAAAAAATTCAAAGAGCTGAGATATAGCAATAAGTTTTAATGCAATAGAGGACAAAAAGTTCATTGATGAAGTTTACAGTTTTACATTGCAACTAACATTTAAGAAAATGCCACTGGTTGAACTTTTATTTAGTATCAAAGAAAACTACCCACATGTTCCTGAAAGGGCATTAAATTTCTCCCTTTTCCAACAACCATCTGTGGGGGCCACATTTTCTTCACAATCTTCAACCAAAACAGCACATCACAGCAGACTGAATGCGGAAATGATTCGCAAACCTAGCCCTCCTCTCTTAATCTCTAAAAGAGACTTGCAATACTATAACAATGATGCCAGGCATTTCACTAATTTTTTGCTTCAGCAAATACAGTGATTTTCATAAAAGTCTATTATTTAGGTTAATAGGTAATGAATTTAATGTTATTTTAATTAATTAGTAAATATTTCAAACTCTAATTTTACTACCAATATAGTACATATCAATAGACATGACATAACTTGCAAAACAAAATAAATTTTAAGAGTGTAAAGAGACTTGAAACCAAAATGTTTGAGATCCAAGGCAATTAAAATAACTCTTAATGAGGCCTCCAAGTCTAAAAATCTATATCTGACCACCTGCCAGAAGAATCTAGGTGAAATATATGTACTTCATTCAAGGGTTGGACACTTGATCTGTTTCTTAATCTGCTTTGCTGTGTATACCCGTATGTAGGGCATTTTCTCCTAATCTTTTCCTCCTCTCATCCCATCTTCAGTCAAACCATTAGCCCAACTCATTTTTTTCTCTTGTACTGAATAATTGCTTACTAAGAGAAGTCCAGCTTCATCAATGTTTAAATTTTGTTTCCAAGTTCACTGCCCTTTAGGACATAGAACCCTTTGTATGTTCTCACCTGCCCAAGTAGGTCTGTAGGCATAACATGGCTAGTTGGTCTTTCTATTTTCTAATGATTTAAAAATGTAGAGTTGATTTTCTAAAAGTAAAGCTTCTGTTACCCTATTTTTTTTTCAATTAGCAAGAGCTTTTATAGCAGATTTTAATTTTTTTTTTTACTAAAGAAGCTCTTCCTAAAATGTGGTAGATATGTGAGGATGACCATACTTACTATTTTAATGATAGTACATAAAGCCTACGATTTCACAGATATCATTGCTTAAAACAAGTTCCAGCTTTAAAAAAAAAATCATGTTATTTGAAATGTATTCAAGGCAAAATAGAAAGGAAATAGTAGTACATTGGGATATGGAAAGGGCATATTCATGATGATGTTACGTGAATTGTTGAATTGGGGGAAACCATGTTCCAAAGAGCAGACCAGGGTCACAGACCATCAACAGTCCCACCTTTAATACTTTGCCCCTCAACTTTCATTTCCAAATTAGTCAGTCATGCTTTTCCATAAAGAGGTCTTTCTAATTGATTTTTATTTGCTCAAGCCAAATGAATGAAACTCACTTAAAACACCTTTCTCAGAATAGGTTATGTAAATGGATGTAATGTAGAAGGTGAGAAGAATTTTATGTAATTAAGTAATATTTGGTTAGTGTGATACAATTTCTAAATTTCCCAGAAGCACGACCTCATTTAGGGCAGAACACATTTTAATCTAATTGTAGGAAGAGGAGATTTTAATTATTAAAAATTTAATGGACCAATATCAATTTTTGATAACCTTCAAGGAAAGGAAACTGCATAAGCATTGCTATCAAACTTATGGCTTTTAAAAAACTTGTGGACGTCACATTTTTGCCAGCTTTCTATAGTGAAGAAGAGCTTAAAAAACTGTTTTTCCCAAGTAATGATTTTTTTTTTAAAAAAAAAGAAAAGGCATAGCTCATATTATTTGGTTGTAATACATAATGCTGACTTATACTTTAGAGAAGGACTTTATTTATGTGTATAATTGTAACATCTCCTTATACCCCAAAACAACTTATATTACTGATTGCCTATGCTTAGCAGGCTACCATTTAAATTCATTCCCTTGGGACAAACATCGCTTCCCCCTCTTCTACAATACAGTTGCTGCTGTGATAGGAGGCATATTACCAATAAAAACCTTAGTGAATATGCTTTCTTTCTTGTCTTGAGAAAGCCACATGTATCCATTAGGCAAGAATTTGGCTGCAAGTAAGAGAAAACACTTAAACAAATGACTTGAACAAATAGTCATTCATATTTCCTCACATAATGAGAAGGCCAGAGATGGTGTTTACAGACATGTGTTCAGCTCCTCAAATATATAAGGACCAAGATCCCCATGATGCTCTTGGCCTTTCCTTTGTGGTCACACACTGGACACCAGAGATCTAGACAATGTAGTTGTATTCTCAGCAGAAGGAGGGGCAGCAGGAAGGAAAAGGGTTATACCACCGGACATGTTTGTTTTATGAGGATTTCAAAAGTTTCTCTAAAAGACCCTCAACAGCTTTCTGCCTCTGGCACATGGCTACTCATAGATGCATAGGCGATGGGAAAGAAGTTGGCTTCTCAGCCTCTAAAATGGGGGGCCTAAGAAGAAGGGGGTAAAAAATACCACATAAGAGTAACTGTAAAAGACTAAATAAATGAGTAAAAGGAGCATTGAAAGAAGATAAAATATTAATGAAAGTGAAAAGGAAAAATTAAGTCATAAAAAAAATCTTGTTTTTATTAGTTGAGTCCTAATTCTGTTCCATAGACTGTGCTATGTACCTTACATAAATCATCTCTTCTAGTCCTCATGGACATCCTGCAAGGTAGATAAGAGTATCTCCTAAGTACTGAGAAGGAAACCAGAGTTAACTACTTGCCCAAGGACTTGTATTAAAGACACACTTTGGCCTGAGATGGCTCTGCTTCCCCATCGCCTCTCCTGGGGCCAGCACAGCAAATGTGCAGTTGCCTTCACTATGGGTTGGTCCCATTTCAAGCTGCTCCAGATGCTGTACTTAATGGCAAACTGCCTGAAATTCAAGTGAGACTTTCCGGGCCTTGCTTAATGGGTGGGTTGAACCAAGAACGCCTGAGTAGATCTAGCAAACGCTGCTGCAGCACTTCCTTCTGCAATGGTTACCTATCATTAGTTCAGGTTTTCTGCTCCTGGAACTCATTAGTTCAACTCTGAATTCTGATCCAAGGCTCCGTGGTTTTTATACATATTGAATGCTTGTAAATGGACTTCTATTTCAGGAAGTTCTGTTTGTAAACAGTTCATAGAAGCCTGGTTGTCTTCTTAGAGTTGTGCTGTCAGCTACTCTGGGCTAATTATCTCTGAGTGTTCATGTAAGGTCACCTTCAGGGTTCAAGCTTGTCTAGGTCAGTTAACTTTAACCTGGAGATAAATTCTATCCCATAGTTTGGTTCTTAGACTGATTATTTATGGGAGCTCCTAGGAGAGATTTCCATTCACTCATACAGTCAGCAGAAGTATGGTAAGAAATCAAAGAGAGCATGTGATCTCTGACAATACTGTAAGAAAACTGAAGACTTAAGATTGTGCCTTGGTGATTTTATATCTCCATAACCTAACACTGTGCCTGGTGTATATTAAACACAATAAATTTATGTATTCATTCAACAAATAATCGTTTATAGGCCATTATGTGCTAGACACTAGAAGCCTAGCAGTAACCTAGAAAGACATAGTTCTTGAACATGTGAAATATATGCTCTTACAGGGAGATAATTAATGAAAAGTAAGCACAATTTTAAAATAAAGAACAAAGGCCCAAATGTCCATCAATTGGAGGACAGATACAGTTTGGTATAGTCATACAATGGAATACTGCTCAGTATGAGGATGAACAACTGTTGCTACCCCCAACTACATGGCAGAATCTCGTAATGCATGACTGCATAAAGATCAAGTTCAAAAATAGGCAAGACCAACTTATGATGCTAGAAGTCAGGCTACTGGGCACCTTTGGAGAGGGGCAATGACCTTGGAGACATGCAGGAGATTCAGGGATCCGGGTTATGTTCTTTATCTTGAAGAAGAGTTGGTTCCATGGGAAAATTCACTTTGTGAAAATTCCTCAAACTCTGTGCTTATGGCATATGTTTTTCTAAATCATGTTATAATTCAGTTAACTAAATTGATCTTAGAGAAAAGTGCTGACTATGATGATGGCTATGAAGGCAATGCCTAGGGTCCAGGGCACCGTTCTAGGGATTAGCTTGGGGGACACTATTGTAGACGGGGTGGTCAGGGAAGATTTTCCTGGGTGATGCTGGGTAAGCTGAGCCCCAAGAATGAGAGGGTAGCAGCCCTGGGGAAAGGCAGGCGAAGAGCATCCCAGGCAGGGGAATGGCAAGTGCAAGGGTGCTCAGGCAAGCAAGGTTGGGGCACATTTGAAAATAGAAAAAAGCCAGTTTGGCTGAAGCAGAGTAAGTGGAGAGCAGAGTGGGACGAGACAAAGCAGGAGCCAGCAGAGGCTCCACCTTGCAGAGCCACTGGGCCCTTATCACTTGACTCTTTTTGGTGCCAGGCAGTGTACTATGATCCTTAAGTACATCACCTCATTTCCTTTTCATCTTTACAGCAGCCCTGGTCTAACAACTCCCATTTTATACACGAAGAAGCAAGGCTTAGGGAAAGCAGCTTGTCAAGGCCATCCAGCTTGGAAGTGTGTGGTATCCCCAGAACTTGAACCCATATCCTTTGAACACAAGCCTGTGTTCTCCTGACCCTGCCTCTGGTGTGTAGATAGCTACTTCCTGCATGATCCATGTACCTTTCAGGTTGTGAAAAAAAGCATTGATTAAAGTAGCAAACTCCACCTGGGAAGGTCTGGGAAGGAGCACATGGGCTGGATTTTGAAACTACAAATAGAATTTAACACAGGCATGCTTTCTTGAGGGAACAGTATGTGCAAAGACTCAAAGATGAGAATTAATCATTACAACAACTAGTGTTTATTGAGATTTCATGTTGTTCTAGGTTCTGCAATGAATGTTTTACTTATCTGGGTTAATCCTCACAACAATCCTGTGACGTCAGTACTGGCCCCATTTTACAGATGGAAAAACTGAGGTGTGGAGAGGTTAGTCGTTTGCCCAGTGAACCACGGCTAGTGAGGTGGCTAAATATTGTTTAATCAGTGGTGAGAAAAGTAGTGAACGTGGACGGGCAGGTATCCAACCTAGACATGGACAGAGATCTGCCTCTAGCGTCCATGGCCCCACCTCTCCCTCTGAGAGCTTGAGGTGTCCAGGGAAGTGGGGGATATTTTTTGGGGGTTCATGATAGGCATTCTTGAACCTGACTTAAATGATATTGCTGAAGGTCCCCTCTTTTTGAGAGTTTTATATTCTGCAATTTCTCCCTTCTGACTTTTTAAAACATACCTTTGTGCAGTTTTTACCTGCTTTTTCCTCTCCTCTAGACAACAAGTTCTCTGAGGACAATCCCTTATGGCTTTGATTCCGCTGGGCCCTGGCCTGGCCAGTAAGATCAGAGATTGAGTGTGTTTTAATAATCATTAAACCCCCAGGGCTCAGGCAGGTGGTAGGTGCTCTGTAAATATCTCTTGAAAAATGACACTATGCTTATCGAACAAAAGGTTAGAGTGAGAATGGATTTGGTCTGAGTGAACAATCAATCATCATCATTCAGAGGGTGTGCACCTAATTTTATTTCCATTGCTTAAGTATTTAGGAAAGCGAGGTTTATTGGTCTCCCTTCCCTCTCCTGCCCCATCACTCCATTCCATCTTACCCCCCAAATCACACAAAATTTATATTGACCCAGTCTTGGAAGGAATTCTGAGCAAGAAATTCTGTGAGGCTCCTTAGTTGGTACTACACAGTAAAGATTTATGATCTAAGCCAGTTAAAGCTGGCCTGCTTAAAAGAAATTCATGGTAGGGTGTCACTTTTATGAGCAAATCAACTTCTGCCCAATATTTCAGTTTAAATGGTTTCAAGTACATACAAAATAACTATGATTTTTCTGTCCAGCTCCACTATCCCTGGTGAGAACACAAAAGCTCAAGTAGCTTAGAAGTGAGTTCATTCTGACTAGCCACTAGCATATGTGATATTGACCACTCGCAGTGTGGTTATTCTGCCCAGGATGTACTGACAGTGACACATACATAGATTTCAGACATCACATAGAAACAGAATGTAAGATAACTCATTAATAATTTTGGATATACCAGGTTCAATAAAGTATATTAAAATTCATTTCACCTGTTTCTTTTTACTTTTTAAAATGTGACTATAAGAAAATGTAAATTTATACATGTGGTTAACAAATATGACTCTGATAAAAGCCTAACTCCTGGCTGGCTCAGTGGTTAACTATTGACCTATGAACCAGGAAGTCACAGTTCGATACCTGGTCAGAGCTCATGCTTGGGTTGTGGGCTTGATCCCCAGTGTGGGTCATGCAAGAGGCAGCCGATCAATGATTCTCTCTCATCATCATCAATGTTTCTATCTCTCCCTCTTCCTTCCTCTCTGAAATCAAGGGGTTGGGCTTTATATATATATATATATATATATATGTATATAAATGTATATAAATGTATATCTAATCTAATAATAGACAAATATGCAAATTGACCGCACCTTCGCTACACCTAAGCCACGCCCACCAGCCAAGCCACGCCCACCAACCAATCAGGACGAGTATGCAAATTGCCCCAACAAAGATGGCGGCTAATTTGCATATCAAGACAGCGTCCAAAGAAGCCAAGAGCTGCAGAAGGGAGTAAAGCTTCGAAGAAGCAAGCAAGCCGGGGGAGGGGGGGGGAGGAGAAGGGCGTGGCGGAGGTGGGGCCGGGGGGAGGAGAAGGGCGGGGCGGAGGCGGGGCCGGGGACGAAGGGAAATGCAGGCGGGCTGGAGGAGAAGGCGGGGCCGGCGACAAGGGCGGGGCCGAGGCGGGGCTGGGGGCGAAGGAAAACGCGGGCAGGCTGGAGGAGAAGGTGAGGCAGGCGACAAGGGAGGAACGGAGGCGGGGTAGAGTGCAACAGGAAATCCTATTGCAGGATTTTTCCTGCAACGGGAAAGCTAGTATATATATAAATGTATATAAATGTATATATATGTATACACACACACATAAAAGAGTAAGATGCAAATTGACTGTAACTCCGATGCCCTCCAGCCAGCCAATCAGGAGTGAGTATGCAAATTAACCCAACAAAGATGATGGGTTAATTTGCATACTCAGGCGCCCAGCAGCTGGGGGCAGAGCGGGGCAGGATGTTTGCGTTTTCGCCATGGCAAAAACACAGGTGTTCTGCACCACCCCAGCCGCTCCGGGCCTCTGGGCAGTGTGGGAAGACGAAAAGGCAGCTCCGGGCCAGAGCGAAGGTGGTAGCGGCAGCCAGGGGAAGGAAGGCCCATTCTTGCACGAATCTTCGTGCATCGGACCTCTAGTAGACAGTAATGTTGTGAAGGCCTGGTGGGGGGCAGACAGTGGAGGTTGAGTGGAGGGGCAAAGGGGAGGGAAAATGGGGGACATCTGTAATCTTACCTAATAAAAGAGAAGCATGCAAATTAACCATCATTCCGCTATGCCCACAGCCAATCAGAGTGAGTATGCAAATTAACCCAACAAATATGGAGGTTAATTTGCATATGCAGGCGCGGAGTGGCCGGGAAGGGCGTGACGCCTGCTATGAGGGGAAGGGGGGCGGCAGAGGAAGCTACTGGAGCAGTGCTCCAGACAAAAGCGAGGACTTGCCGGCTCCCGGGCAGCCAAGGAGCGGGGACTTGCCAGCTCCCAGGTGGGCCCTGGAGTGGGGATGTGCTGGTTCCCAGGTGGCTGGGACTGAAGCTAAGGGAAGGAAGGCCTATTCTTGCCTATTCTTGCATGAATATCATGCAATGGGCCTCTAGTGTGTGTGTGTTTGTGTGTTTGTTTGTATATAAATTTAAAATGCTTTCATCTTTAAAGTCATATATATATATATATGTATATATATATATATATATATATATATGACTTTAAAGATGAAAGCATTTTAAATATATATAGAAACTCATAATTTTTAAAAAGACCTCATATTATGTCATTGAATAGCTATTAGAATTATCACCATTTTCCCAGTGAAAGTTTATCTGCTTTCTAAGTGAGAAGACTGAGGAGGTGATGACATTTACTTAGTTAAGCCTGGCCTCTTCCAGAAAGACATTTAACTCCCTGGCTAATTGAGAGAACAGAAGTGGCTTTTCCAAGATGACACAGAGGTGGGTAGAACGGGGACTGGAATTGTCCTCCTCCTCCTACTAGAACAGCAGTTCTCAGACAGTATCCCATTCTTGTTATGAAGAGCAACTTTATAAATAATGGTGGAATGAGCAAAGTTTTTAGCTGACTTTTTTAGGTAAATTAGAGCTGATGAAAGGATATTGAAAATAATTTATCTTTTGTGCACTTCATTCACTTATTTATTTAACAAGCACTTCATTTAGTGCCTGTCGTGTGTAAAGCATAAGTTGGCCCTGGGGAAACATTGCTGAACAAAACAGCAAGACAAGACAGATCATCTAACAAATTCAGCCATAACTGACAAGTATTATTGACATATATTTAAGTGAAAGGTGTACAATGTAATGATTTGATACATGTGTATTTTGTAAAATGATTATCACATTAAGGTTAATTAACATCTCCATCCCCTGACATAATTACGATTTAGTATTATTAGCTATAATCACCATGCTGTATATTAGATCCCTAGAGCTTGTTAATCTTTTACTGGGTGTTTATACCCTTTGACAATATCTCCCCACTTCCCCCACCCCGACCCCAGCTCCTGGCAAATACCACCCCCTCTGCTTCTCTGAGTCCAGCTGTGTGTGTGTGTGTGTGTGTGTGTGTTTTGTTAATCCTCACCCAAGGATATTTTTCTATTGATTTTTAGGAAGAGTGGAAGAAAGAATAAAAGACAGAAACATGGATGTGAGAGAAACACATCAATTGGTTGCCTCCTGCATGAGCCCTGACCAGGGCCTGGGCTGGGGAGGAACCTACAACCAAGGTACATGCCCTGGACCTGAATGGAACCAGGGACCCTTTGGTCCGCAGGCCGATGACACTCTATCCACTGAGCCAAACAGGCTAGGGCTGAGTCCAGCTTTTTCTAGATTCTACATGTAAATGATATCATCATGTATTTCCTTTTCTATGACTTTTTTAACTTAACATAATGCCCTCAAGTTTCATCCAAGTTGTGGAAACAGCAGGATATCCTTCCTTCTCATGGCTGAATAACATTGACTTTATATATAATCACGTCTTCTTTATGTATCCATCTATTGACACTTAGGTTGTTTCCATATCTTGACTATTGTGAATAATGCTGCACTGCACATAGGGCTGCCAGAATCTCTTTTTAGAAAGGAGATCCATTTTCATTTACTTTTGATATAGACCCAGATGTGGGATTGCTGGATCATGTGGTAGTTCTATTTTTAATTTTTGAGGAACCACCATGCTGTTTTCCATAGTGGCTGCAGCAATTTACATTCCCATCAGCAGTGCACAGGAGTTCCCTTTTCTCCACATGGAGGACAACACTTGTTATTTCTTGCCTTTTTGATAATAGCCATTCTAGCAGGTGTGAGGTGATATCCTCCTGTGGTCTCGATTTACATTTCCCAGACAGTGTTGAATACCTTGTCAAGTACCTGTTAGCCATTTGTATGTCTTCTTTAGAAAAATGTTTATTTAGATTCCTCCTCATTTTTAAATCAGATTGTTTTTATTATATAGTGTATGAGTTCCTTACATATTTTAGATATTAACTCCTTATCGGATAGTTTGCAAATATTTTCTCTCATTCCATAAGTTGCCTTTTCATGTGGCTGGTAGTGTGGTTTCTTTTGCTGTGCAGGAGCTTTTTAAAAAGTTGAACAAGTAAAGTTTTTGCATTTATTTAAAATTTGTTTTTAATTGTAGTTGACATATAATATGATAAGTAATATTATATTAGTTTCACATGTACAACATAGTGATTCAACATTTATATACCTTACAAAATGATCACTACAATAAGTTTAGTAACCATCTGTCATCATATATAGTTATTATGATATTATTGACTCTGTTTCCTATACTGTGCATTACATTCCTGTGACTTATTTTGTAACTGGAGTTTTATACTTCTTAATCCCCTTCCCTTTTTCCAGCTATCCCTCTAATCCCCTTCCCTCTGACAAACATTAGTTTGTTCTCTGTATCTGTGAGTTTTGTTTCGTTTGTTCGTTTTGTTTTTTATATTCCATCTATAAGTGAAATTATATAGTGTCTGTCTTTCTCGGTCTGACTTATTTCACTTAGCACAATACCTTCTAGGTCCATCAATGATGTTGCCTTTTAATTGGATTCCTTTTTCTTCAGTTTTTGTGTATTTTTATTTAGTTTTGCTTTATGGTTACCATAAGGTTCATATACACCCATCTATATCTATAGCAGTCTACTTAAAGCTGATAGGCATGTAAGTTCAATTGCATTCGAAAAGCACTACATTTTTTCTCCTCCTCCACTCTTTATGTTTTTGATGTCATGTTTTATATTGTTTTGTTTTGTGTATCCCATGATTATTTATTGTAGTTATAGCTAATTTTGCTACTATTGTCTTTTAACCTTCATATTAGTTTCTTAAGTGGTTAATTCACTGTGCTTATTATATACTAGAGGCCCAGTGCACAAAATCGTGCACGTGGGAGGGGGTATCCCTCAGCCTGGCCTGCACCCTCTCACAATCTGGGACCCCTCGGGGGATGTCTGACTGCTGGTTTATGCCCGATCATCCCTGTGGGATGAGGCCTAAACTGGCAGTTGGACATCCCCCTCACAATCTGGGACTGCTGGCTCCTAACCACTCGCCTGCCTGTCTGCCTACCTGCCTGATCATCCCTAACCACTTGCCTGCCTGCCTGATCACCCCTAACCACTCTGCCTGCCTGCCTGATTGCCCCTAACTACTCACCTGCCTGCCTGATCACTCCTAACCACTCTGCCTGCCTTCCTGATCTCCCCTAACCACTCACCTGCCTGCCTGATCACCCCTAACCGCCTCTGCCTCAGCCCTCACCACCACGGCTTTGTCTGGAAGGACATCCAGAATTTACATCCGGATGGTCATTCAGCTATCTGGTCTAATTAGCATATTATGCTTTTATCATTATAGATTTGCCTTTATCAGTGATATTTTTCCCCCTTTTTTGTATTTTTTTTTTTTTATGTCTGGTTATGACCCTTTTTTTCTGGATAAAGAAGATCATTTAACATTTCTTGTAAAGCCAGCTTAGTGATTGGGAACTCCTTTAGTTTTTACTTATCTGGGACACTCTCTCCTTCAATTCTGAATGGTAACCTTGCTGGATAAAATGTTCTAGGTTATAGATTCCTTTCTTTCAGCACTATCAACCACCACTCCCTTTTGGCCTGTAAAGTCACTTCTGATAAATCAGCTGATAGCCTTAAGGGGTTTCCCTTGTATGTGACTTGATGTTTCATTCTTGCTGCCTTTAAGATGGTCTCTTTATCCTTAACATTTGCCATTTTAATAACAATATGCCTTCGTGTGGGTCTCTTTGGGTTCATCTTCTTTGGAACTTTCTGTGCTTCCTGGACCAGGATATTTGTTCCCTTTCCCAGATTAGGAAAGTTTTCAAACATTTGTTCAACTATTCTTTCTGCCCCTTTTTCTCTCTCTTCTCTTCCTGGAATCCCTATAATGTGAAGTGTTAGGGCACATGACGTTATCCCAGAGATCTCTTACACTATCCTCATTTTTTAAAATTCTCTTTTTATTTTCCTGTCTGATTGGGTGATCCCCACTATTCTGTCTTCAAGGTCACTAATCCATTCTTCCATATTTCCTGATCTGCTATTGATTCCTTTTAATATATTCTTCATTTTAGATATTGTTTTCTTTTGATTGTTTCTTTATTACATTTTTTTATCTCTTGTATTCTTCTATGTACTCTCAAGTTTTTTGAACATACTTATGACCATTTCTTTGAATTCTTTATTACTTATCTCCTTTACATTGGGTTTTTCTCTCAACTTCTTTCTTGTTTCTTCATTTGTGGCATATTCTTCTGTCTCCCCATTGTTTGAGTTTCTATGATGTGGCTAGAATAACTGTCCCTCCCAGTCCTGAAAAAGTGGTCTCAGTGTAGGCTCTGATTTGGACAGTTTGGGCAAGCTGGCTAGTTGGAATGGGTGCTTGAGGTGCCTGATATGACCTCTAGTCTGAAGGAGTGGGCTCCAGGTGGGGCAACCTGGAGTGTTTTGCTTCCTTGCCTTTCTAATCTGGGTGGGGCTGCCTGATGTAGAGGGGGCTGCTCGGTGTGCTCTTAGCATGCCCTGTTGCTTTAACTGTCTGTGATCAGGGCAGGGTCTGGGCAGGGCTACTTTTTAGCTCAATGTTCCACCAACTTTGCCCTCTCTGGGTGGGACATGTCTGTTCTGTGTGCATGGCTGCACTTCACTAGTTCTGTTCCCTCTCTAGGGAGTACAGCTCCTCACATACTCAGTCATGCCCCTCATTCCACATGGGTCATCCCTGCCTGTGTGCCCTGTTGCTTTAATTGTCCGCAGTCAGAGCAGGGACTGGGTGCACTACTGCATGCCTGCTTCTCAGTGCCCTACTAGCTCTGCCCATTCTCCCCAAGGGAAGCCTTGTGTGTGCACAGCAACATCCCACTTATTCCACAGAGGGCACCCCTGAGTGTGGCTGCCACAAAGTTTTGCTAGCTCCACACTTCCTTTGGGCAGGAAAGCTCCACATGGGCATGCAGCAGTGCCCACTGCCTCAGCACTTTCTCTGGAGGAGGAAGCCCTGCAGGTGTGCACCACAGCATTGTGTCAGCACCTCACTGTTTTCAGGCAGCGGAGCCCCTGTGTGTGCATCCCAGTGTGTGCTATGGTGCCCTCCTATTTCTGCTTGTTCTGGTTCCAAGAGGGGTGCCTGGGGACATGCCACAGCGCTCAGCACATCAGCCAGAGAAGCTGGATGGACTCCCACCCACTATCCATATTCAGAAAAAATGTAAATAATGGCGCTCACCAGTTCCTCTTGTTCCGGGTTGTTCCCTCAGCTCCCGGAGAGCTCTCATGGTTTCCTGGCCTTCTCTATGCAGTCCCTCTCTCTTGCTTGTTGTGCAAAAGCTGTTTGATTGGCTCATAGTTGTCTCTCAGGAAGAATTGCTCAAAATATAGGCATAAGTTTAATATGGTCTTGGGAGGGGGTGAGCTCAGCACCCACCTAAACCACCATCTTGGACCCACCTCCCATGTAGTTCCACTTGTTTAGTGGAATGTAGTTCCACTTGTTTGTTTTTGTAGTTCCACTTGTTTGTTTTTGTAGTTCCACTTGTTTGTTTTATGTAGTTCCACTTGTTTATTTTTCCCTTTTTTTCCTTGTGTTTTTCTGGTCAGAAAACCACTAACAAGACAATGTTAAGGAGCCTTTTTCCTGTTTTCTTCTAGTAGTTTTATAGGTTTGGGAGGATTAATTAATTATGTCTTTAATCTATTTTGCGTTATTTTTTGTGAGTGGTTAAGATAGGGACCCAATTTTATTCTTCTGCATGTGAATATTCAGTTTTTACAAAATCACTTATTGAAGAGACCATCTTTCACCCAGTGAGTATCCTGGCTCCCTTTTCAAATAGTAGTTGACCATACATGCGCGGGTTTACCTCTGGGCTCTCAGTGCGGTTCCGTTGGGTTACGTGTCTGTTTTAATGCCAGCACTAGACTTTTTGGCCACTATAGCTTTGTAAAGCAGGGCAGTTCAGACCACCCGAGGCGCCTGTGCAGTGGTTTGTGGAACAACCATCTCTAAAACAAACAAACAGCCCGACTTGCAGCAGTTGCCAGTTTCCATGCTGTAATTACTCCCACCTTGGCTGATATCTGGCTTCCAATAACATGTCACTGAATGTGGAGTTGGGGAGAGACGTGGGATAGTAGCCCATATATATCGTCTCTATAATACAAACAATATATGTAAATAACCCCAAAAGTACAGATCATAATAACGTGTGATAAAATAATAAAAAAGCAATGAATGTTGAATATGTATTAACTTTTGTTTTAATATATTTAACTGTAATTTGTATTAATTTTTAGAAATGGCTGTGTTTAACAACTGCCTCACAAAATTCCTGCAAACTTAGCATTCAGCTCTCACCTGCCTGTGCAGGCCGGCTCCGGCCCACCAACGGGCCTGAGTGTAAAGTCCCATGATCCTTGGGTGGAACCAGTGCTCACTCTTCCTCTCCCTCTGTTTCTTCCAGATCAGCAAACAGCAGCTGCAGACCGTCAAGGACCGCTTTCAGGCTTTCCTCAACGGGGAAACCCAGATTGTGGCTGACGAGGCCTTCATGAATGCTGTCCAGAGTTACTATGAGGTAAGACACCATAAGGAAGGATGGCGGGACTGCTCAGGCCTGCAGCCCAGGCTCAGTGGGCACAGCAGCCTTGGCCTTCCATAGAACCACTCCTCCTGAGGCAAAGCGGTGGGTGACTGGTTACAATTTTAAGGAATAATTGTATTTTATTTGGGGGAAAACTGTAAAAGAAGCAACTGTTTACCAACTGATTTTTATACCAGGCCCTGTGCTGAGTGCTTTACATGCAATTTCTTGCTTAATCCTTATAACAGTCTTCAGAGTTAGGTCCTGATATTATTTCCATTTTACTGATGAAGAGACTGAGGTTCAGAGAGGCTATGTCAATTACTCAAGGTCACACTCTTTAAATGCCACAGCTATAACTTGAAGCGAATCAGGAGCCTTTTCCCTCCACTTACAACCTTTCTGAAGGTTTTATCATCTCCTAAGGACAGTGCATTCACTGTCTTACTCTCCTCGATATTAAAATGGTGCTGTTCTTTTTGTAAGTTAGAACACCGTCCAAAATGCACCACTATTCTCAGGAGAAAATCTAGAAGCGAGAGAATATATCTTGAGTATATATTACAAGTAATTTTTCACCTTTAAACCTCAGTGACTTATTTATTAGTGAAGAGAACTTAGAATTCTACTAGTACTTTTTTTTAGCATTAAATATTTATTTACTTGTAAATCTAAGAATGGCAGTTGCCAGTGGTTACAGGGGGACAAATGGAAGATGTTGGTCAAGGGTACAGACTTTCTGTTTTAAGATGAGTAAGTTCTGAGTATCTAGTGTACAGCATGATGACTGAGTTAATGACACTATTGTACACTTGACATTTGCTGAGAGAGTAGATCTTAAATAAAAAGAAAATGTTAACTGAGGTGATGGGTAGGTATGTTAATTAGCTTGATCATGGTAATCATTTCACTATATATGTACATAAAATAATCACATTGTACACCTAAAAAACCATGGGTACAAATTAAATATATACAATTTTACTTTCAATTTAGCAATTATTCTTACATAATGTGCGTATTGGCTATCATTGGTACATCATTAATGGCAAGTGGACATGCCATGCCTTCCTATTGGCAATGTTTAACTGACATACACATTTTCAAAAATGATTATTTGGTCATTGAAAGACATTTTACTTTATATGAATCTATTTTCATATGATCCAAATATTCTCTGTGTTTGGAATCCTGTGCCTCAAAAGTCTTACCCATTGTCAAGACTAGATTAAAAGCATTAGAAATTATCCCCTGAGCATGGAAAAACTTAAAAGTCATAACAAGAAACTCTAAAATAGGTGTAAGGAAATCCAACAAACTGAACTTTTCACCATGGATTACTTTCTTTTTAAAATGATTAGGGAGCAAATTATTTCAGATCAGAAACATCGGTGCTCCTCCTTCCACTCCTGCTGGAGCAGGTGACTCCTCCTTTCACGGGGAGTGGAGCAAGACCACAGTTAGACCCTGGGAAATGTTATTGATTAGTTTGCCAATTACTTTTTCATAGTAAACAGCCTCTGTCTTTGTGATATTTGCCGAGTCCGGCCACAGACTCATTTTACATGCCATTTCCTCAGTGAAATTTCTATGCAAATCTATTTTAGAAGTTGGGTTCATTTTCATACTTATCAAATTTAAGCTTTTCCTTTATATTTTATAAGCAGTATCAATTATTGACAATAAGGGCCAAACTTACTGCTTTACCTAGTGTGATGTAATGTTTCGGTTGCATTTAATGGAAAGTGGAAATGAGATTTGGAATCACAATGAGGGTATGGCAGTGAATAACTTGAATACAGTTTACAAAATTTCTGTCTAGAAACGGCCAGGAAATGAAATGAATCCCTGTCCCCCCACCCTTTCTTCAAGTTCTGAAAGCCAGTTCTGACCAGATGAAACCTTATCGATAGTTCATGTTTAAAGTCATTCACCAGTTTATAAATTTCGAGAATGCTCATCTTAATTAAAAAGCTCATTTGACTAATGACATAAATTAAAAGAAAGTGCCATTTCTATCCATTAATTAAATTTGAAAATTAGAAGTCATCAGCATGCTAACGCGTCTCTGTCAATTACCATTATATCTACAGTGACCCTATATTTTCTTCTGTCCTGGTCAGTTTGTTGGAAATCACTTTTTTTTTTTAGTCTGATGAGAATCCAGGCTTTGAGAAATTACTGAATGTTTAATGTTGAGATTTGGGTAACAGGAAATAAGGTGGGGTGTGAATTGTTAGCCACAGTCGTCAGTAAAGCTCGAAAGCCTTAGGGCCACGTTTCCTGGGATCCTCTGCAGCACAGACCCCCGGCCAGGGGTCCGGGGAGCACTGCCTGGCAGAGCCCAGGTCTGTTCCCCTTCTCTCGCCCCTTTCCCTTTGCTCTCGGTGATGGAGAAGCTAATGTCTCTTCCTCTCCCCGAATCTGAAATGCAATTACTTTTCTGTCAGTGTCTGTCTTGGTCACGAGTCTTTGGATTACAGATGACAGACACCTCCTTCAAACTGGCTTCAAAATGAGATTTATCTGCTCAAGCCTTTGAAAGCCCAGGGAGGCCTGGCTTAGCTGTGGCTCCATCCTGAGACGCAAAGGTGCAGCAGGACGAGCATCATCCTCCACACACTCGGCTTTGCTCTCGTCCTCGGCTTCCTGCTTAGGCAGGTTGGTCCCCTGCAGCCCCAGGAGCACAGAGAACCTCTTCACTGAGAGTCCCAGCAGAAGGCCAGGTGACTCGGATGGAGCGACATGGGTCAGGCGTCTTTTCTGAAGCCAATCACAGTAGAAGTGGGTGGAACAGACCGGGACTCAGGCCTAGGACACACAGCACCTCTGAGCCCGAGTGCAGGCTCAGTCCCAGCAGAGCCATCTGTATTGAAAATGCAACGGTTTCCCAGTGTGAAATTAGGGTGACTTTTACCAGGAGAAGGGGGAATGTATGCTAATCAGAAAAACTTCACATGTATTCTCTTTCTAAACTCTCTCAAACACACACACACACTTTCTCACATACACATATACTCTCACTCACATACACACACACACACACACACACACTCACACACATACACACACACACTCACTCACACACTTTCACTCACACACACACTCTCACTCACTCACACACATATACTCACACATATACACACACTCTTACTTACACACTCTCACACACACTCACACACATATACTCACACATACTCACACGCACACTCTCACTTACATAACTCTCACTCATGCACTCACACTCTCACACACACACTCTGTCACACATACACTCACACACATACACTCACTCACATGCATACACTCACACTCACCCACATGCACACTCTCTCACACAAATACACTCTCACACACATATACTCACACATACTCACACGCACATTCTCACTTACATAACTCTCACTCATGCACTCACACTCTCACACACACACTCTCACTCACACACACCCACTTTATCACATATACACTCTCTGTCACACATACACTCACACACATACACTCACACACACTCACCCACATGCACACTCTCTCACACAAATACACTCTCACTCACACACATACATGCACATATACTCACATGCACACTCACACACTCAATCACACACACTCTCACTCACACACTCACGTACACAAATATACACTCTCACACACATTCTCACATACACACACTCACACACACTTTCACTCACACACACACATACTCTCTCTCTCACACACACCCCACCCACCATGTCGCACCTCCAGTTTACCAAGGTAATGTCATTAAGAAAAAATCTGTTCTGAGATTATTGCACTAGGCAAAGTAGAAGTCAGTGTCAGGTGTTGGCCTTGTGGTACTAAAGGATAATGGCTTGTCACACACTAGAGGAGTAAAGACAGTTCCCACCTGTGCCCATCAGCCCAGCGTGGCCCCGGCTGGCCAGCACTAACCGGCAAGCTGGTGAGGCCTGGGCGTGAGCGGGGCCAGGAGAGAGGGAGGCCAGGTTCTCTGAGGCGCTCCAGAGCATGTCGGCTTGCTTTATCCTTTCCTGGTGGCCCTGACTGTCAAAGCCGATCACACAGGACAGCAGGTTAATCCTTAATCTCTTCCATTAGGGCTTTGAGGGCTGGGCACTCTGAGATCTGCCCAGCAGCCCCAGCCTGTTCCCACAGCCACAGCCCTAAGGCACCAGAGAGCCACCCATTCCTCCATGGCCCCCACGTCTTTTCTAACCCTCAGCTCCAGCCTCACCCACACCTCCCACCTCCTTGGTTCCTTCACAAGCTGGGCCGGGCCCTCAGAGAAGAGAGGTGGTGGAAGAGTTTTACAAAGCCCTTCTCATTCAGATCCCACCTGGAAGGAAACGTGGGATGTGGTGGGAAGTGAGGGTGGAGATCGGTGGAGACGCACACGCACTGGAGCACCACAGCTGACATCAGGCGTCAGCCATGCCACTGCTCTGACTTCCGCTTGTTGTATCTTGTTTTTAGCTGATCTCCTCTAGCAAAGGCCTGGGTAGCATTTGTCAAACTGCCTTTGAATGTGTATCACAGAATTCTCCAGTTGCTAGCAACAGAAACGGACTGCGGTTAAATTAAGCCTTAATAATAATAACAACAAGAACAACTGTTTGTTGTTTTGCTATTAAAAGAAATAACCAAGCATGAGAAAAAATGGAACCGGAGCAGACTGACTGTAGGAAGCCAGGCCACAGAATATAACAGGCGCCTGTCACTGGTATGGATCTACTCCTATCCCATTCCGTCCGGTGGCACCCCACTCTGAATCTGAGCCCCACCATCCACCACAGGGCATGGCCCCAGATGTGCATCTGAAGTTTGCACCAGGATCCCTTAATTTTTGGTGAGGGATATCTTTAAGATCCAAAGGTGCATTTTATTTTAGAAATTAACATTCATCTTGCCTCAACAAAGGTAAATTTTGTATTTCTTTTCATGTAGAAAGACTTGTTTTAACTAATTATGAAAGTAAAGCATGCCAATTATAAAACTAGACAGTGTAAGAAAAAATCTTAAAGAAAATGGCTAGAAAAATACCTGTAATTCCATCATCCTAAACAATTACTATTAAATTGGGATATATATCTCTTCAGATATTTTTATATGTCTGTACACATACCGATAGCTATTTGATTTCTGTATTAAGATGTAAAATTACTATGATATATTAATAATCCACTTGTTTTAGTAGCACAGTAATTTTCAATCTCCTTTTTACCTTTGCGAAAAATCACACATATGACACCCTCATCAGTAAAAGATTTTATTACCTATGATGTTCTTGATCTAGGGTCATGCTCCTATCCTCCTAGCCCACCTCACCCTTACCATTGGAAATCTCCAGGTTAACAACAGATCATGGACATCTTAGATGCCAGTGGAAAAAATAGCTTATTTCATGGCTGCATGGTAATCTGTTAAAAAACAATGGGTAATTTTAGTTACATTCTTACAGCAGTCACCATGCTCACCGGTTGACACTCATTGTCTGGTTGAATTCTTTCCCAAGTCCTACAAGGTGGGTAGCTATGATTCCCATTTGAGAGTTAAGGAAACTGAAGCCCCTAAAGATTAGGCTACTTGCTTAGGAGCAAAGCTAGCAACTGGTAAAGTCAGGATTTGAACTCAAGTCCTCTAACTAGAACCTGCTCCTCTTATTATGCAGCCATTCCCTAGTAGTAAGCAGGTGTTGTTGTTGTTGTTGTTGTTGTTGTGTGTGTGTGTGTGTGTGTGTGTGTGTGTGTGTGTGTGTAGACCTTATTTACTTTAACATCTAGGTCTTTTTTGTTCTTTATTTTGGGTGATGTGCTTTTGTAGAGCAGGAAAGGGGCTGTCTTGGTTTCTCAGCCTGTCAGCAAGGAAGTGGGCGCTGGGCCAGCTTTGCCCCGCACCGTGTACAGTCATTACAGTACTGGTGTGCTTATGGGTTTCTAAAACAACCTTGAGGTTGCTTGGCTCTGGCGAGGGAGGGAGGGACTGATGGATGAGGGCGAGTCACTGAATTGATTGCCCTTCACCATTCCATATTTATTTGTTCATCTTCTGTCTCCCATTATGACCTATCTGGAAGTTGGCAGAGGAGTAGGGAGGATTTATGGCTGTGCCGCAGAGAACTGTGCCTGGGGTTGATGTCCCTTGGAACAGCCAAAAACAAAACAAAACGAAAACACCGGATAGCGCTCCCAGTACAAATGAGCTTCAGGGGTGGTTTTAGAGACACAAGCGCATGGGTGCTCAGTGGCTGTGCTCAAGACAGGGCAAGGCTGGCCCAGGCTCGCGTCCCTTCTGATGGACTAAGAAGCCAAGACAGGATGTGCCTGGAAAATTAGTTTTCTGCCGCCACCCCTCTGCCCCTGGCTGTCTCGCATTTCATCTTTACTGTCTCCTCAATCTTCAGCCTCCTTCCTCACACTCTTGACATTCCACACATCTCCCCTCCTTCCAGGCCTGGCCATCATATCTCACTTCTGGACAGATGGAGCCCTCTACTTTTCCAAGTCCTTTCAGAAAGTTTTATCCCCATCAGAGAAGGCTGGCTGCATGAACGCCATGTGACAGGGAAGGAGGGTGGGGTTCATAGAGGTAAAGTGACAAATATTTATTGAGTGGCCACAGGAACGAAGGAAGGGACTATGTCAAGCAGATGATGTGTGTAAGATCCAGGCGTCACCACGAGGTATAGATGCCAGCTGGGGTCATTTCCTTCCACTGTTATCAGGTCCCCCAGATATCTAGCTTCAGTCCATTGTTGCAGAGACCAATATATTGTGCTTGCTGGTTTCGCCTTTACCTTCTTGCCCCATCCAGATAGGCTCTCAATAGGATCTCTGCTTCGAGAAGTCTGCTTTGTTCTTATTCATTCACTCATTCAACGTAGTACCAATTGCATGCCAGACACTGTCTTAGACACTTGAAGAAAAAAAATAGGGAAAAGCAGTTACAACTCCTGCCTTCCTCACACTCAGATATTAACCAAGAGTCACAAAGACAGATGACAAATGGCAACTATGGAAGGCTTTGTGGGGGAAGGAGGATGGTGCTGAGGGCTTATGACTGGCCCAGCTTTATGGGACCTTGGTATGAACAGATGAAGAGGAGAGTGTGACTCATTGTTCACTGTTTTCAAGTACCCTCTCATGCTCATTAGGGCTGAAAACAGAGTTAACCCCAGCCCCTTTGAGTTCTGCAAAGCTTCCTGCCAGTTCTCTTGGCCCCTTTCAGGCCTGTTTTCCACAGTAAAGACAGAGAAAGTGAACTTGATTTTGTTACGTCTTAGCTTAAAACCTTCAGTGGCCTCTCAGTGCCCTTCAGATGAAGACCAACATACTGCATGTGGCCTCCCATGCTTTGGGCCACCTGACCCCTCCCTGCGCATCTTACATCGGTCATTCTCCCACCCTCACTGCCACAGCCACCCTGGATTCTTATGTCCTCAGACACTTGGGGTCTTTACACATATTGTTCCCTGTCTCTGAAAGACTGTCTCACCCTCTCGTCACCTAACATCTTTCACATGTCCTTTCCAGCCAGTCTTTCCTGACCACACTAGAACAGATTCCTGGGTTTAGGGCGGACCCCTGTACTTTCCCTGGTAACACTTGTCCCAGCTTGTAACAGCTGTTTGGGTGGGATTATTAAGATGATGTCATGGAGGCTTGCGGGCTGGGTCTGCATCTGTTTTGCTCACCATTGTATCCCTGGCACCTGGCACGGTGCTTCCCACCTTCTAAGAGATCAAAGAAAGAAGAAGAGGTTCATAAAGAAGAGTATAGATATCACAGCTGGAAGGACAACCCCCCAAATATGATAGTTCAACTCCCTCAGTGTACAGATTAGGAATTGGAGATTCAGAGAGGGGAGGTGACTTACCCAATATCACACAGCAAGCTAGTGGCAGAACTGGCCTGGGACCATGGTTTACAGCTCCTGCCTCCCCACAAAATTTCTCTATTTGCCCCCAAATTTGTAAGTTCTTTGAGATCTAGATCTAAAACGGAGACACGGTGTGTTAGATGGGGAAACCATCTGTATTAACCATTACAAAGTTTCAGGTGAATTCTTCAGCTCCTTAAGGGTTATAAGGCCTAAGGATTCATTTGAATATTTTTTTTCTAACACTGATTTTTAAATGAACTCTAACATCTCAGCTGAGGACCAGTTCTGAGGTGCAGGCGAGTGGGCCATGGCCTCCAGCCTGTGAAGCAAGCCCGCAGCCCTCCTTCTTCCTAAGTGAGAGCATGGAGTCACAGTGAGCGCAGGCCACCTGTCTAACAGCTCTCACCAAGGGAGCCCCGGTGATGAAGCCCCAAGCGATGCCCTCTCCTGGCCAACAAGGGCGATTCCTGAACCCAGACGAGGAGCGAACGTTTGTTCTGCCTCTGAAAGGGCATGTATGCTCCTCTGAAGGGTGACCAGGACACAGCTCACAGATGTCAGGTGTTTCCTCCCCGTGGATATGAAGCAGCCGCTTCTCCGCCTTGTCTACACCCCAGGACCAGGTGGCTGGGCTGGGCACTGGAGCAAGAGCAAACTGATCTCAACGAATGTCTTGGTCCCAAGACCCAGGCAGCATCAACAGAACAACCCAGGGTTCCCCGCCAGGCAGGGGAGCCCCTTAGGGAAGGAAGGAACCACAAGGCCATGCGTTTATAGTCAGCCAGTGTGAGTTACCAAGCGCAAGTCCCTTCCCCTCCCTGGAGTCTCCGTTTTCTGTCTACAAAATGGACTGAATGTAACACCTGCTTTCTATGTTCACTTCCTCTCAAAGTGCCCGGTAACGTACTGGGGACACATGACATTGGGGGAAAAACAAGGACACGGTCCTTGCCCACGAGGTGTTTACATTTTGGAAAGGGAGACAGACATTAAATACAGATTTGCTTAATACTGGTTCCATTTCAACTGTCATCAGGATCACTGAGAGGCTACTAGTAAAATGAGCTGTAAGTAGTGGTTAACATTTAAGTGCTATGTGGGGACATCGGGCCAATTGCTTTACATATGATTGTAATAACAGCAACCACAACCCATTAGGCATTAATATGGGCTATTTTTAAAAGTGCGTATCATATATTAACTCATTTAATCCTCATTTTAAAATACCTGTGATGTAGACAGAACTATTATCCCCAGTTCAGAGATGAGAAAACTGAGGTACAAGAGATTAACTTGCTGAAAGAAACATAGCCACTAAATAGCAGAGAACGAACCCAGCCAGCCTGGGCTCAGAGTCCTATATACCTTATGCTGCCTCCCGGAATATCACTGCCTCATTGATCCTTGCTAAGTACTGTTGTTACTCTCATTTTCCACATTTGGACCCCAAGCCAAACGTGTGACTTCTGAGTTTGCACAGCTAAGAGGCGGTGGGGCTGTGACCACACGGGCCTTCTGTGACGCCTGTGAGCTGGTCTCCAGGACAGACTTTCTGATGTCTTTCCCGGCCCTGTTCTCGCTCAGGTGTTCCTGAAGAGCGACCGCGTGGCCCGCATGGTGCAGAGTGGGGGCTGCTCCGCCAACGACTCTCGGGAGGTCTTCAAGAAGCACATCGAGAAGAGGGTGCGCAGCCTCCCCGAGATCGACGGCCTCAGCAAGGAGACCGTGCTGAGCTCCTGGATGGCCAAGTTCGATGCCATCTACCGTGGGGAAGAGGACCCCAGGAAGCAGCAGGCCCGGATGACCGCCAGCGCAGCCTCTGAGCTGATTCTGAGCAAAGAGCAACTCTACGAGATGTTCCAGAACATTCTCGGGATCAAGAAGTTTGAACATCAGCTCTTGTACAACGCTTGCCAGGTAAGCTGCCTATCACCTGGGCGCAGAGTGGTGAGTAAGCAGGGCCACGTGATGACTTCTGTGTGCTCTAGACACCATTGCCTTCTCGGGCCATTTCTTGATTTTAAAAAAAACACACACAACATTAAAATTATATTTTACAACTACATTGGTAAAAGTTGAATGTAATTCAGGCTAAAACAGGATAGGAAGGTTTTCTTCTGATTTTAAAAGGAAGTAAAACATTTTGTGAGCCCCTAGAAGTCTCATGGGCCTTAGGTACTATGCTTAATGTATCTAAGGGTGAATCAGCCCTATGAGTAAGACCTAGCTCCCATGTGTCAGAAATTCAACAAGATCAAATTAATTGATTTTTTTAGAAAAGATTGTTTTGCTTTTAAAACAGATGGTGTTTCCCTCTTGAGGGACTTGTACTTCCTCAGCTAGGGAGACCATTGGCCCTCCGGCCTGGTCATCAGGAGTAATTATTGGAAATGGAAAGCTTCCAGAGGCCTGAGTATGCCATGCCCCGGTGTTAGTTACATCTGTAATCTCTGAGAGGATCTGAAGGGGCTAGCCGGGGGCTCTGCTTGGGCCCAGCTCAAAATGGGCTTCTGTTTTCTCTGGATCAGGGGTTGGGGGAGTGAGGTACTTACCCTAGGTCTTCATTTCCTGCAAACCTTTCCATTATATTCCTGCATTCATATAACCTATATTTATTGAGTGGCAGCTTTGCAATCTCTGCAGATTTTAGTGATGGGCACTTGGGAGCGTTTGTTAAATGCACACATCCAAGCCCCAGCCCTAGAAATGCTGCTTCTGCATTCTCAGGGCAGGGCCATGGAATCTGCATTCTAAACACAAGCCCCCCTCCCTGGTTGTTTTGCTGCCCTCTCCTTCTGAGAACCATTAGAGAAACTGAGCTATGTCCTGGTTCACCTGCGCCAACACTGCCCCCAAGGTAGGTTGAATGGAGACACTAGCTTATTGGCTAAGATTTATGCCTTGCTCAGTATCAGACAGACCTTGGTAATCCTAATATGACCCCCTCACTAGCTTATGGCTGCAGGCAGATAGTTAACCTCCCCACACGTGAGCTTGGGATGAAATTATTATAAGGAATCAATGTGTATAAAGCCCAGAGCAGCATGGTGGTGGTTAAAATATATTGTGTCCACTGGAAGAGACAAAAAGTCAACGCGGTATCAGAACAGTGCCACAGGTGATTGACATAAGAGCTACAGGATTTGGAGGCTTACTTTTTTCACCTCCATGGCTACCTTCTAGTTCAAGGCACCAACATCTCTTGCCTGGACAACCAGTGTCTACCCAACTGGTAATACTGCCTCCTCCCTTGCCCATGGTAATGCACCCACCAAGCACAGCTGGAGTGATCTTCTGGATCATGCCAGTCCTGTCCCAAAACCTTCCAGTGGCATCCCATCACCCATAGAAGGCACCCCAACTCCTCTCTAAGGCTTGAGGCACTACATGAGCCAGGGATGCTCACACCACTTTCGCCACATGCTTACTCACGGGCCTTCCCATTTCCCTAGCACTTCACATTCGTCTGGGCCTTTGCATTTGCTCGCCCCTCAGCTTACTATGCTCTTGCCAAGACCTTTGCACACTGGCACAGCTTAAATGCCAACTTCTCCAAGAAGCCTTCCAGGCCACCCCATCTAAAGTTCTCCCTTTCCTCACACCTCACTGAGTCACTCCATCCCATACCCCGGTCCTATTTCCATCATCGCCTTTACCACTATTTTCCATTTCTTATTCATCCATTTTTGCCTGTTTATTATCTGTTTTCTTCTCCCTGCTCATTTTTCACCAGTTAGCCTCATTCACCTTTTCATTATTTGCTAATATTTCCAGTACATGAAACAATTATTACACATAGTAAGTGATCAATAATTGCCTACTGAATTAATAAATGGATGGCAGCAGATTATTTTAACTGGCAAATAGGTCTTGTTGTCCATCCTATGGCTTACCCAGAATTTTCTGGGTATGTGAGTAAGTAGGAATCTATTTAGCATTTCATAATATAATATGTACATTACATTTAAAGATTTTCTGACATCCTATTTTCTCCTCAGCCACATTAATTCAGAACACTGATTGCCAACCAAAAGGTAGAGGGTTTCATTGATGGGTCAAGAAGTATTTTAAAATTCTCCTCAATATAAAAATAAATTGTTTTTCAATTTAAAATATTATTGCATCTCTCATGGTGTAGGCAGGTGGTATTACCATCTACCACAACCACTAACTCCACTGCTACCTTCTCCACCACAAGGAGGTGGGTTGTCAGAACTCCAGAAAGACTGACAATCACCCACCTGGGTGGTAAGTAAGATTAGAAATTAGAGATAGTCAAGTGTTCCTAACTCTGACAGGCAAACAATTATCCTAGGGCCGTGGTCGGCAAACTGCGGCTCGAGAGCCACATGCGGCTCTTTGGCCCCTTGAGTGTGGCTCTTCCACAAAATACCATGGTCTGGGCGAGTCTATTTTGAAGAAGTGGCATTAGAAGAAGTTTAAGTTTAAAAAATTTGGCTCTCAAAAGAAATTTCAATTGTTGTACTGTTGATATTTGGCTCTGTTGACTAATGAGTTTGCCGACCACTGTCCTAGGGATTAACTTTTCTTTTAATTGCAACAGTGTGTTATGTGTGTTTTCTGTTCTTGCTCAAATGTCAGCATCATTGGAATGAATCCATTGCTATGCCATTTCTTATCTCAGTATTTTTGAACTTGTTGAATAGGGCTATGTGGCCAGACCATAGTTTGTTGTATTCTCCTAAAAAAATCAATTAATTTGACTCATATTTTCAAAATCTTTCCCATGAGTTAGAAAAGAATACAATAAAAAATAATGGCCTCTCTCCCAAAAATAATGATTGTCTTTAGCTAAAAGGGAATTGTGAGAAACCTAAAGTACTTCTTGGGACAGGAATACTTAAGGCATTTAGTACTATATTCTAGTCTCACACCTAAGTCTGATTATTACTTCAGGGCTTCACATCAATAGAAATTAAGATAAAGGGCATATGCAGATAATTCATACAAAAAATAAATGAATTCTAAATATCTGATTAATTGTATGTTCCATGTCTTTAATAATCTGAGTTATGTAAGTATATTGGAAAATAATGCATGTATTTTAAAAGAAAGATAACAATGGTAATGATAACACATGGCAAACGTTATAGAAATAGGTATTCACATCACTGACTATTGGGATAATTTATTATTTTAACCTTTTTGTAGAGTAATCTGTTCATTGTTAGCCAAGCACATTTGTAAAGGGCAGACCTGTTGACCTAGCAGCTCTCCCTCTAGGAACTGGTTATAAGCAAACACTCGGAGGTGTGTGCAAGAGTGTTGAGTTAACCACATAAAAGATACTTTTCAGCCAGTAAAATAGTTGTTGAAGAAGAAAGCTTACCACACAGGAAACATTCACTGGCTCTTTTAAAATGGAAAACCAGGCTCTGACACCGAGTACGAAGGCTTGATTTTACTTTTATGGCAAAAGAATTGGATGGTGAAAAACAAAACCATAACTGCTTGTTTTTAGGGGTAGCATTATGGTTGGGTTTTTTTTTGTTTTCATGTGTGCTTTTCTGTGTTTCTGAATTTTCTGCCTTAACCATGTATTTTGTAAATGGAACCAAATAGCAAAAATCTCAGCAAAAAAGCTCTCAAAACAATGGGATAAGGAGAAAACAATCTTCTGCATTGTTTTCTAGACTTCAGCGATTAATATACCACTTCATCATTGTTGTCACTTCCAAGTACTACCTGTATGATTACTTATTTAATATTTCTAATTAAACCAACGCCTAAGTCACTTTTTAAACCTACCTTTCTCTTTAGAAGTAATGAATGTAAATAAAATCACAGCTTTGAAGTATTAGTTAAAAAAGCAGCCAATATGCATTAAAGTGACATATAACCAGTGAAACAGAAGCTCTTCATTAGTCTGCCCTCATGTATCATCCACTCACCAGTGATGTGGGAGGCATGGCTGGGGCGACCAGTGCCCTGACGTGCTGAGGTTGGTGAGCCCCTGATGCCATCCCTGAAAGTAGCCCCAGACTGACCAGAACAGCATTCATATAAGTCTGCATTTCTCACTACCTGCAATCAGCTTTCCGAAATTATAGATTTGAGGCCCAGGCTAGGTAGCTCAGTTGGTTTGAGCATCGTCCCAATACACCAAGGTTGCAGGATCGATCCCCAGTCAGGGCATATAGAGGAAGTAACCAATGAATTCATAAATAAGTGTAACAACAAATCAGTCTCTCTCTCACTCTTTCTCCCTTAAGTCAATAATTAATTTAGAAAATAAATTATAGATTCATTTCCTTGCTTTCTCATATATCACACTGAACTCAGCAGAGCTCTATTAACATAGGGGAGCAGAGCTAGAGAAGGGAAAATCACATGGCTTTCATTCTCACTCTGTTTAAATCGTTTTTGTTTTGTTTTGTATTTTCTGGACCTTCCTCTGAGACAAAGCAATTTCTAGGTGCTTCCAAAACCAGAAATGTACACATTTTCTTCTCATGCACGTTGCATCCCAGGGGAAGCTGTCATCTGAGTGCTGCTGCTGCTTCTGAAGGTTCCCCTGATCTCTGTAAGGTTCGTCCAGGAACTGCAGTTTGCATCTCAAATGAGAAATGATGTTTATCAAAGAGAAATGATCTCAGTTATATTCTACGTGTCTGTTGTAACTCGAACCATGTCTAGCAAAACTTTTTAAAAAGTGAGGAGGCTTAACGAACGTCTTCATATTTGCATATGGGAGTTTGTACATTCTATCTGGCTTATTTGAGAATCCTTGGTCCTATCTCATAGAAGCATTTGCTTATACTCAACATAATAATCAGGAAACTCTTATTACTAAAATCAGTGTTGTTTTTATGTTCCAGATATTTTATGTAAAATATCTGGAAACTCTTATTACAAAATCAGTGTTGTTTTTATGTTCCTAGACTCCGGGAGGAAGAAGTTAATTATGTCCCTATTGGGGCATTTGAGTTAAATTCTAAACCTAACCAAAAAAAAAAAAAAATAGGCTAGTCTCTTTGAGAATGGCTAGAACACCTGGGAAATGAGACTAAGACAGATTTTCTTGCCATCTTCATAAAAGGCAAAGTTAATTATGATGATGGTGATGATGATGATGATGATGGTATGTTTTTAAAGTTTTAAAAATGCAAAGCACCATCCCTCCCATTCCTCTGAAAATGAGTTGATTTGATGTCCAGTTGTACCAAGTATCTGCTATTTCTGACCCCTCTGCTTAACTGGACAAGTTATTCTTTTTTAAAAAAATATATTTTTATTGATTTCAGAGAGGAAGGGAGCGGGAGAGAGATAGAAACATCAATGATGAAAGAGAATCATTGATTGGTTGCCTCCTGCACACCCACACTGGGAATCAAGCCTACAACCTGGGCATGTGTCCTGACCAGGAATCAAACCATGACCTCCTGGTTCATAAGTCAGCGCTCAACCTCTGAGCAACACTGGTTGGGCTCAGTTTGTGTCTTTTTCTCCTTGACTCACATTTATCTTGACCTGTGATCAGATCACGGTTCGATTCCCAGGCAGGACACATGCCTGCTGGCCTGGATGAGTTATTCTTCATTGCTTCATTCTCAACCGTGTGCACATTTTCTCTTGAAGAACATTGCTGAGGTGTGTTTTAAAAGAAGGCAAGTCTACATCTCCATATGTTTTTAAATGTACATAAACTCTTCTTAGGGAAGCCACCCAGCTCATCTCCAAGGGGGGTATGTTTCTTCATGTTTGGAAGCTGCGCTGTGAGAATGGCATTTCTGGTTGTCCTGTTATTGATCTCACCTGTAGCGCCTCGAAACATCAGCTGTATGACTCTGACCTTCTGCTCAGCCAGCATTTGTGCCTACGGGGCATCAGGGATAACACGCTTGTTCCAACTAATGGAAGATGACAGCATTCTCTTCATTTATCTTCACGGAGTGTCTAGAGATTTTTCACTTAATCTGCAAGACTTCGCTAGAGACACATGGATTATAATTTTCCACTCTACAAACACCTGTGCATTTTCAAAATTGAATTCCCCATCATTATTGATCTACTAATTTTCTTAACATTTTATTTCTTTTTTTCCACACCATCATCAGTGTGGCCTTTGATGATGTGGTTATCTTATTACAGTGCCATCTTCCTTTGACTTGATTAGCACTTGGCATATTTTAGACGCTGAAGAGAAACCTCAAATTAGCAGGCGTTCAACTGTGACCCAGATTACTGGGTTGTATCCATGCCTCATTATAGAGTCTGTAATCCAAAAATGTCCAGGAGATCTATCTGTTGGCTGAGATTTTGCTTCTTGGACTGGCCTCTATTTCTTAATCACTTTCCTTAGCCCTCTAAAACCAACACAGTTCTTTGCACATAATGGTTTTTTAATTAATATGTTACTGAAAAATGGTTTAAAATCTGAGGGGGCTGGCAATGAGAGTCTAGTATTAACACTTTAATTTAACAAACCTTTCATTATTCATAAATTCACCCACTTATTGCATATATATTTTAAGTACCTACTATGCACTAGGCACCAAATGTCAAGTGCTAGAGATGAAGCCTAAACTTTCCTATGTATCATAGAATGACCCATGACCTAGCTTCTGACCATCTTTCTCTTTGCTAACCACAAGACATCTCCCAATGACCTTATAGCTTTTGTCCAGCTTAGATATTGTATTTGTATTTGTTGTTTTGCTTTGTAACAAATGAACTCAGTGGCCTAAGAGAATACCCATTTGTTATCTTACAGTTTTTTTTAGGTCAGAAGTCCAGGCACAACTTAGCTAGGTTCTCCACTCTGGGATACAGAAAGCTAAAGCTAGAAAGATGGTTTTGTCTAGGTTGTGTTCTCATCTGTAGGCTCAATCAGGAAGGACCCATTTCAAGCTCATGTCCTTACAGCTGTAGAATTTTTCAAAGCCAGCAAGAGACAGAGAGACAGAGAGACTGAGGGAGGGAGGAAAGGAGAGAGGGAAGGAGGGAGGGAGGGAGGGAGAGTATTGATGCTTCAAATATCTGATTTCTAGATCCTCTTTTTAAAAAATCACCTGATTAAGTCAGGCCTACCCAGAATAATTACCCTTTTCTATTAAAGCCATCTGATTCAATACTTTAATTACATCTGAAAAATCTCTTCACTCTTCTCATATACTATTGATCAGAAGCAAGACACAAGCTCTACCCAGCAAGGGGGAGAGACTATAACGGGGTGTGACTTACTGGACGTTATCCTAGGGTTTCTGCACAAGTGTTCTTCCCCATCTTGATGATCTTTATATGGCTGGCTTCTTCAAGCATCAGTTTACAACGTGTCCTTTTTAGAGAAGCATGCTTTCATCACTTTGCCTAAAGTAGGTTTCTTCTTGTTTGTTTGTTTTGTGACAGTGACTTGTTGATTACCATTATAGAATTTCACATAATATGAAATTACCTTGCATATTAAATGACTTATTCATTCTCTTATTGTCTAACCCCTGCCCCACCCCCACCCGGACACACACACATCCATGACTATCTCTTTAAGAGAAAGACTATGTCTGTTGCATTCACAGCTATATGGCCAATATTCAGCACAATGCTTGGCACAAAATAGATGTCCAACTAAATCAGTAATGCAGAGGCCAAGGCATGTATGGCCTCCTGGGGCTTACATACCCACATTATATTCCACAAAGGTGTGTGTCGTCTGGCCATTTGTTTCTGGTAAGATAAAGTGCAGCAATGGAACAGGCATGTCCATCTGAGACCTGAATCCACCTGCCGATACTCCTCTAGTATAGTGTGGATTTCACCTGAGGTTCACGGTGTGTCTTCAGCCATGGACTTTCCCTCTGGTCACACTCAACTTGTTTCTCCCAAAACAGGGTTGCAAAACTTAAATCTTGCTTTCCAAAGTCACGCACAGCCTCTAGCAGTCATTAGATATTTGATGGATTGCTGGTTTTCAGCGGCTTTGCTTGCCAAGTGTACTTTAATTTTAGTATTCTTGGGATGTGGAAAGAGGCCAAATGCATATACCCCATGAACATGTTTCCTTCTGTTCTGAGAGACAAAATTGGAGGGCATTAAAGATGTGGAGGGGACAAAGCCAGATAGAGTATTTAATTTCCCAGAGCAACAATTCTCTGAAGACCCCATCATGATTTTTTTTTTATGATGGGGTAATCAGAAAATTCTTCTCTATAAGTTCTTCCTGGAACACGTGGCCAGATATTTCCATCTGGCTGCACCTGCTGTTGTTGAAAGACTAACTGTAATGGGAAGTTGAAATTGAAAGACGGTGGGCATCCTGCATCTGAGGAACACAGAATTGAGTATTTTTTATGCAGCCTTCAAAACTGCTATAGATGTTTCAGCAATCTTCCCTTTGTTGCCAAAGTGGAGCCATCAATGTGCTCTTTTATTCAAAGTCTGTTCATAAGCAGTGAACCACAAAATTGTAATCAGAGGTGTTAAAGAGGTGTGCTTTCAGAAAAAGACATACAGAAATGTTATTTTCTATGCTTGCCATCTCTCACTTAATGATGGAAGCTATTATAAACCATCTAACACAGCTTTGCAAATAGAGATGTTTTCTAAGTTTTATGACATGTGCCACCCAGACCTCCCATTGCTAATGATTTGAATTTAACTTCTCCCAACATGTAGCCTTGCTTCTTCGGTGATTCAGACCTAAAGTTTGCAGAGACTTGGGAACTGGGGTGTAGTAGACTGCTTAAATGCTGTTGCTAAGTGTTTCGGCTTGAACCCTTTCTGAAAATAAGCATACGCTCTCTGAGTTCTGTGTCCTGCCTGGCTAGTGAGTGGTCCTCATGGACCATTCGGGGAGACTCTGTGACCTGTGTTCTGACCTCCAGTTTGAACAGTAACGATGCCCACCAAGTGGGAGCATCTACTATGTGCCAGGCACTAAGTGTAATCCTTTACATATATTATCATATTTAAGCCTTATAATACACTAGAGGCCCGATGCACAAAATTCGTGCCAGAGGCTCTGCCCTCGCAGCCCCGCCTGCCTTGGCCAACCCTCACAGCCCCGCCTGCCTCGGCTGGCCCTCACAGCCCTGACTTTGTCCAGAAGATTGTCCAGGTCATCTGGATGATTGTTCTGCTGTTCGGTCTAACTAGCATATTAGCTCTTTATTATATAGGGTTTGCAAACTTGATATTTTACCCACATTTTAGCAAGGAAAAAAAATAAAGACAGAGAAAAATTGAACAATTTTTCCAAGGTCAAGCAGCTGTCAGCAGCAAAATCAGGATTTGGCTCAAAATTGCATGACTCCAAAATAAAATCTTCAGCTCAATTGCTAAAAACTGTAGTGTTTTTCATCGATATAGGAAGTTCTGGAGAGTAAGTAGAAATTTTGCTGTTCCTGCCTATACGAATATGTGTGTGTTAGTAAATTCTAAAAGCCTGGTCCTGTTTTTCCTAAAATTTATTGGGGTAAAAGGAAGATCAACAGAAGTCTCAATTCTGTGTATTAACTAATTATGATTTTAGTGGGTGTGTCTTCACTCAATGGAGACCAATTAGGTTTGTTTCATTCATTTAGGTTTTATCTTATTAATGCTAATGTTTCCTGGTTTAATTTTTGAAAACAGACATAAAGCCCCACAGTGTTTGGAGGATGGTTAAGATCAGATGTATTTATCTTTCTTGTCTTGTCCTTGCACATGTGGGATCCCGCCAACTCTGACTTTAAAAAGTAGCTACGTGGTGCTTCACAGCATGAGCCCCTTCCTGGCGGGCTCAGGGACCCAGAATGAAAGCAGAGTTGCTCTCTGGAGGCATACCCACAAAAGCACACGTGAAAATTCAAATTACAGAGGTCTTAAATTAAGAATTAAGCCAGGGCGATAAATATGCTAGGCTTTGTGGATCCTACAATTTTTGTAGCAACTACTTGATTCTGTCATTGTAGCAAAAGCAGCCCTAGACAATATGTAAGGAATGGGCATGTCTGAGTTCCAGTAAAACTTTCTTTCCCAAACAGGCGGCTGGTAGAGATCTGACCCAGGGCGGCAGTGTGTCGACCCCTGGATTAAATAAATATCACATTATAACAAAGAATTTTTTTATTTTCCATAAACTTACCCTTTGGATATAAGATGTTACCTTTTCAATCCAAAAGGTTTTCACATAAAACTTAGCTCATCATTGTGTCAAGAGTGGGAAATTACGATTGTCTACAATGTTGGAACTAAAGACAATTGTTATATAACACAGGAGCCAAGTATGTTGTCAGAATCTTCATACACCAGACTCATTGCAGGCTCTGCTCCTTAGCACTGTAAATCTTGGACAAGCCACTTTATGCCCCTAAGTGTCAGTGTGCTTGTCTGTAAAATGGGAATAATAACAGGTTGTGTTTTACTGAATTTATTCAGTGAGACTATGGTAAGTTAACAAATGAATCACTTAGCACCATGCTTGGGCATATGCACATTAAAAAAATAGAATAATCATCATTTATATTACTTGAGCCAAGTAATATAAATGAGCCAAGACTTGGCCCATGATTGGGCATTTACCAAGTGTTGGTCTTCGTAGAATTTCACAGCTAAAACCTCCAGCATAGTTAGAATTTAACTCCAATATTGTACAGAAATTGAACACTGAACACCAGAGGTAGAAAATAGGACTCCAAAGTTGCAGACATTTGCATTCTGGCTCTACTACTTACTCTGTGTTCTTGTGCCAGTCAGTGAACCTCTATGAGCCTCATGTTCTGCATATACAAAATCAGAGTAATGATAGCTCCCACCTAATAAGATAGTTGGTACTAGTTTTCGTTAGCCACCACTAATTAATTGAATTCCTATGACTTGGGAAAATTCCATTCTGTTGAATAATGATGTTTAGGATTGAGCTGGTTCTCTGGAATCAGTTCTTGAAATCAAACCATCAAATTGTGCTAAAGAAAAATCTTGCCTTCAAGAAGTATACAATGTAGTTTGAAGAGACAAAATTATACGCAAGCAAAATCCATCCACAATACAGAGTCAATTTATAACATAGTAGACAGCTGTAATGTATAAGGGTAGCATAAAATGGTAGTAGAGATATTGTGTGGGTATGAATCTAGGCTCAGCTACTTATTATCTATTTAACATTTAGCAGGTTCATTAACTTCTCTATAAAACATAGATATTAAAGCTATTGGATAGAAATAAGAGTCACATGCTAAAGAGTCATTATCATGACCATAGCTTGAATTGGTCATGATAATTAGTGGCAATGGTGATGGGGGTAGTGAGGGTGGTGACATAGTGGTGTAAGCTTCAACAGTTGGAGGACTCTGGAGATCTCAGATAACAATGGGGTTTGATTGGTCAGTAGCCTCTCCATAGAGGAGATACTAGTTGAATTGGGTTTAAATGATGACTTGGCAGTTTAAGCTAAACGAGGAGAGATTATTTGAGATGCCTGCTATCCTCTTTTGCCAGTAATGAAACAGAGTAGAGAATAAATCCTATCTAATAATAGACAAATATGCAAATTGACCACACCTCCAACACACCCACAAGCCACGCCCACAAGCCATGCCTACCATCCAATCAGAGCGAGTATGCAAATTAACCCAAACCAAAATGGCTACAGCCACAGAGAGCAAGGTTTCCTAGGTAACAGAGGAAGCCAAGCTTTCTGCCAGCCATTGCAGGCCTAAGCCTCCACTCAAGCTACAAAGTTTCAATTATAGAAGGTAAACAAATTCAAACAAATGGCGGCAGAATGGAGCTTGAGAGAGCAGGCCAGGGTTGCTGCCGGCAACAGGGGAAGCAAAGCTTTCTGCACACCCTGGCCGGGCCCACCCACTTAAGGCAACAAAGTTTCAATTATAACCCCAACACAAATGGCTGCCAGCCTCGGAGGGAGCCCCAGGCTTGGCTCTGCTCCAGGCTACAAAGTTTCAATTGTAGAAGGAAAATAAATTCCAGATACCAGAGCCTCTGCTTGCGTTGCCAGGGGACGTGGCCCGCCTGCAAACCACCATAGGCCCCTCGCTTAGGCCACCCCACGCCCCAAGGGAACCCCACCCTGATCAGGGACACCCTTCAGGGCAAACCAGCTGGCCCCCACCCCTGTACCAGGCCTCTATCCTATCTAATAAAAGAGTACTATGCAGATTGATCATCACTGCAACACACAATATAGCTGCCCCCATGTGGTCAAAGATCCTGCCCCCATGTGGACACAAGATGGCCACCACAAGATGGCCAGCAGGAGAGGGCAGTTGAGAGGGACCAAGCCTGCAAGGGAGGGCAGTTGGAGGTGATCAACCCTGCAGGAGAGGGCAGTTAGGGGTGACCAGGCTGGCAGAGGAGGGAAGTTGGGGGCAAACAGGCTGGCAGCAGAGTGGTTAGGGGGTGATCAGGCTGGCAGGCAGAAGCAGTTAGGGGCAATCAGGAAGGCAGGCAGGCAAGCAGTTGGGAGCCAGCAGTCCTGGATTGTGAGAGGGATGTCCGACTGCCCGTTTAGGCCCGATCCTGGTGGGATCGGGCCTAAACGGGCAGTCCGACATCCCTTAAGGGGTCCCATATTAGAGAGGGTACAGGCTGGGCTAAGGGACAACCCCCCTCCATGCACGAATTTCGTGTACCAGGCCTCTAGTATATATATGCGTGTGTGTGTGTGTGTGTGTGTGTGTGTGTGTGTGTGTGTGTGTATATATATATATATATATATATTCATTTCAGAGAGGAAGGGAGAGGGAGAGAGAGAAACATCAATGATGAGATAGAATCATTGATTATCTGCTTCTTGCACACCCTACACTGGGGATCAAACCCACAACCTGAGCATATGCCCTGACAAGTAATCGAACCATGACCTCCTGGTTCATAGGTTGACACTCAACCTTTGACCCACACTGGCTGGACATGAAGCTGATATTTAACGGGCAAGATGGTGAACTTATTGTCTGTGTGCACAATTTAAGCTGTCTCATGGCCAACACATTGATTTTTATTGCACTAGAAGAGAGAGGAAGTGGTAGTACAGCTGCTTCTTTTTCAGGATGTAACCCAGAAATTGTAATCACCTCCACTCAGACCCCATTGCAAGAACTTAGTTACATGACCATATCCTTTTACAAAGAAGCCCTACAGATATCTCTAGCTGAGCAGCCATGTTGCCAGCCAAAACTTTGTGGGGATCTAGAGATTCATTCATTTACTGATAAAATCAGCTTGTATACCAGGGCCTGCTTAGCACTCTCAACCACTTTGGCAGACTCATTGTTATTAGGTACTTTTTAAGACATGCAAAATGACAGAAAATATAATAACACCAAAACAGGCAAACCCATTATCCAGGTTAATAAACAAATGTTATTGGTGCAGTGGAAGTCTTAATCCCTAATCCTGCCCTAAATATGAAGTAACCATTTTCTGCTGTCACTGTTTATCCTTTCCATGCATTTCTTTCCTTTTTTAAAAAAAAATATTTTAAAATTTATTTTTAGAGAGAGAGGAAGGGAGAGGGGAGAGAGAGAAACATCAATGTGAGAGTGCAACATTGATTAGCTGCCTCCTTTACACCCCCAACCGGAGATTGAACCCGCAACCCAGGCATGTACCCTGTCCTGTAATCAAACCAGCAACCTCTTGGTGCATGGGTAGATGCCCAACGAACTGAGCCACACCAGCCAGGGCTCCACACATTTCTTCATACTTCTTCATTTCTTCAACATCTGCACTCTGAACAGGTCTAGTACTGTTGTGGCTATATGAATCTTCATAGACGACATACTGGACTGTAGATTTTTTTGCACCTAATTTTTTTTGGGGAGGTGTTCATCATGATTTGAGAAATTTATTCATATTGATACATGCAGATCATTTATTTTCTGGATGATATTACATTATGGGTATGTTGTCACTTACTTAAAAAGAAATTCCAGTTTTTTACTATTACAAAGAAATGCTATTGTGAATATTTCTATACATGTCTCCTTGTGCACATGTACAAGAATCTCTCCAAGGGAACATACCTAGAAGCATAATTACTGGTCATGAGGTAATTGCATCTTCAAGTTATTAGATATCACTAAATAATTCTTCAATTTGTTGTACATTGCTTTGAACAGCATATAAATAACTATTTTATTTTTTACAAAGAGTCAGTTCAAAATTTAAAACTTTATTTTAATGCAGGAACTGGACTTCTCCCACATTACTGTGGGAAGGATAAGACTCAGCAATTCCACCCCTTGGTACTTATCCAAGAGAATTAGCATTTTTGTCCACCAAAAATATGCACAAGAATATTTAGAGTGGCTTCATTGCCAATAGCCCAAAATTGAAAACAACTCAAATTCCCATCAACAGTGGAACAGATAAATACAATGTAATACTCAAGCAAATAAACAAAGAACACTGGTGCCTTTAACAAAAAGGATGAATCTTACAGACATATACTGAGAGAATATATCCCAACCCAATGAGTACATATTCCATTACTTTATTTATGCTGAATTCAAGATCAGGAAAATCTAATCTGTGGCAACATAAATCAGAATAGTGATTGTGCCCAGCTGACATGGCTCAGTGGTTGAGTGTCAACCTATGAACCAGGAGTTCACGGTTCGATTCCTGGTCAGGTTGTGGGCTCAATCCCTAGTGTGGGGCATGCAGGAGGCAGCCGATCAATGATTTTCTTTCATTATTGATGTTTCTATCTCTTCCTCTCTGAAATTAATAAAAACATATTTTAAAAAGAGCATAGTAAAAAAAAGAGAGAGAGAGAGAGAGAATAGTGGTTGCCTCAGCAGAGGAGGGGCACTGGGTTAGTACTGATTTGAAGATACTCAAATTCCAAAATGTTCAATATCAGTAATATCTAAAATGGTAGCCACTAGCCTCATTAAATAAACTTTAAAATTTAGTTCCTCAATCACACTAGCCACAGTTTAAGTGCTCAATAGACATGTATGGCTTGTGGCTGTCAAAATGGACATGCAGATAGAACATATCCATCCTTACACAAGTTCTTTATCTTGAGCTGGGCGGTGTCTGCTTGGTACACATATGTCAAAATTAATCAAGGTGTATGCTTGAAATGTGTACGTTTACAGTGCCTATGCCTCATGAATAAAATGTACTTCAAAATAAATATGCTATGCCTCATAAACTAAGGGGAAAGGGCACAGAAAAGAAATAGGAAAGAGAAAGAAAAGCAGGAAGATCTTATAAATAAGAGCTATTCAAATTTGAATTTTAAATTATAATATGCAATGTGAACTCAGAAGAAAAAAAGCTCCATACAAAAATAGCAAATTAACATGACTTTAAAAGGAGATTATTTATCATTGGCTTAAGTCAGCTCCTTCTAGTTTGCAGGTTTAGAAAATTATCGAAACATAAAACCCTGAGCTCTCAAGCAAGTTTTCTCAAATTGGAAAGCATGCATGGAGACTCTGGCTCACTGTCCTTGTTGCATTTCTACGTAACTAATCTATGTTGCTAATTAGATTCCTTCATGAAGCACGGTTTCAATCCTTTGTCTGTGTGGAGATGTGTGACCCCAAGCATGGGTAAATGTGTGCAGAGTAATGAGTTAGATTAGAGTGGTCTGATTTCTGTTTTATGAAAGTCAATTGGAAGTGCAATGTTAATCTTTGTCACAGAGCCCTGATTAACCCATTGCCTATCTTGCGTTCGCAGTAGAGGATTCTTTTTAACATGTATTTGGTTTAAGATTATCAAGAAGCATACGGGAGAAGCAGTCTGAGAATTGTAGATCGACATAGACAGTCGTACACTGGAGATATACTCATGTCCTCCACCATGTCTGGACAGAGCAGAGTGAATCGGAAGAGCTATGTGACCTTGGGCAACTTCTTACCTTCCTTGAGCCTCAGTGTCCTTACTTCCTGCCTTTGCTGACTGCCAGAAGGAGTTGTTGTCTCTCTATTTGTTCCCACCACGAGTCAGGGCAACCACTAGGACAGCACAGAGCACAGCTGTCCTACAATCCATTACCAGGCGCAGGACTGTGAGCATCTGAGGACTGTGAAGTGCATCTTGTTTCCATAGCACCTAGGCCGCTGCCTGGCTCCAACGTATCTCACAAAAGATTTATTGAATAAGTGAGACAGTGAGTGAATGAATGAATGCTGTAATATCTATTGCTATGTAACATATAACTCCAAATTTATACACCTTTATTATCTCACTAAGGGCCCAGTGCACAAATTCGTGCACCTTGAAAGGGACTGTGGGCCACAAGGCTGCGGTGGGCACAGGGGCGGGTCTTGGCCCATCCTCTGCGCCCCCACCCGGCCCCTCCTGCCATGGCCCCCAGTCCCCTGTCTGCCGGCAGCCCTGCTTCCACTGCCGCTGCTCCCACATGCTAACAGTGATGGCCCAGCTCACACCCGCTGATGGCGTGGAGTGACTGGGGCCAGTGCCAGCAGCGGGTGCAAGCAGGGCCAGCGCTGTCAGCGGATGCAAGTGGCAGCTGCTGCCCCAATCACCCCTCAGGAGCAGGGGGAGGTGGAGAAGCCCTGAGGAGTGATCAGGGCCAGCAGCCGCTGCTTGCACCCGCTGATGGCGCTGAGCAATCGGGGCCAGCACTGGCAGCAGGTGCGAGCACCCAGCAGGACCACGGCATGTGGGAGCAAAGAATTTTCAGTAACCACCAGAGGCTCGCCCTGTTTACAGCAACCGGCACCCTGCCTTGGTCTGGTGCCCCCACTCACCTGCTCCACCATCCTGCTGCAGCCAATGCCTACCATGTTTCGCATTCTGCCGCCTGCTGTGGATGCCTCCCATGTTCCGCACACGTGCTCCCTGGTGGTCAGCACACGTCATAGCAACTGGTTGTTCAGTTGTTCGGTTGTTCTGCCATTCATTCTATTTGCATATTAGCCTTTTATTATATAGAACTAGTGGACCGGTGCACAAAATTCATGCACATTAAAAGGGAATTAATTAGAGGAAATATTTTAATATTGCTATTTGCCCTTTCTCTATAATAGAAATGTCAGAGATGAAAGAAAATTAGTAAAATATATATGAAAATCTTTCTCCTGCCAGAGTCTGGGGCACACTGCGGGACCCAGAGTTAAGTCCCCGCCCACCTGCACGCACCTCAAAATCATGTGAGACCCAGACCCAGCTGACCCCACACTCGTCAAGCCCTGCAGGGTGGGAGCGCAGCCTCAGGTCCCCCATCAAGCCCCATCGGGGTGGGGGGCATGGCCTCATGTTCCCCGGCCCTGGCGCCGGGGCGGGGAGTGCACCCTCAGGTCTCCTGCCCTGGCCTCAGGTCCTCCTAGACTTCACAGTTACTCAGAGGCTCAGGCTGATGGAGCAGCCAACAGTTACAGTGTCTTGAGCTGCCATGCAAGAGGGAAAAGAGGACTCTGGTGAGTCTCACACCAGCAATCAAATGCTTATCCCAGTATATTCACAGCATTTCTCTCACAGTCCATTGGACAGAACTAGTCTCACCAGCTGCAGGGAGACAAGGAAGTGTAGCCTTCCTAGGGGCCCAGCAGAGAGAACTGGAAATATTTGGCAGGTAGCATCAATGACCACCACAGGTGCAAAGGAGGGCTCTCTCTTCCCTGTTGATGCAGAATGAGAAAGTGTTCAAGGCAGGACATACAAGGTTACCCAGTATTTCCAGGAAACAACCACAAGAACAACACTAATGTAATATTAATTACAACTTGAATTGTGCTTATTATATGTAAGAAAATTAATTGTCATACAATAACTCATTGTTGGCCCTTGAAAAATGTGAGGGTTAGGGCACCAACCCTGTGCCATCAGAAATCCACATAGGACTTTTGACTTCCCAAAAACTTAACTATGAATAGCCTACTGTTGACAAAACGAAAGCCTTACTGATGATATAAACAGTCACTTAACACATATTTTATATGTGATGTGTATGACATTATTCTTGCAATAAAGTAAGCTGGAGAAAAGAATTTGTTATTAAGAAAATTATAAGGAAGAGAAAATACATTTATAGTACTCTATGTATTTATTGAAAAATATCCACATATTAGTGAACCTGTGCACATCAAACCTGTATTGTTCCATCAACTGTACTTTGATTCTTTTTATTTTACAGATTATGAAACTGAGACACAGAATGCTTCAGTAACTTGCCCAGAATCACATCACATAGCTAGTAGGCAGCAGGCCTGAGATTTGATGCAAGATCTCTCTGACACTGAAGACTGAGCACTTAAACCTCACTTTATAAATCCATTCAGCTGTTGTGCAAATCACTTCCTCTCACTGTTGAGTTGAAGGAGCAAGTTGCCGCTCCTGTAACTTCTCCGCATCTCTGTGGTTTAAGTTACAGGTGTGATTGAGATGGATTTGCAGAATGTTCCATCCTTTCATTCCCTGATCGTGCTCAGAGAAATAAGTAGAATGTTTGTCGACATTTAGAGGCAGCACTGAGCTCCGTATCCAGTTGGGTACTAAGAAAACAGGCTCCTACACTCACTCACTCAGCAGCATGGACACATAGGATGCTGGGACGACTTCACCTGAAGCAGGGCCAGGGCCACTCATTGTTTCCAGATCTCAGATGCTTTTGATCCCAGATGCAAAAGCAGACAATAATAAAAATGACTAGCATTTGCGCTAGGGATTGCTATAGGTATGCCTTTTCTCATGCAGATAAATACTATTCATTTATCTATCACCATTTTAGAGATGTGAAACCTGAAGCTAAGAGAAGTTAACTAACCAAGGCCACAAAGCAGGTTTTTGGAGAGATTAAAGACTTGATTCCAAATTTCAAGCATTTATCCACCCTGGTAGACACATGAAGTTGCTTAACATTTTAATATCTCTCTCTCTCTCTCTCTCTCTCTCTCTCTCTCTCTCTCTCTCTCTCACACACACACACACACACACACACACACACATGCACACACCCATTTCTTCTAGTGTCTTTCCCATTCTCAAGTCCAACTTATAATATTTATTTCAAAGATAAAGGAGAATAAGAGATACAGATATATTTCACTTGTTTTTCCCTTGGTCCAAAAGATTACCTGAGTCATTGAATTTATTTTGTATCATAACAGTCGAGCTTTCCCAAGCAGCTTCAGAATAACAGCACTTACTCACTTATTATCACTGAAAGGATCTTTAAGTTTGGATATGAAATGGCACTGGCTCCAAAGTCTCCCTCAAGCTCAAACTTTCATTTTATTTTTTTCAAATTAAAGTGTAGTTGATATACAATATTATGTTAGTTTTAGGTGATTCAACATTTATATTCCTTATAAAGTGATCACCATGATCAGCCTAGTAACCATATGTCACCTCACCGTGTAAAGTTATTATGATACTAGGGGCCCAGTGCATGAATTTGTGCACCTTGAAAGGAACTGTGGGCTGTGAGGCTGCGGTAGGCACAGGGGCGGGTCTCAGCCCATCCTCTGCGCCCCTGCCCAGCCTGTCCCGCTGCGCCCCGGTCCTCTGTCTGCTGGCAGCCCCACTCCCACCACCCCTGCTCCCACATGCTGACAGCGCCAGCCCCGCTTGCACCCGCTGATGGCAGGGAGCTATTGGGGCCAGTGCCATCAGCGGGTGCAAGTCGGAGCTGCTGCCCTGATTGCCCCTCAGGAGCAAGGGGAGGTGGAGAAGCCCTCGGGCAATCAGGGTTGGCAGCTGCCGCTTGCACCCACTGATGGTGCTGAGCGATTGGGACTGGCACTGGGCACCAGCAGCAGGTGTGAGCGGTGGCTCCAGTGCCAGCTGTGGGTGTGAGTGGGGCCAGCATTGGCAGTGGTTGTGAGCAGCAGCTCTAGCGCTGGCAGCAGGTGCAAGTGATGGGCGGGACCGTGGTGTGTGGGAGCAAAGTATTTTCAGTAATCATCAGAGGCTCACCCCGATGACAGCAACCAGCGCGGGCCTTGGTCTAGCTGCCCCGTTCAACTGCTCCACCATCCTGCCCGGCCAACGCCTGCCATGTTCCACGCATGCTCCCTGGTGGTCAGTGCACGTCATAGCGACTGATTGTTCGGTTGTTTGGTTGTTCCGCCATTCAGTCTATTTGCACATTAGCCTTTTATTATATAGGATTATGACAATGACATTTATTTTATAACTGAGAGTTGTGCCTCCCAATCTCCAACTTTTTCGCCCATCCCTCACCCTACCCAGCCTCTGGCAACCATCAGTTTGTTCTTTGTGTCTATGAGTCTGTTTCAGTTTTGTTTTATTTGTATTTGTATTTTGTTTTGTTTTAGGCTCCACATATAAGTGAAATCATATAGTCCTTGTCTTTCTCTGTCTGACTTATTTCATTTAGCATAATACCCTCAAGATCCATCCATGTTTTCATAAATAGCAAGATTTCATTCTTTTTTAGGTCAAATAATATGCCATATTATATATATACCACATCTTTGTTATCCATTCATCTATCAGTGGGCACTTAGGTTGCTTCCATGTCTTGGCTATTATAAGTAATACAGTATTGAACTTAGTTGTGCATATATCCTTTTGAGTTAGTGTACTTGTACTCTTCAGATAAATATCCAGAAGTGAAATTGCTGTATCATATGGTAATTCTATTTTTAAATTTTTGAGGAATCTCCATATTGTTTTTTATGGCAGCTGCACTAACTTACAATCCCACTGACAGTACATGAGGGTTCCCTTTTTTCCACACCCTCACCAACACTTATTTGTTGTCATTTTGATAATAGCCAGACAGACAAGTGTGAGGTTATATCTCATTGGGGTTTTGATTTTTATTTGCCTGATTTATTAGTGATGTTGAGCATCTTTTCATGCATCTGTTGCCATCAGTATGTCTTCTTTGGAGAAATGTCTGTTCAGGTTCTCCGTTTCGTTAATCGGATTTAAAAATATAGAGAGTTCTTTATATATTTTAGATATTAACCTCTTATTGGATATATACTTTAGAAATATTTTCTCCCATTCAGTAGGTTGCCTTTTCATTTTGTTGATGGTTTTTCTGCTGTGTCAAACTTCAGTTTTCAATCCATATTTGAAGGATCTATTAAAGTTATTTGGTAATAATTATTGGTAAACAAATGAGGATACAGTAGGAAAAGACAATGAGATGTGGCTCTTAGTATCTTCCAAAAAATTTAAATGACTTTATTTGAGGAAAAAGTAGGATAGGTGTTACATTAAAGAAAGGTTTCTCCAATTAAGTTAGCAACGTATTGTTCAAGGTAATAAGGGAGCATATAACATCTCCCTCCCTGCAGAAGTCTGAGAGGCCAGGCCCTGCTAGATAGAAATAACCAGAATGGCAAAAGGAACATGGACTTTGTAGGTAAACCATTCTGGATCTGAATTCCAGCCTTGTCATTCACTAGCTGTATGAGTTTGAGCCGTGACTTAACCTTACTGAGCCTCAATTTCCCCATCTGCAAAATAAAATAGTAAAATGTGCTCTCTTGGCCTTGTAGGGCTATCTACGTAATTGAAGGACATAGAGCCTTCAATTATAAATTTATAAATTGATGAGTTATGCAAGCACAAGATGATCCAAAGTTGAGTGTATGCCACTTCTTAAAACCTACCCTGCTATAGAATGTCCAGAAAAAGAACAAGTCCAGCAGCTAGAATAATCTCATTGTAGTTTCACTCCAGGTAGAGTCACACTAAGTATTTGGGGGAAGCTTCATTAGGATTTCCAGCAGATGAGTCACAGGCTCCCAGGACTGAAACAACAATGCTTGCTTCTAAATGAATGTTAGTCCTGTCCCTCAAGACAGTGGTTATGAAGGCCTCCATGGTGATTCCATTCACACTCGTGTTAGTATCATCACTTGCAAAACCTTTCTCTAATGGAAAAGAGTGTAGGAAGCCCACATCCTTGCAGGTGCCACTTGAACAGGGCACTGGCAACTTTCTCAGGCAGCTGGTGAGGATGACAATGTTTCTTTTGTTTAATAAACTGTCCATTTTAGAGTCTGTGACTATTGCTATGGAGACAACTGTGAAATCAGAAAAAACTAGGTATTGGGCTTTAAAAATCAAAATTTCTCCCAGATGTCCCACCAACTGAAACTGTTCTTACAGATTAGTTTTTCTGTTTGAACTTACCTATAAATGAAATTATATATATACTAGAGGCCCAATGCACGAAATTCATGCAAGGGGCTATGCCCTTGCACCCCTGGCTTCATCCAGAAGGTCGTCTGGATGGTCATTCTGCTGTTTGGCCTAATTAGCATATTAGCTTTTTATTATATAGGATATAGATAGATAGATAGACAGATATAAATATATAGATATATATACTCTTGTGTGTGCCTTCTTTTTCTCAACTTAATGTCTATGACGTTTATTTTGACAATTGCAGGTAACAGTGGCTCATTCACATTCATTGCTATGTAGTATTTCAGTGTGTGAATGTACCAAATTTGATCTATTCTACTGTTGATGAAGATTTGGGTTGCTTCTGTTTGGAGCTATTAGGAGTAAAGCTGTTCAGAGCACTTTGATACATGTTATTTAATGGGTGTTAGGACTCATTTCTTTTGGTATATACCCAGGATTGGAATTCTGGATCATGAGACTGATATATGTATGCAGATGTTTATCTTCAGTAGATATTGCCCAACCATTTTCCACTTTATAAAGTGGTTTCACCAATACGCTCTGTTACCAGCAATAAAAGAGACACTCTGGTGCTTCACATTTTCACCCACACTTGGTCCTTACCAATGTTTTTGTTTTTATTTTATTATGAAGATATAATATTAGCAAATAAAGTTGAGGCTGATGAAGGACTTGGCCAAATAACCCATGTTTTACATTTTGCCAGCTTTGGCATAAGGCACTTAGAAATAATTAATTTAGAGCATAAAGGACCTTTTAGAAAAAAGGACATGAAAAATGATCCAGCTGAGTGTTTTTCAAGTTTCTTTAAGCTGCAGAATATCTTCCTGATAGATACTTACCAATGTTTTTAAAGCAACGACTTTTTTTAAAAAAAAGAGTTGCCTTTGAAAAATCTGTCCAAGTCCTCATAACACTCTCGAATACCTATCAATACAGATAGAATCATGAATAGAGCAAGAACCTGACTCTCTTGTGGGTGGTGTTTCTGATCTTACTGTGCCATTAAGAAAGAAAGAGAATTTTTATTTGAGAGTTTGGTTGTTGGTCAGTATGAAAAACATAAAGGAAGCAGAAGGTTAATTACTTTGAGTGAAGTGTTGTTTTTGCTTTCTTTTGCCAGAATCCAGGATTATTTATCATTAGCTATTGATCAATATGCTTAATGGGTCACTTAAAGATATTGCACATCCCTTGCATAACTAGAAATGGAGCAATCTTAGATCCTGTAATTAATAATGAAGCAAATTAGCCTTCCCGGCAGAGTGATCTCATGTCATAAGTTGACAGCACGTCTCCTCCAGTGCAGACTGGGTCGATGGCTCATGTCCTCCCGGTATTTGTGGCTAAGATCCGGTCTGAAAACCTCAAGGTTGTTTTTGTTTAGTCCAAGGAATGTGACTCTTCACTTTCAAATTGAATGTAGACAAGTCAAGAGCTTAAGTTTGGGAAAAGAGGTATAAATGCATTACTTATGCTGTGAAGCACGAAAAAGAAAATAGTGTAATTATCCTTCCAACAGAATGAATTCAGAAGTGCCTCCATGGACCCAAAGAGGCCATTTCTCTCCCTGTCCCCTCGCCTCATCAGGGTGGGGAGTTACTTCCAATAGCTGCGGACAGTAGCTGCTCAGCAGCTCCTCACTGCTCCATGCTGTTACCCAAGGAGAGAGCTTTAAAACACCTGCACTGCCCCTCCCTTGACCTGCTTCTCTCTCTTGTCCATTCCTGGTTCTATGCCTTTCATCAGCGTAACATTCCTCATGAGCATGGTCAGGCGTCCCTCAGTGAACTGAGCAGGCAGCGCAAAACCGTGTTGAAAGCCTGGTGCTCAATTCCAGCTCTCATGTTCCAGCTGCCCGGCCTGGGAAACTCTCTCTCCCCCTCAGTGACCCTCTCTCAGAGATGGGGAGTGGGCACAGCACCTCCTAGTGGGGCAGTAAATTTCAGGGAGGGATTCACAGGGGTGATGGTCTGTTTCTAGGGTGACGCCTCCAGAGCATAGATTTAGGAGCAGGCGGACATCCCCCAAGAGGTCCTGGACTGCGAGAGGGCGCAGGTTGGGCTGAGAGATCTTCCCTGCAGTGCACGAATGTTGTGCACCAGGCCTCTAGTAGTGCTATAATAGGTGGTAGGAATTCTTTGTATGTCTTTACCAGAAAAAATAAGATGTATGTCTATGCCTCGATTTACTTATTTTAAATTATTATTTTTAGTGCATGAGTCTGCAAACCTGGGAAGTGCTCAGTGGTGTCCATCACAGCAGTGCCAGGTGACAGATGGGCTGTCAGGGAAGGAGGAGCCAGATTTGAGAGACAGATAAGCTCGCAGACCTGTGGATGGGGAAAAATCAAGGAGAATTCTCAAAGAGCCTTTGGTTTCTCCCTGCCCCAAATGAAGCAGGGGTGTGAGGATTGATCTAAAGCCCCACTACAGGGCGTACACTTCTGTTCCCCCCTGATCCTGGGCCCTCTTGAGCATGCGTCCTGAGTACACATAGCAAGGTCAAGTGCACGTAGGGGAACAGTTGGCTTCCATCTCTCAACCAAAAAACCATAGGCACGATCCCTTGCATGCCTCAGGACTCAAGTGTGGCCACCTGACCTGTGATACTCTCTACCCTGAGCCCTTCCTCTCCCTGTTCCAGAGACATGGCCCCTGGAGAAGTTCTCCAGAGCACCCTGGGAAATTGCGCCCTCCCCGAGACCATGGCTCCCACAGTGCCTCTCAGATGGAGCCCGCAGAGGTGGCAAAGGACAGCCAGGCCTCCAGCAGCAGGCATTTTGAGCAGCACCTGCAAATTAAATTAGCAAGGGTTCCACTTCATCTCCTGAGCAGCTCAGCCACACCCCCAACCATTCCCAAGCCAAACTGACCCAGTTTGAAATTAAAATCAGGTTTATTTTTAGAGGGATGTATTTTCTGCTTGCCTCAGTCTCCATGGATGCTTTTTCCATCTGGCCCCGTAAACATTGGAGTCCATTATCCCCAGAGCTGCTGAGCCCTTCAGAGGGCTACTTGAGAGAAGATGGAGGCCCAGTGGAGTCTCGCTTATGCACATTCAGAGGCAGCCCCTCACTTGTCTTGGGCTGTGCCTACATTGCCAAAGCGGGGCTGTGGACAGCTGTGTCCCTTTTCCTCTTCTGTCTGCTGGTCTCGAGGCCGACATCAGGGTCCCTTGGCCTGGAAAAACCTTCGAGTTCAAGGTGATTTACAGCCTGGTCACACTCGGGTTTAGCAGAATCTGCTGGCATTCATTGGAGACCTATAACATCTTCTCCTGATAAAAATCCAGACGATATGAATGGCCTCTTTGCAGCCAGGCTCAAGCACATTTGTCATCGCAGCTGAAGGCTCTGTAATTTTCCTTTGTAGCACCTTCTGCGAGGGAATTTTTCACAGGACTGCCTGGATAACATCCAGCTCTTTTCTCAAAAGTGTAAGCTTCCTAAGGCCCCAGCCACCTCTCACGTACCCTTCACCAGGCCAGAGCCCAGTACTATAGTCAGTCCTCAGCAAATGAGTGAAGTCAGCTCCTAGATCAGTGGTTCTCTGCTGGGGAGTGTGACACCTATTGCCCACACCTCCGGGACATTTCCAATGTCTGGTGATATTTTTTGGTTCATCTCAGGGATGGAGGAAAGGGTGCTACTAAATCTGGTAGAAGCTAAAGAATGCAATGCTATTCAACATTCCACAGGGCACAGGACAGCCCCACAACAAAGAAAGACCAGTCCCACATGTCATTAGTGCTGAGGTTGAGAAGCCTGTGCTGGATGAATCTGGTCCCCAGTGGCTGTGCCTGCACTTGGCTGGCCTGCCCTCTCAGGGATTAATATCCTATGGCTTGGAGTAAGGCAGAATCAGGCTCCACCTCTCACAAACAGGCTGGCGTTGCACATTGATCTGACCTCCCTGAGCCTCATTTCTCCATCTGTCAACTGAGAATGAAAATATGACTCTCTTATACTGTTCTTGCAAGGTTGCTATGAGATCATTCCTATAAAACCTATGGAACCATATGTGACATATGTTTAGTTGGGGGCCGGGGCTGTCCAGCAGCCCCTGAGCGATGGATGAATGGATTACTCCATCACAACATTTGCTGTCAAAGAGAGGGCTAAGGGATGGCCTGGCCAAAAGAACCAGGCAGCCTCAATTGCCTGCCTCATTAGCCTTTTATTGTAACAGCAGTTTGAGTTTATCTTTTAGATACAATCAATAGGGTGAGTAATCTTGGAAGGACACATGTGTTTACATTGTCCTCTAGGCAAGGGCACCCAGCGATTAAGTATAAGGATTCCAGTAAACACCCGGGGGTCTGCACATGCACAGACTTGTTTGGAAAGAATAATTAGGGGCGCCGCCTTTGACCCTCCCCTAAGTCTCCCTTAAGTCGGAATTGCGATAAACAGGGCAGGTGGCCTTCCAAACACTTCCCTTTTCTCCGGCTATCCTCCTTACAAGCTTTCCAACCAAGTCTCATGCTTCCCCACAGTTGGGTTGTGGTCATTCTTATTTTTGCTCCTGTTACTATTTGAGCCAGGAAGTTTGGATTTAGCTCTTACACCAGTCAGGATAAGCTACATTGTGCTGTAGTAACAAAAGCCCCACATCACTGTGGCTTGAAAGACAAGGGCTATTTTCTCTTTTGGGTTGTGTTCACCTTAGGTTGGCAAGGGGGCCCTGTTCATGAGACTTACTCAGTAATCGTTGGCACAGCCTCATTTCAAATTATGTGCCTACTATGCCAGCGCAAAGGAAAGCTCTGGAGGGTCTTGCACCAGCAAATAAAGGTTCTAGCCTGGAAGAGATACACAGCACATGTGCTCCCAACTCAGTGGCCAGAACTAGTCACATAACCCCACCCGATCCTGACAGTTATAGGAAGTGGAGTGCTACCATGTGAGCAGAAGGTAGGAGGCTGGAAATGTTTGCTAATAGGACAAATGACCATTAGCATAATGATAGGGTAAATTTTTTCTTTTGGCATTGGCTGCATCTTTCAGGATGTGTATTTTCCAAGAATGCAGCACCCTAATTTACAGATTACCCAATTACTTATAATTAACAAATACTTGCTGATGGTGGGCCCTGTGCTAGGCACTGGGAATATAATGGCAAGCAAACCCAGATGAAAATCCCTGTACCCATGTACCTTACAGACCAAATTAATGGAAAGGTCTCAGCAATGAGTTTATACTTATTAAGAACTCTGAAGGAAAGAAACAGAGCTCGGTGGGGAGTAAGATATAGACTAGGAGTGAGGGGTAGCCTGTCTTACCTCATGTTTGAGCTGTGTGTAAAGGCTGCGTAGGCATTCACAGGTGAAGCAGGGAGGGAAGGAGGGAGGGAGGACCTTTCAGGAGAGAGGCCAGCACATGCAGAGGCCCCGGCCAGGAAAGCATGAAGGGCTGAAAGCAGGTCTGTGTGGCTAGAGCAGGACTGAGGAGGGCACAGTGGCAGACGGGGCTGGAAGGGCAGGCAGGGACCAGGTCATGCAGATCCCTCGAGGTCTGATTCTGTATCTCCACCAGGAGCTGAAGCCTTTGAGGGACTTAGTGCACAGGTCTAGCGTTCAAACCCAGATGGTGCCCATGAACTCCAAAGTTACAAAGGAGTCCTTGTGTTTGGAAGGCTCCTGATTCCTGTCCCTCACCAGACGTGTTCTGAAATCACAGACCCGTACCTCACCTGCAGCATTTACAGCAAGTACTCTGAGTCTCTCTCTAAGCCTGAAGCCCCGAGCCACCTTCTGTATAGCGAGCGTCCCCTTGTGAGTGCCCTTCTCGCAGTCAGGGGCCTCCCACAGACGCTGAGGAGGACACACATCACTCATTGCAGTGCACCTGCCTGCGGACAGCAAAGCTCCCCGCGGGGCTGACGTACTTGTTCCCTCCTGTGAGTGTGAGGTGCACCCAGCCTGTCAGACATGCAGGGTTGGAATATGTTATCTCCTTGACCTTGGAGGGTTGGAATTTCCAGATCTGCTGTCCAAATTGGTTCACTCACTGAGCCCAGCCCGTCTCACATCACATCGGAACATGGACAAAAAGATGTGAGCAAGTCACTCACCTGGAAAGCGACCAGGACTGGCAAAGTCATAGCGTAAGCATCTCACCTGGCCGTGCTTGTCTTAGAGGAGAGGAGAGACACAGCCTGGATGTTGCCCTTCAGAGGGGGACAGAAAAACAGCAGACTCTCTGGCCATTTCCTTTTGGGTTGAAAATAATAGTTTGGGAACTCTCTAATGGTGGCAATTGTTTAACCTCTACACCCTCAGACAAATGTTCCTGGTTTACAGTGGGCTCTCACACATTGAAATGGACAGGGTTTTTGTGTGTGCTTTTTTCAATGCACTAATTCATTTCCTAGCAGGGCCATCATCCATTGAGTACCTGCAATGAGCCAGACACTGTGCTGGGTCCTGGGAAGGTGACAGGTGAGACAGTGCAGGCGTCTTCTCTATTCTGGGAAGCTTTCATTCTGGTGAGACAAGATGAATAAAAAACATGTAAATAATTAAATATGATAATGTAGGGTCCTGGAGGGGAGGGGCAATTTCTTTAGCTGGAGTGGCCTGGAGAAAAAATCACTCTTAGTGAGGTTAGATTTGGCCCAAGAACTAAAAATGAGGAGTCAGCCATGAGCTGGGTGGAGGCCAGTTACCTAGCAGAGGGAAATGCAAGGAGAAAACTGGTGTGAGGTGCTGTGGCACATGGAGGACCAAGAGGAAGGTGGTAAGAAATGAAGTTAGAGAGGTGAGCAGGATCCTGATCTCACAGGACCTGGTAGTAGTCCATGATAACCAGTTTAGATTTTATCCATTGGTAACAGGACACCAAGGGTGAAGTTTAAGCAAGGAAGTAGTAAGATTGTCTGTATGCCTTGACAAGGTCACTCTGGCTGCTGTGGAGAGACCACGCTGAAGAGCGAACAAGCATGGTTGTGGGGAGAGTAGATGGGAATCTGAGCAGTGGTCACACGAGAGATGATAATGGTTTGGAGATACGGAGAAGCTATCAGATTCAGCAGAAAATACAGAGAAGGGATCAATAAGAATTGCTGCTAGACTGGACACGGAGTATGAGAGAAAAGGAAATAAGGGTGATCCTCAGGTTTCTAAATATGAGTAATGGGTAGATAGAGGTGTTATTTTCAAAGAGGAGAAAAGAGCAGACTTGCTATAGGTGGAGCTAAAATGTCTCTGCTGTGCAAGTCAACTTTGATACTTTTATTAGGTATCTGAGTGGACATGTTTAGTAGGCATACCATTATGCCTGGAGCTCAGGGCTGGATATATACTTGGTGTATTCAGTTGTATAATAAATGCCAAATACCACAGAGCTAATTCGTATTATTTTATCAGAACATTTGGCTTTGTTCTATTTTTTCATTCAACAAATAATGTATTTAATAGGACAACATGTGATATTCTGTACTGAACTCTAGCAGATCTGATCTCATTTTGTTTTTGATGGGCATCATTCTATCTGTCTAGTCTTGAGTGTAATGGATCTGTTGAAAGAGAGCCGAATGAATTGGAGATATTGGCATATAGTAGAAGAAAAAAATCGATCAGTTCCAATGTATAGACTTTCTCTGGCTATATCTACAGAGTAAATGGCCCTGCTCCTGAGAAGTTCTGAAACAACCTAAGATGGGAGAGCTGGCTTGGAGGCCTCCCCTGTGGACATCACTGTCTCTGAATTATCTCTGCCTTCCCAGAGTTGGTCTCATGAACCACCAGTGTTTCTAGAATATGAATTTATTCCAACAGGAGATTGGGAAAATAGGATCATTTGGAATAAGAACACTCAATTTTCAAGATTTTGTGATGCAAAATATCCACCAATTCAGCTTAAAAGTTAATCAAGCTACATGATAGAATTTAGATAGTCATAGCAAGCAGATGATGAGGGATCACTATACTCTTCAGCTAATTGTAATAACCTATAAGTCTAACGTAAAAGATAAAGATTATATCATCTCTCTGCCCCGATACTGTCAGTTTTAAAGGTTTTGGTATAGACAAGTGGTAGAAATAGCAGCAAAATCTTCCCATTTGGGTGACAATATCTAATGTAATGCCATTTTCAGAAAATGGCAAAGTGCTTTGATCTGTCAAACCATGTAGCAAGCAAGTGATACAGAATGTTTCAATTTGGCATAAAGGTCTGGCTTCACAATTAAACACCTATGATTCAAGGAACTAGACCAAAGCTTTCTGGAGTTTTCTAGAAAACTCATAACATTAAAGATGAAAGCTGGCATTTCTACTGGATCTAAGTTTACAATAATATAAATTGAAATGTCGTACCACCCATAGTAATCTATTGTTTTCTTATCTATAAACAAGAGATAAATGTGAATATGCATAGTCTGATAATATTCTCAAAATTACACTGAATTTTAAATTACTAAACAGAATATATTTTCCTGGCCGGTATGGCTCAGTTGGTTGGGCATCGTCCCAATAATATCATTCACTGGCCATACAAAATTATCAACTTAAGTTAGCCTGTTATATTTGGTCAAACATTTTATTAATTCACCCCTAATGCTTTGGCAGGGCCAGAACAAATGATTTTGTGGGCTTCATAAGGCTCACAGGCCGGGCATTCCCTACCCCTGTCCTAAAGGAAAGTGTAGTACTTTATCAGGAGAAAGAGACTTGGTCTGGGCAACAACACAACAACAACAACATGCCCATCTCATTATCTCACAGAGTTTTAATAGGATTAAAGAATATAACATAAAATTCCCAGCATCTGGCATTTGGGAAAGTTTCAATAAATGGTGACCAGTATTATTATTGCAGTATAAAAGAGAAAATGAGCAACAATTCAGCAACGATACAAGGCTATAGAATTCTCAGAATTGGCCAGGTTTGATGTTGGCTTATTTGTACCCATTAACTTTATGATTGTAAGTCTTAACATTTTGGCCAGCTCCTCCATGTACAAAACAGTGATGATAATAACACGTTATGTCAGAGAACTGCTGAAGAGCACAATTTCTGACCAATTGTCCAGGACTCAGGGAGAGAAAGGGGGATTTTAGTGCCAAATATCTCCTGTGGAGTCCACAAGAGGAACTGAGGTAAGCTGCATTCAACTCTAGTTTACACATTGAAAAGTGTTTTTTATTTATAATCCTATCTCATTCGAAGAGGACTTTGCCTGCTCATATTTTATATAAGTAGCAATGATTCATCTTTAATGATATTAAAGAAATTCAGAGGTGAGCAATAAGGTTTTGTTTTAATTCATCATCTAAGAAACATGTTTATAATCTAAACAGGAAAATGAGCAAAGAGCATAAACACTGAATAAATACAAATCTACACTAATAAAAGAGAACTATGCAAATTGACCGTACCTCCGCGACACCCACCAGCCAATCAGGAGTGAGTATGCAAATCAACCCAACAAATACGGCGGGTTAATTTGCATATGCAGGTGTGGAGCGAAGACTGAAGGCTCCAGGCCAAGCAAAGACTGAAGACTGAAGACTGAAGAGGCTTGGCTTCTCCACTGCAGCTGGAGCGAAGGCCTGGGTCCCGGGTGCCAGAGGAAAACTGGTGCCAGCAGCCAGGGGAAAGAAAGCCTATTGCATGAATCTTCGTGCAACAGGCCTCTAGTATACAATAAATATGTGAAAAAAGTTTCAACATTGCTAATAGTTGAAGAAGTTAACAGTATCAGATTTTTTACCAATTATAGAAATAACAAATTATTTTGTTGTACACATGAAACTACCTAATGTTATATGTCTACTTATGTTTAATTCATTACCTCTTTGCCCTGATAATTAACTTATTAAGATTCATCACATTATTTCTATCCTCTATCACCTAAGGAAGAAATTGTCCAAAGACCAGTTCACCAATGTGGTGGAAGAGGTTAGAGATGGCAAGTCCGATGCTCTAGGATCTGAGTCAGTGATTCTCAAACCTACCTGTACGTTACAATCACCTGAGAGCCTTCAAAAGGCTATCAGTGTGGGAATAGAGGTCATGTGTGTTACTGACTGAGGGGCCTTCTAGATAGCTGAAAATATTTCAGGTCTTAATTTTGGGGTGGTTAAATGGGTGTACCTTTATATAAAAATTCACTGAGCTGTACATTTAAGATTTGTGCAGTTATACCTCTTTTTAAAAAAAAATAATTTCTATTCTCAAACTTTTTCATTAAGTGAAATAAAGTACAGGTGATAATCGTCACTATTGCGATGCTAGCATGTAACATAGGAGGTTGTGCAGCTTCAGGGTCCATCCTCAGAATCACCTGAGGAGTGTGTTGAAAATAAGGTTCCCAGGCTGCACCCCAGAGATGCTGATTCATCAGGTGTGGTCTGGGGCCTAAGGAATCTGCTTAAGGAACAATAAATAGCGCAAGGTCTGGCACATAGTAGGTGAACTGTAAATAACTTGGAAGCGTGAGTTACTGGACCAAGCACTTCATATACAGTTTAATAATAAGCATCAAGTTTAATAATAAGCAACAACTGGCCTGGCTGGTTGAGCCTGGACCTGTGAACCAGGAGGTCACGGTTTGATTCTCGATCAGGGCATATGCCTGAATTGCAGGCTGGATTCCCAGTAGGGGGCGTGCAGAAGGCAGCCGATCATTGATCCTCTCTCATCACTGATGTTTCTATCTCTCTCTCTCCCTCTCCTCTCCTCCCTGAAATCAATAAAAGTTTACTTAAAATAATAATGATAGTAAGCAACAACTCTCTAACAGTGTGCCTTCAATAGCACTCAGTTCTACACAGAAGAAAACGGCAAATTGGAGATGTTAAACAATTCGTCCTAGGTCCAATAGCGAGGGTCTGGAGAGTCACCTGTCTCTCATAACGACCAAAAGTCTGAATGCTCAAGAAAAAAATGTAGTTTTGTTTTTCACCCTGGAGGAACTGGTGTGATGGGAAGAGATGGGAAGAGGAGGAAGTGCCCTGATTAATCGGAATATTGCTTTGACACCCTCCTGTGGGAGCAGGAGCTGGAGACACCCTAACGAATGAAAGCCAGTCTTAACTGAGATGCTGGAAGACAGACTCTGGAAGCTCTGAGTCAGCACTTGCAAGCCCTTCAAACGCCGTGCAGTGAAAGGGAAGGTGCTCTGGCATTGGAGCCGGTTCCTCTCATCCCACAGAGATTTCTTCTGGGGCGGAGCCCTGGCAAAGAGAGAGGCTGTTAGCTAATTGTTCCGTCTGCACTTGCTTTCTGCCCCACATCAGTCCTTCGGGCTTCTCTGAAAGTCAAAACCTCCTTTCCATGCCTCTGCCCCTTTCTTTATCCTGTTCAGCTTCTGCAGGTGCCACAGCTGCTTGGCTTGGCTGCATCGCTGATCCAGTGTGGAGGCAATTACACCAGGGTCACAAGTGACTCAGCTGGGTTCTTCATTATGTCTGATTAGGCTCAGGCCTAGTAAAGACTGGGCAGGAGGTTCCCTTTTCCTACAGGGCTCTACGTGCCCGACTCAGGCATTGGTACCTCTCAGTGCTTTTGCTCTCTCCAAATAGATAACTCTCTCGTGGAAAGGAAGCAGTGTGTGAGGGAGTGGGCTCTGGGGCAGGATGGCAGGATTTAAATCACCACCTATTGATCTTGGGCAAGTTACCTGGCTTTTGGTTAGCTCACCTTCCTCCTCTGTGAAATGGAGATGATAACAACAACAACAACAACAATAATAATAACATGCATCACATCATGAAGATTAAATAAGATTTTGCACATACAGTACTTAGCACAATGATGGGTGCATAATAATACACACAGAATATATACACCAAAAGTGTGTGTGTGAGTGTGTGTGTGCATGTGTACATATATATATATATATATATATATATATATATATATATATACATATATATATATATACATATATATATATATATATATATATATATACATACATACATACATACATGTATATACAATGTCAATATGTACTCAACAGATAGAATTACTGTGCTGGCTACTTTTTCCTTCCTCTCCTTATCTTGACACTTTCTCTGTGCTCTCAGCTCTACTTATACCCAGGGCTGTTTGATATAAATCTAATGCATGCTAATGCATATTAAATAAAGTAAAAATAAGCAGGTAAAATTAATTGTAATGATATAATTTTTTTACCCAATATAACCAAAACATTATTATCTCAACATATAATGAATATAAAAATTATTAATATATCTTACCACTTTTTTTATGAAGTATTTGAAATCTGGAATGCAGTTTTCAGTTGTAATACAAGTGAATTGGGACTAGTGTGATATTTCAAGTGCTCAATAGCCACGTGGGGCTAGAGGCTAAGGTAATGGATAGCAAAGCTTTACCCTGGCACCATCCTTTATGAAAACTTACCAGTCCAGTAGGGCCCAATATCAGCTTTTGATTCTTTCATTCAAGAAGAGTTTATTAAGTGCCTACTATGAGTCAGACACTGTATTGAATGTTATGAGGCAAAGGGACACACTTGGGGATAAAGTGTGTCCCCCGGAAACTTGTGTTTTGAAGGCCTAACCACCAGGGAATATAACCCTATTGAGAACAGAGGCTCCACAGAGGTAATCAAGTCAAAACAAAGTCCCTAGAGTGAGCCCTAATGCATTATGGGTGGTGTTTTTATAAGAAAGAGACATCTGAACAGACACATAGGACACCACCATGTAGAGACAGACATTCTGTTGAGAGCAGAATGGATAGGAGGGGAGTCTAGGAGGCCCCTTTCTATGCAAGGGAGGCAGATCTTACCAGTTTTCTCCCAAGCAACTCCTCATCTTAGTCACAGGAATAAGAGTTTGTCACAGATTATTTTTAGCACCAATCTGGAATCCAAAGCATCATCAAAGTATGGGTTTCTGGGCTTGATTAACTTAAGTGGGGAATTTTTTTCTGTGTTCTTCATCTTTCTACTTTACTAACTCTATTGGGAGTGTTCTCCCCTCCATTGGGCTTTCAGAAGTGGAACAATGAAGAGAGAAAAGTCATCTTTCTGTGCTGTAGTTTGTTAATTGATTAAAAGTTTGCCTGTCTAGAGAACACCTACAAAGGCTGTAAAAAAAAAAAAAACACAACAGGTGCTATTGGGTGCTATTTAATTCTGGATCCTTCTATGCCTTCTGAATTTTATGGCATTTTCTTAGACTTTCAGGAGTGCTGTGTCCAGCTGGTATTGGCTTTGCACCAGGAAACGACCCTCAATAATCCCAGCACTTGTTAATGATGACAACTTCAATTTCCAGGTACAAGTCTGCCTTCATTAGCATTCGCTCCAGTTCAGAGTGGGCAGATGAAGGAAAGTCTGCCAGACCTAATTAGGGATTTTAGTTGGAGGCAAAAAGTGAAGAAAGAAAACAGTAGTTGAAATAAATAGAACCCAAAAGGATACCAGGAAAACTCTTAGATGTCATTAAATCATATGTGAGTCCAATGAAAAATGGAATGAATGAAATTCAAATGTACACACACATGGGTGTAGCACAGACAAGTATCTCCCCGCTACATTTTACCAGGAGTGTCTGGTAGGAAAGATTCAAAGACCAGGGAAGGAACATTCTCTGAGAGTAAAGAAGCTTTATCACTCAGGCCAAGGGGAATGTCCGAGGCAACTAGTCCATGGTCTCAAAGCATCCTGTTTTCTTTCCTGCAGCACAGGTATAGTGATCTGAAATGGTCCTCTTTGTTTCATTTTCTTGCTTATTGCCTTCTTTCCCCACTAGAATGTTAGTGCCAAGTGAGAGAGACCTTATTTGGTTCATTTAGTGCTGTTTCCTCAGTACTGAAAATCTTGCCTAACATGGATTAGGTGTCCAATATATGGGTGGAAGGAATGAACAGAGTCAATCAAGTCCTGCAGCATGATGACCTAGTGTCAAATAGCCAAAAATTCCTCATGTTACCAGGAAGTCACTGTGGACACATTGCTTAGATGAAGGACTTGCCAAAGAAGATGCTTTGCTCTAATGATGGGTCAACTGGATTGAATAGTGTGTTATATACAGCGACTAGGTCATTGGGGATTTTTACTCATCTTTCAGAATTGTAACTTTTGCAACTAAGGGAAAATATGATCTGGCATTTCACCTCAGTATGATATGCCTGCTTTTCAGCTTGGTGTTAACACGTTATAGGACCTCCGCTGGTATCCTGTTGCTGTGCCCTAGTACCCTAGCAGCCATTGGTTCAAACCTATCATAGAGCCCCATAGTTCCTTTGGACTCTCCCTGGGGTCTGCTACTTCTAAGACTTTTCTCTTCAATTTGCCATTAATTCTACTGAAGAAAAAAAAATTGGTATCAGGATTTAATTTCAGCTTCCTCGCAGGGCAGGCCAAATGGCAGCAATCTTTGAGAACAGTGGAAAGATGTTCCCTGGAGATTTCTCAAACCCACACAACAGTTTCCCGCTGTGTGCTCTAATGCCAATTCTAATCCACAAGTCAAAAAATGCCCAGCGGTTTCCCTGAGATTAACCACAGAACCATTCCCTGTTCCCACTAAGAGGGTCCTCCCTGGATTGAGTGACTTCTGGTAGCAAAGACTTTGGAGCCTCTTAAGCAGTTTACTACATTTTCGGAAGTAATGATGTAGGGTCACTTTGTTGGAGGTGTGAACCATCTTAGCAAATTCCTAATCCTATCTAATAAAAGAGTAATATGCAAATTGACCATCACTCCAACACACAAGATGGCTGCCCCCATGTGGACACAAGATGACCACCACAAGATGGCCAGCAGGGGAGGGCAGTTGGGAGGGACCAGGCCTGCAAGGGAGGGCATTGGGGGTGATCAAGCCTGCAGGGGAGGGCAGTTAGGGGAGACCAGGCTGGCAGAGGAGGGAAGTTGGGGGCAACCGGGCCTGCAGGGAAGGGCAGTTGGGAGGGATCCAGGCCTACAGGGGAGGGCAGTTGGGGGTGACCAGACCTGCAGGGGAGGGTAGTTAGGGGTGACCAGGCCTGCAAGGGAGGGCAGTTAGGGGTGACCAGGCCTGCAAGGGAGGGCAGTTAGTGGTGACCAGGCCTGCAGGGGTGGGCAGTTAGGGACAAACAGGCTGGCAGGGGATCAGTTAGGCATCAATCAGGCTGGCAGGGGAGTGGTTAGGGGGTGATCAGGCTGGCAGGCAGAAGCAGTTAGGGGCAATCAGGAAGGCAGGCAGGCAAGTAGTTGGGAGCCAGCAGTCCTGGATTATAAGAGGGATGTCCGACTGCCTACTGGGATCGGGCCTAAACAGGCAGTCGGACATCCCTCGAGGGGTCCTAGATTGGAGAGGGTGCAGGCTGGGTTGAGGAACACACACCCCCATGCACGAATTTCATGCACCGGGCCTCTAGTGATATATAAAAAAGTTAAATCAAGGTGTTCACACATGAATTCATTTAAAGAACAAGCTGTCTTAATACCTTATAAATACTTCTACTGTCAAAATTTCACAACCTTTTGATATGTTTGTTAAATAATGGGGTTTACCTCTACAGAGAGATGAGTGTGAGCAGAATGCTGACATCATAATGGAGTGACTGGGAGCATGGGCTCTGGAGCCAGGATGTGTCAGCTCAAATTCCACTTGCTGACCATGTCATCCTGCTCAAGTGACTTCCCCTCTCTGTGCCTCAGTTTCTCCATCCATGAAATGAGGCTGTGTGGCACCTATTGCATAGAATTATTGTGAGAATGAAATGAGATAATTCATTTAAAGTGTTTTAAATTTACATTAATTAAAATTACATGAAAGTTAAATCAACCACCTGCACTCGCCATATTTTGGGTGTTCAATAGCTGTGTGTGACTAGTAGCTACAATGCAGACAAAACATTTTCTTCATCGCAGAAAGTTCTGTTGGGTAGGGATTTTCAGATATAGACTTAAATCATCTCAGTAACTCCTGCACTTCCTTTGCTTTCTTCCAGTCAGTCACCAGGTGCTCTTGAGTTTGTATTTTTGTGTTCCCTTTTCTCTGTTCTCATCATTTACAATCCATTTGTTCCTCGATGATACAGGTCAACTGGTCTCCCAATGACTCTCCTCTGTAGTATCCTCTAGAGCTTCCCCAGGCTGAGCCCACAGCACTTGCTTCTTTCCTCCTCTGTGAGGCTCAGCCCATAGCATTGTGACTGATCCCTTGGACCTTAGTCTCCACAACCCTCAAAGGCAGAAACCATGTTTTGTTTATTTTGGCATGTAATAGGCATTCAAATGTTTGCATGAATGGATGAGTCAGTGAATAAATGAACAGACCTTCCCCTGCCTGGGACCAGGAGGCTATATCTAGTTCTTAGTCATTCTGCAAGGCACCCTTCTCTGAACTGCTCCTGTGCCCGAGGCAGTGCCTACAGGCGTGAGCCTGGAAGTACCTGCTATGAAAGGAGATGACAAGCAGGGCATCTCCTCCAAACATTACCTTCCCTTGCTTTTCAGAGAGACTCCCCAGGAGTCTCATGGTCCCCTCAGAGAGCCTGGGAGCTATGCTCCTAGCCACATTCTGTTCTTACCTGCGCCTTTAAGTTTAAAGGGGCAACTCTGGGCCCCTTTACTGGGATCTTTAAGTACTGGAACCCCACCCCTCACAACCACCAACACTAATAATAACTTTTCCCCAAAGTAGCTGCTCTCTCTCTCTTGTCCTAGAAGAGCAATGTGAGTGAGAATGCAGTTTCTAGGATCCGATTAAGGGTTCCCATGCTGCCTCTATCACTTACTAGATGTGAAGCCTTGGGGACATGACTTAAAAATCTGTGCTGTGTTTTCTCAACCATAAACTAAGGATGATGAGAGTACATCCCTCATAGAGTTAGTGTGAGAATCGAGGGAGACAAAGCATGTGAAGTTCAAGCACCTTGCCTGAGGCCTGGTAAAAGCTAAGTAGAGATTATAGTGTTGGTCCTAGAATTCCAGTTTAATGACACCAATGAATGATAGGATTAGCTCCCCAATTCTTCCCTTTAAAATGAAAAAATAAAACCAACAAAAAAAACTCATCCCTAGTAGAAGTGAGCCACTATTGGGGATTGAGCATTGATAATTATAATAATGAGAACTAAGATTTATGAAAGGAGCATTTACTATGTACCAGACACTATACCAAATGCCTGACCTGTATCATCTAATTTCATCCTTGGAGGAATCTAAGAAAGAGCAACCAGGATGAAAACCACAATGCCTTTTCAAGCCCTAGTCCTAAAATCACAAAAGATCACTTCGGCTGAATTCTATTTTTTAGAAGCATGTCATTAAGTCCAGCCCACACTCAAGTATTAGGTGGAGAATTAGGCTCCACCTCCTAAAGGGAAGACGTGCGGTGACTTTGTAGATGTGTTATTAAAACCTGCACAGACATAGATGTGTTTCCGACTCTAGGTTGTGGTCTGAAAAGTGCAAAAGTCACTTCTCTAGGTTGACTGTACTATCCAATTTATCAGATAGGAATCATGGGTCCGTAGTGTGGGAGAGAGAGACCCACTGAGATCACGCAGACCTTAGAAAAGGTTGGCAAACTTTTCCTGTAAAGGGTCAGTGAGTACATATTTTAGGCTTTGCAGGCATGTGGTCTCTGTAGCAATGACTCGGCTCTGCTGCAATAGAGCAACAGCAGCCACAGGCAATATGCACACTACCAGGTATGTCTGTGTTCCAACAGAACTTTACAAAACAGACCATTGGCCAGATTTGTCCCGTGGGCTATAGTTTGTCAACCCCTGGCCTAGACAATATTTATCAACCCTGGCTTTATAATAAAGTCGATTATTTTCTTAATGACCAATGTCTAGGCCACAACTTAATTAAATCAGAATCTCTGGGCATGAGAACCCAGATATCAGTATTTTCTTAAAAAGCTTCCTAGCCTGGGCTGATGTGGTTCAGCAGTTGAGTGTTGACACAGGAACCAAGAGGTCTTTGGTTAGATTATTGGTCTGGGCACATGCCCAGGTTGTAGGCTCAATCCCCAGTAGTGCGCGTGCAGGAGGCAGCCAAATGATGATGTTTCTCTCTCATTGATGTTTCTATCTCTTTATCCCTCTCCCTTCCTAACTCTCTAAAAATCAATACAAACATATTTTTAAAAGCTTCCCAGGTAACGTCAAAGTGCAGCCAGCATTAAGAAGCTCCACTGCTGTGGGGGTGATCACTTCACTTGAGGAAATTGAGGCCCAGCTGGGAGAAGCGCCAAACCCCGGTCACGGCCACATAGAATGTCAGAGCCAGGATGAGCCACTACTTGCCAGGAGAAGGGGTCCCAGGTTGCTGTATTTGTGTAGTTATTCACCATCGGAAACTAAGTGTGAGATGTGGCCTGCACAGGACACACCTGGGGGTGGTAGGGGTGGGGGCTTCCAGAAGAATTGTGTTGCTAATGAAAAAGTGTGAAGGAACTTGAATGCAAAGACAAGAGTGAGGCCTGAATTCATCCCTTAATGACCCTGGGCAAGTAAGTTCCCTCTCCAGTGCTCTCTCCTCTGTCCATGACATAACAGCACGCATGTCTGAACAGCCATTGCATAACGCAGGACGCTAAGTGCTTTATGTACCTTCTCTTTCCTGACCATTGGAATCGCCCTATGAGGTGGGCGATGCTAGGGTGTCCATTTTTGAAGCTATTTAAGTAACTTGTCCAAGATCCCATAGGTAGGAAGTGATTGAGACAGGATTCAAACTCGTCTTCCTGTCTCTAAAGTCCATGTGCTTAACTGCCTGTATCTCTCAAATGTTCTTGTAAGGATCGAATCAGATAATCTATGGAGATGTATTAAAAGCTTTAAAGTGCTGTGTATATGGCAGGCATTATAATAGAAGGCCAGTTTTCACATTCTAAGTGCTCTGAAAATGTTAGCATCGTTTTCCCACGCAGAGTCCTGCTCTGGTAGATGGGGAAGCTGTCCAGACCAAGGCCCCACGGAGACATAGGTGCAGCCACATCAATGAGTCCAGGCCACTGGGCCTCTGTCTTCCCACTCCTGCCACAGGACAGCTTGATGGCCATTGATAGGGTTGGCGCGCCATCTCCATGTTGTTTGGGGTGGCCTGTTAGTTAAATGAAATGGCTCCCTTTGCCAACACGCTTTTCCTCTGGCTGTGTCACCTCCCCTCCTAGCAAGGCTGGGACCTGCTCTTTTAGGCTGTGGCAGTGCTCACGGCTGCCAGACTGTCTGCCTGGACTAGTCAGGGCCAGTCAGGAGACACACTGGTTATGTGAAGAGAGGACTTACTATGAAGGATTGTTAGCTAGTTATAAAGTTGTCAACTAAGTAACTCAGAGGTGAAAGGAGAATGTGACGGTATCATGGAAGCTGCAGGAGGCAGCACTGACCCAGGAGTTGGGGACAGAGGGCAGGCTGCTAGTAAGAGGGGTGCACAGAGCTGAAACTTAGCCCTCCAAGGACCGTGTGGTTGCTGATGCTAGTGCCATGTGAGGACACAGGACAGCCAGCTATGAGCCAGGAGGCGGACACTGACCAGACACGGAATCTGCTGGTGCCTTGATGTTGGGCTCCCCAGCTCCCAGAACTGGGAGAAATAAGAGTCATCTGTTTAAAAACTGCCCGATTTAGAGCAGCTCCCATGGCTAAGAAAGCCCTAAATGTAGCCCGTCCCATGGTTCTTCCGTGGACGTCTACTCTCTCAACAGTCCCTCCATCTCAGTGGCCTTCCTTCAGGGACATCACCTGCCTTTTTCATTCAGGTGGTTCCCAAGGCCTTGCCCTTTGCTTCGGTCCCGCCATTATTTCTTAATCTCATATTTTCCCTAATCTGCCCAGATCCCCGACTCAACATATCCAAACGAGCTCCTCATTCTCCCCAGTTTCTCCTTCCAGCTTTGCGGTTTCTGATGCCAGACACTCAGGAAGCTGGAAGGAAAACCTCAGAGTGTTATCTTCTCCCCCGACGTCTGAGGTACTGCCGCCCAATCCGCCGCTACTGCTGCTGGCCCTGCACAGCCCCTTGTCACCTGGAGCCCCTAGTAGCACAGCCACCGCTGCTTCTGTTTTCTGTCTTCGAGCATTCTTTCTTCTTTCCCAGGTACTGTGGTTTCTCCTGCCCAAACCGAGATTATGTCATTCCCGGCCCAAAAACGTTTCATCTTCCCAAATCCAGAGGAAGGGGGTCATAAGCTCAAAATCTAAGAGTTCATGGATATGAGTAAAGACAGTTGGTGTAAGAAAATTCAACTTTATTTGTCATGACCCTCAGTATAAAACAAAATATAATACAACCATGAATTTCTTGGATATTATGATTATCTACCATAAAAAGGATTAAACAATAAATCACAACTGCCTTCTGTCCTCACTGTGTGGTGAACACAATAGGGAATGGTGAGGACTGTGACCAGCTGGAGAATGAACACCTCCCCTAGCAGGGCAGCTCCGCTGGGGCACCAGTTCCAGCAGGATCAGAGGCCCACTCTTCACAGGTCTTCTAGAATTTCAACAGAAGCTAAAAATCTCAACTAAAAATATATCATAGAACAATCAAAGCACACCTTCACTCTAAACATGGCAAACAAGATGCCTGCTTGGGTCTCTAGTCTAAAGAAGACTCATACTCTTCCCTGCTAAAATGCTCACTACTGTTCTCCGCCAGTGTTGCCCCTGGTCAAACAGATGTCATCTTTCTAAATTTGCTTTGAGCTTTCTTACCACCATACTTCGCATCTGCTGTTGCCTCCATAGAATGCCCTCTCTTCTCATCTCCCGTTGCCATATTTTGAAATCTCATGCATTCTGCCCATCTCAGGAGCTACTTCTTCCTAGAAGCTTTTCCAGTCATTAATGGGGAATTTATCTCCTGGAAGAGAAACCCAAGAAGGTACTAGCACATTTGTGGGAACTGATTTATCAACGAGAAGAAGAACTTAAGGATTTGAAAGATTAGGAAATGGATCTGATACCTTTTGGATACTTGGCAAAAAGAAATTCTTTTTGTCAAGTTTCCTGTTCAAAGGATTATACAAACATGTCATCCAAATACAAATTAGTGTGTTGTTTTGTTCCAAGTCTTATATCTTTCTGAAACCTGCAAGAATGATGGGGAATTGACTAGCTTTAAAAAAACAGCGATTCAGTTACCACTCAGGGAGCACTGGGGCACTGACATTCAAGTCCAATCTTGGCTGATGCCCAGCCTGCATTTGTAGGCATCGGTTTTCTTCTCCTTCCACACTTTCACTGCAATTGGAGGTCATTATCTCAAGGTGACACTCTATTCTCTGGGAATTATATCTTAATTATGTTCACATTATGATTTAAAGTTCATTGTGTCATCTCTTTAGTCATAGTTCATATTATTCAAGTGTTTATAAGCCACCCTATAAACAGAAAAGATGGGGTTGATGTTTCTATTAGATGCCACCCTCTTTCTTAGATTCCTCCAATGCAGATGGGGTTGATGTTACCTCATGGGTAATAGAGGGATGCATATTTTTTCCAGCTCAGGTGCAGTGTGGAAAAATTAATTGTACTGTTTTGCCTAGAGAGAACACTTTACTGCTTGGATGAAGTCAAATGTCAGGCCTTTCTTATTCAAGATGTGGTCATTCTTAGGACGTGGACATTTTTCTATAAATAGAAATCACTAAGACTCTTGAAAGCTGTCAAATCATAGCCTAGTAACAAAGGAAGTCAAAAGAAACTTTAGTTGTCATACTATTATTTTTATTCACATTCTGAAAAGATTTATTTTCTGAGACTCATTTGGAGAAAATTGCTGACCATGTCAACTCAATTATTCTCTTCCTCTTTTCTCACGTCACCTCTCACTGCTACCACGGACTCATTGGGGACAATGGGTCATAGTTTTCCCAGGTCCCTCTGATGCTAGCCATTCTGAGGGCTGTGTGACCCACCGTGCAGGCTGTTCATGAGAACAGGGAGCACCATGACATGGAGCCTCTGAGATGGCCAGTTTCTACACTGTCAGCCTGAGGAAAGCCTTTCCAAAACCTGCAGGCTTCCCTACAACTAGGTGACAAGAGATGATGACAAACTAGGACAGGACTAGGTTACAAACAGCAAGGGAAGGAATTAAATGAGTCTTTTGGCTCGCTGGAGGCCAGGAGGAGTTGCCAGTGCTGGAACCATGGAGCACCACATATGAAAGGCAGGCCTGGAGGTGAGGGCCTGGATCTGCCTCCACCCTCCTGTTAGTAGGCACTCCATAAATCCTGGGAGACCTGAATAAGACTGATAACACAGCAACATCTCCCACTTACTGGTCACTTCTTGTCAAGTCATTAGCCACAGCAATGCTGTTAGGCAGAGACTGTGATACCCATTTTTTATGAACTGATAGAAGCTTTAGAAAAGATCCTAATCTCTCCTCCCAAATAGTCTCCTAACTGCAGTGCTTTATGCCTCATCAATGTAATGTAATTGTGCACCTAGCACAGTGCACAGTGCGTGCTCACTAAATAGTTACTGAATGGATGCATAATGGGTTTAGAGAAATGATAGACTGGCGTTTTTCTGTACCTTTCTGGGCCTCAGTTTCCTCAACTGTAAAATGGGTTTGACTTATTTCAATTGTACCCACTTCACAAATAGAATGCACCCACCTACCGCACATCATGCAGTTCAGGTGAGATATAGTGTCTTTGAAAGTTCTTTGTAATTAAAAAAAAAAGTATAATAATATAATAATACCATACACATGTTAAGATAGAAGTGAAAAATTGTGAAGGGTAACCAGGAAGATGCAGGAAAAACTTTTAATGCACAACATTGATATTTAAGGACAAGATTTCAAAATGCACAATCTATACTAATGAAAGGGTAATATGCTAATTAGACTGGGAGACCTTCTGGATGTCCTTCCAGACAAAGCCATGGTGGCGAGGCCGAGGCAGAGGTGGTTAGGGGTGATCAGGCCAAGAGGGGAGGGCAGTTGGGGGTGATCAGGCTGTCGGGGGAGGTGCAGTTGGGGGTGAGCAGGCTTGCAGGGGGGCCAGTTGGGGGCAAGCAGGCCAGCGGGGGGGGGCAGTTGGGGACAATCATGCCAGCAGGGGGGGCAGTTGGGGGCAATGAGGCAGGCAGGAGGCAGGTGAGCAGTTAGGAGCCAGCAGTCCCGGATCATGAGAGGGATGTCCGACTAACGGTTTAGGCCCGATCGGATTGGACCTAAACCGTCAGTTGGACATCCCCGAGGGGTCCCAGATTGGAGAGGCTGCAGGCCAGTCTGAGGAACCCCCCTCCCCATGTACAAATTTCGTGCACTGGGCCACTAGTCTATATATATATATATATACACACACATACATATATATATATATATATATATATACATATGTATATATATATATATATATATATATGTATGTGTGTATATATATATATATATATATATATATATATGGCTAAGTGTCCATCTGTCCATCCGACTGGTAGCTATGATGCGCACTGACCACCAAGGGGCATACACTCAATGCAGGAGCTGCCATGACACGACTGGCCATTTAAAAATAAATGGCACCTCAGGCCTGGAGCTGAAAAACCAACACTCGGCTTCCCCCAAGGGGGACACAGGCCCTGCCACCACCCTGGAGCGACACCCCACCAAATTGCAGCCAACGCTGCCAAGACCCCAATGCACAAAATGCAGCCCACAGCCCAGCCCAGCCTGGAAACAGTTGCTGTGGGCGCCCAGTAATGATGTCACATAGCAATGCCCAGCTTCCTCTTCCTAGTGACTAGCCTCCTTAGAGTTTCTTCAGCCCAGGAACCCAACTTGCTTTATAGCCAGGTGGAAACATTTTACACTTTAACCAAATGTCTGTGAAGCATTTTCATGTGCCTCATCTCATTTGATCCTCACAGAAGTCCTGGAGTAGGTAGATAGGACACTCGGTAGAATCCTATTTTCTTTTTATTAGCTGGAAAACAGAAATTTAGAAAGTTTAAAAACTTGACCCAACTGAAAAGAAGTAAGAAATGGTGGAACTTGAAAATGACTTCAAGTTTTCTCACTGCACAGAATATAGTCAAACACTGCTACAGTTAAATATTTTACCCTTTGTTTTCCCTGTGTGATCTACAATAATACTCTGCTTCGTGTTGATATTTACTGCTGTGTTGCTGACAATTACCTGAAAGAGAAATTGAGGTGCTTCACTGGGCTGGAAAAAGTTGAGCTAAATCAGAAAGCAGGTCTAATTAAGCAAGTTTATTCTGTATATATAAAAGACTAAGTTTACTCATGCATGCGCAATATATATAAAGCTCTCACTAGTGCCAATCACATGTGTGTGTTTTGATCTGTCATTGTTGATCGTGAATTTGGTTGACATTTTTATTATAGAAAAAGGGTGAATAACGATATTAAAATATTTCTTCTAATTAATTTCCTTTCAATGTGCATGAATCCGTGCACCGGGGCACTAGTAGATAATATTAACAGAAGAAGAAGTAGTCAGGATACCACTGAAAATTGAAAATGTTTAAGCCAATCCATCCTAGTCCTATCCTGGTACCCTAGGGTCTCACAGGCCTCCTATCTTGTTATTTACCTGCTTGTTATTTAATTTAAAAAGAAAGAAATGCCTTTAGTTGGCAGCATTTCAGTGCTTTTTCTTAGTATTTATAAACAGTATTCTAATAAGATACCCCTGGCTGTTGGAGGAAATCATTTCTACTGCAATCTGATGGCACTTTGCAGCATTTACTGGCCCATATGGGACTTTTTCACAAACTCCCGAGGAAGTCAGTGTGAACTTACAAACTATAAACTGATACTGAGGGCAGTGAGTGGGAACTTTAGCCATTTTAAATTGTCCACTGACATCAACCCTTTAGAAAACATGAGCAGATGGGAGAGATTTGTGCCTCCTTTTAGGTCCCCCTTAACCCTAATCCACAAACAAGACTGTTGATCCCCCTTCTCTGCCATAAACAAAGCTCCTCCTGCTGCTTGAGCCACAAGCCTTTGGCCATAAAGGAAGCAACATTCCTGATGGAAGTTCTCAAGCTGTAGCGACAGCGCTGCTTGGTGGCACTCACAGCAAACACCACCATCACCACCATGTTACTAAGAACTAGCATGAGGCCGGCATCTTCTGGGCATCACTGTGTGGGAAGGAGCACGAGACCAAAGGGTGTATGTAGTAATGGCAGATTCTCTAGTCCCTGGTGGCTTACAATACATCCCTGCCTAATTACCCAGTAAGTTCTGTGACACTCCCTAGTGGGAGCGATTCTCAAAATGCATAATGTTAAATAAGTGGTCATTTTGACATGTCCACCAAAATACAAATAAGTTGGACCTCATCTAGTTTGAGCCGCCAAGACAAGCTAGGCAAGGGACCATCTATAGTCCATAAGCAGGACATTCAAAAAGGCAAACACAGAAAGAAGAAAAGGATAAATCCTCAAGCAAATGCCATTTTGAAACCTGGGATTTCATTTGCTTCTGCTTGTCTTCAGACTAGTCACTTTTTTATTACATTGTGACTTATAATGTACATGAACTGCAATTGCTAAAATAGAAAAAAATGCTTCAGAAATTCAAGGGAAAATCTCTCAGATTCACAGTTAACACATATGTGTTTCTGTTGTTGGGACCAAACACACCTTCCTGAAGTCAGCTGACCCATTGCATCTTTATCTGCCTCACTTTCTAAAATAACTTTAAATAAAATTTTGTATTGTTATTTTCTCTCTATAGAAAGGCCAGGTATTTTTTGCATCTAAAATGTTATGTCAAGAAAAATAAAATGCTCTTTTGTTAGCTAAACACATGCAGGGTTTTTTCATTCACTCAATGCAGTTAACTTGTGTCCTCCCCCATGTCCCGCTCTTCTACCCCCGCCCCCCCAGCCGCATTGCTCCTCATCTGTAGGCTCCTCACTGCCACCTTCAGGCCTGGTGAACAGGTCACTTCACACTAAGCTTCAATTCACTAACCTTTAAGCTGAAATGTTAGGGTTAGATTATTTTAAGCCCCTTCTCTTCCTAATATTAGCATCATTATCACCACTCTTTGATTTATATGGTATATTTATACTCCACCAAATGCCCCCATAGAAAGTTTATTAATTGTTTGATTATGTATTCCTCTAAGTCTTTTATTTTTCCAGAGCAGACACAGAGCATTAAGTCTTTTATTTTTATTGATTTTCATTGGTTGCTTCTGGTATGTGCTCTGACAAGAGATCAAACCTGCAGCCTTGGAATATCAGGATAATGCTCTAACCAACTGAGCCCCAACCAGGGCTATATTCTTTTGGTTTTAATCACTTGTGTTAGGAATATGTGTGTGTGTGTGTGTGTGTGTGTGCGCGCGCGCGCGCACACATGCACGCATGTGTGTGTGTGCACATGCATAAGTGTGTGTAAGCATGTCAAGTTTCATACCTATGAGAAATGGTTAGCTTTGGTCTGCTCCATAACCACATTAGACCTTGGTGACCATCTTGCATTATAAGAACTAAACATAAGAAGTATTCATAAAGGCAAAAAGTATCACTTCTCTACTTATCCATTTTTATAGTTTACTAGAGGCCCGGTGCATGACATTCGTGCACGGTGGGGGGGGGGGGTGTCCCTAGGCCAGCCTGCACCCTCTCCAATCTGGGACCCTTCGAGGGATGTCCGACAGCCCGTTTAAGCCCGATCCCAGTAGGATCGGGCCTAAACAGGCTGTTGGATATCCCTCTCACAATCCAGGACTGTTGGCTCCCAACTGCTCGCCTGCCTGCCTTCCTGATTGCCCCTAACTGCTTCTGCCTGCCAGCCTGATCACCCCCTAACCACTCCCATGCCATCCTGATTGATGCCTAACTGCTCCCCTGCCAGCCTGATTGCCCCTAATTGCCCTCCCCTGCATGCCTGGTCACCCCTAACTGCCCTCCCCTGCAGGCCTGGTCCCCCCCAATTGCTCTCCCCTGCAGGCCTGGGTCCCCCCCAACTGCCCTTCCCTGCAGGCCTGGTTGCCCCAAACTTCCCTCCTCTGCCGGCCTGGTCACCCCTAACTTCCCTTCCCTGCAGGCTTGATCACCCCCAACTGCCCTCCCTTGCAGGCCTGGTCCCTCCCAACTGCCCTCCCCTGCTGGCCTGATCCCTCCCAACTGCCCTCCCCTGCTGGCCATCTTGTGGTGGCCATCTTGTGTCCAGATGGAGCAGCCGTCTTTGACTACATGTGAGCAGCCATCTTGAGTGTTGGAGTGATGGTCAATTTGCATATTACTCTTTTATTAGATAGGATAGAGGCCTGGTGCATGGGTGGGGGCCAGCTGGTTTTACCTGAAGGGTGTCCTGGATCAGGGTGGGGTTCCCTTGGGGCGTGGGGCGGCCTGGGTGAGGGGCCTGTGGTGGTTTGCAAGCTGGCCATGCCCCCTGGCGACCCAAGCAGAGGCCCTGGTATCTGGGATTTATTTATCTTCTATAATTGAAACTTTGTAGCCTTGAACGGAGGCCTGGGCCGGCCAGGGTGTGCAGGAAGCTTGGCTTCCTCCATTTTTGGGGAAACCCAAGCCTCCTGCTTGCTCCATGGCTACAGCCATTTGTGTTGGGTTTTATTTATCTTCTGTAATTGAAACTTTGTAGCCTTGAGCAGAGGCCTGGGCCAGTCAGGGTGTGCAGGAAGCTTGGCTTCCTCCATTGCTGGGGAAACCCAAGCCTCCTGTTTGCTCCGTGGCTGCAGCCATCTTGGCTGGGTTAATTTGCATAATCACTCCAGATTGGCTGGTGGGCATGGCTTGTGGGTGTAGTGGAGGTATGGTCAATTTGCATAGGACTCTTTTATTAGATAGGACTAGAGCCCGGTGCACGAAATTCGTGCATGGGGGGGATCCCTCAGCCTGGCCTGCACCCTCCCCAATCCAGGACCCCTTGGGGGATGTCTGACTGCCTCTTGCAATCCGGGACCACTGGCTCCTAACCACTTGCCTGCCTGCCTGCCTACCTGATCGCCCCTAACCACCTCTGCCTGCCTGATCACCCCTAACCACCTCTGCCTGCCTGCCTGATCGCCCCTAACTGCTTCCCTACTGGCCTGATTGCCCCTAACCTCCTCTGCCTTGCCCCGCACCTGGGACCCAGGCTTCCCTCCCTCTGGCCGGCCACAGGTACCCAGGACCCTGGGCGGCTCCACCCAGGCCGCAACCATAGGTGCTGGTGCCCGGGACCGCAGGGCAGGCGGCTTGTCCCCCTCCTGGGCTGCAGCCTGGCTGGTCCCCATTCCTCTCTCATGAGCTCATTTGTGCCTGGCTGGTCCCCATTCTTCTCTCCCCAGTGTTGAGTGTCTGAGCCATTATAGTGTGAGGGCGTGATGACCATTTGCATATTAGCTCTTTGTTATATAGGATTATTAAAGAAGGGAGGGGTTAAATAACTAATTTATGTTAAAATAATATTTTAAAAGTCAGAAAACTACATAGAAGGAAACAAACAAGCCCTGAATTTTTTTTGTTTTAGTTTTCTGTCACTACATAACAAACTACCCCAAAATTTTGGCTTAAAAACGCAACCACTTTATCATTTCCACTGATTCTATGGGTTGGCTGGGCTTGGTTGGCTGGTTCTTCTGTTCTGTGGGGTAACAGCTGGGACTGCTGTGACCTACAGCGCTCCCTGAGCTGGTACATCACAGACGGCTTCTCTCATGGCAGCAGTTAATGCTGTTCATCTTTACAGAGAGCTTCAGTTCACTACATACCTCTCCACACATGGTGGGCTTTTCCCAGCATGCCAGCTGGGCACCAAGAGGCAGGAAATAGAAGCTTTCAGCCCACTTAAGGTTTGGCCTCAGAACTTTCAGAACATAACTGAGCTACATCCTATAGGCCAAGGCCAATCACAAAGCCAGCCCAAACTCAAGGGGGCTGGGAATAGATTCCACCTCCTGACACCAGGAGTGGCCCGTGCCTGCAGGGAGGAGGCTTGCTAGAGGTGATTTTGGAGACTATTCCCTATATATTTATGTGTCCACTACTTCTCTGCCCTCACGCATGCACATAGTTATGTTTCAGTGTCAAATGTAGATTTTTTTTTAAAATGTACTGTCAGTTGCATTAACAGCAATATGTTTATTGGATTGAAGTCTAGATCGGCTCTTCCTGAGGTGCTGGTGGACAACCTGCCCTCTATGCAGACCTCTCTGTGGTGTGAGGTACCCACAGGGAACTCAAGACTCAGTAGAACACAATTCAGAAAACACTGACTCCAGATGGTGGACAGAACACATGTAAATGTCATCATTCCCTTCATCAGCCTCTCCAAACTAATAAGGAAGGGGGAGAAATTATGACAAAGTGATGTAAGTTGGTTAGTAAAATAGAGGTAAATGATTTAGCAACTCAAAAGAAACATAATCCTAAGCCAGTAATAAGGAAATCTGAGAACCCTATTATATATGTATCCTTAAATGGCTCAGGAATTGATGCCTCTATGTATCTCTGAAAATGGGGGTTAAAGAGAGAGCTACAAATAAGGACTTGTTGAAAGTCTAAGGAGCATTGCTACACTCAGAAAACCAGCCTCACCCTGCCTGGAAAAGGATTGGGGAGGGTAGTCACAGGGCCTCTGGATGGGTACACCAGGCATAGTTGACTGTGTAAATGAAATAGTGAATGGGGAATAACTGGGCAGATGCAAACTGGATGTTGAGATCTTCAGCTTTCTTCTGCTGCATAGCAACCTGATGCTGTAATTAGGTCTTTATCCTTCAAGCAGGAGACAGGAAGCATCATCCAGGGGAATCTGTAGCATTCAATAAGGTATATATGGAGATAGCAACATTGGAGATTGCCCCAAGTAAGACCCCCAAATCATCCTAAGTGAAGCTCTGTTCTCAATCTTTCTAACTAGATTTTTAGCTCCCAGTTCTCTTCTTAAAGACAACCAAAAACTAACGATTATCATGCATCTGAGCAAAGCCTCTAGCATGAAAGAAAGATAGAGACCAAAATGAAAATCAAAGGCAACTTGGAGGAAACATAGACCACAAGAGAGAAGAAAATGTCAACAGATGTTAACATCCTTGGTAGGATCAGAGAAGATATTGCAACCATGAAATAAGAACAGTGTGTTATAGGAAAAGGAACATTTGGAGATCAATAAAGGACTCTTAGGAAAAAAAAAAAACTTTAGTAACAGCAGTTAAAAACTCAATAGATGAATTGTAATACAAATTGAGAAAATTTTCTAAAATATGAAGCAAAGACTTAAAAAGATTTTCAAAATAGTAAAGAAATCGTAAGAAAATAAGAGAATCAGTTGAGATTCATCATCTAAATGAGAGAAGTTCCAGAAATAGAGATCAGAGAAAATGAAGGTGAGCAAGTCATCAGTGATATAATCCAAGGAAGTTTCAAATTAAAGATTCCAGATTAAAATGTTCCACTAAGGGACCAGCAGAATGGATGAAAACAAAGCCATACCAGAGTACTTCAGAGTGACAGTCAGAACATCTAGCTTCAGGAGAGGTGGAGGGAAAGAGATTTAAATAACTAAGGGTAATATAACTGGGACATTTTTTAAAATTATATATATTTTATTGATTTTTACAGAGAGGAAGGGAGAGGGATAGAGAGTTAGAAACATTGATCAGCTGCCTCCTGCACACCCTCTACTGGGGATGTGCCCACAACCAAGATCCATGCCCTTGACTGGAATTGAACCTGGGACCCTTCAATCCACAGGCTGACGCTCTATCCACTAAGCCAAACCGGTTAGGGAGTAAGTGGAGCTTTTTGACAGCAACACTGTAAGCTACAAAGCAAGAGAGTAAAGCTTTCAAATGGTTAGAAATGAATAGTTTCCTTTTTTAAATTTAATCCTCATCCAAGGATATATTTTATTGACTTCAGAGAGAGAGGAAGAAGAGAGAGACAGAGAGAGAGAGAGAGATTTCGATGGGTTGCCTCCTATACACGCCCCAACTGAGGATCAAACCTGAAACTTAAGGCTTTGACTGGGAATTGAACTGGCAACCTTTTGGTGTATGGATGACTCTCCAATCAACTGAGCTACCCAGTCAGGGAGAAATTAATAATTTCCAATCTAAAAAGCTACATACCCAGTTAAACTATCAATAAAGTTTAAAGAAAGAAAAAGGAATTTTCAGACATGCAAGGTCTTAACAAAAAATTATGTCCCATATATCCATTCTTAAAAAGCTGCTGAAGGGAGTATTCACAAAATAAGGAAGTAGGAATACTTAACCAAGAAATAGGAATACTTAACATAGGGGACAAGGAGAGCTAATACAGGACTGGAGAGAAGTGAGGGGAATCCCCCTCCTCAGGTGACATGCAGGGAGATCCCAGAAGGAAATCTACATATCAGTTGTAGAAGACAATCAGCCCTCAGAGAGCAGGTCCGAGAACACAAAGAAAGGTTTCCTTAGGAAGATGAAACATGGGTTAACTGATGAATCTGAACATTTGCACATCTCCAGAGGAAGGTTAGGTTCAGTGGAGAATCTGGGCTTGAATAAGTAGGAAGTACATAGAAGCAATTAACTCCAAGGAACACAAAAAGTTGTTCAAGAAAGGAAAAGTAATCCGAGTTCACTAAGCTTCAGCTGTGAATAGCCATTACATAGGGATAATAATGCAAATCCCAACCAAGTCTGACTCCAGTCAGAATTCTTAACTATGCTTTACTGAACTCAAAGCCAGTTTTCATTTCCCTGTCATCTGCTATGCATCTCCAGTTAAACATGAAACCAAGCCCTGGCCTATTTGTTCAGTGGTTATAGCGTCAGCCCACAGACCCTTGCCTCAGGTTCAATTCCTGGACAAGGGCACGTACCTCCTTTGCAGGTTCCCCAGCCCCAGTGGGAGTGCGTGGGAGGCAACCAATCGAAGTGTGGTTATGAAAACAAAGTAATTTGTCATGTTCCTCATTTTGCCTTTGGTGATAAGGAATTCACAGTCTTGTTTTTGCTCAATTTCAGTGAGTTTCCTTAGCCTCAGTGTTTCAGTGAAATTACCATTGCCACTTTTTCAACCAGTTCATGTCCTTTGCAACCTTGTCCATAGAGGTTTGATGCATTCATATCTTGTTGGAAACCACCTAATTCTTTTCTGGAAGTAAAGTAGATGTATTGTAAATTAAAGGTAAATGAATGGGTGAATCATTTACCATCTTTAATTGTTAGCAGAATTTTCAATATGATCTTGTATTCTACTTTTATTGTAAACTACTGGGTCCAGGGACACAGTGCACTGTATAGTCTTATCCTGCAATAGATTCATCTCACAGTTCCATCCACATCCAGCAGGAAGACAGAATTCCCCCCAACATCTCTCTCAGAAGAGTGAGAAAGTCTCTTACATGGAAAGCCTCTAGAAAATGTCATCTTGTGTCGTATTGATGCATATACTTTATATCCAAGTGTGGTGTCCATGACGCAATCACTGTGGCCAGGTGACTGGGATCTGCCAAATGGCTTAAGCCAGAGAGAACCCTTCCTGGGGCTGAGGATAGGATTAGCTTCCTCCAAAGCACATGGGCCAACTAGGAAAATTATGGGTATGGAATGAAATTTAGAGTATTTTTACAAAGGAGCATTGAGGAAAGGAGGTTTGGTGGTTGCTTAGATATGTTCTTTACTTGAGCAAGTGACTGAACTTTTCCAATCATCAGTGTGAATTGAAGATACAAGCCCTTCTTTCCCCAGCAGCAGTGAGCCCGTGCAATGCCCGTATCTAGATTTCTAATACTATTCTCCTGTAAAAGTCACCAGGGCTCCTCAGAGAAATGACGAATTCTAGGGCTAGGGTAGGCAACATGCAGGAGGAACCTGGACTATCGTGGAATACGGAAAAGTAAGGAAGTGCTTAAAGAAAAGCTCCAACAACGGACGTATGTAAAAGGGACACAAGGGGAGCTAACAGAAAGAACTCTCAGTGGCCAAATTCATAGCAATTATAATGACACAATAAACAACTTATTGGGTTATTAAATGTAAACTATACAATAAGCATTCTTATATAAACAAATTACATTAAATAAATGGAGGGTAAGAGACAAATCCCCCACACAGGAGAATTCCAAATAATTTATGTAGTTACTACTCCAGGAGATGGCCCATAGCCCACCCACTAAGTTTGGTTACACTTAGTGACTTACTTCCAGGGGGAGGAGTACAAAGGGGAGAGAGAAGGAAGGTCACTGCACAGTGGAGAAAGTTGGAAAACATGATGTTAGCCAGGTTGATCAAGGTTGATCAATAAAGAGTCCCATTGATAGCATGTATCCTCAATATGATATGCTGAGGATAGCTCTTCACTTCTGTGGTCTTCATCTTCAAAACACACAAACACAGAACCCATGAGAAAACCTGAAATGGCCCAAATCTAAGACGTTCTAAAAATATCTGACCAGTACTGCTCAAAGCTGTAAGGGCCATCAAAAACAAGGAAAGCATGAGACACTCTCACGGCCCAGAGGAGTCTGAAATGCAATGACAAATGTGACGTGGTGTCCTTTAAGGGATTCCTGCAAGCAGAAAAACTAAGGAAATCCATGTACAGTGTGGAGTTCAGTTAATAATAATATATTGATACTGGCTCGTTCATTTTGACAAATGTACATGGTAAAGTAAGGTATTACCAATAGGAGGTCCTGGGTGTGGGGTACCTGGGAGCTCTGTACTGTCTTTGCAACGTTTCTGTAAATCTAAAACTAGCCTAAAAGAAAAGTTTATTTAAATATAAAAAAGACCTTTATGGGATTGTCGTCTCAATTAAATGAGTGCATGTGCACTAGAAAGCACCTAGCCTAATGTAGGCACTTGGTATGTTTAGTTGACTGGCCACTATAGGCAAGATTCACCCTTAATCCTTCCCATCTGTTTTCCATATAAGCCATATGAAACGCTAATGTAAGCTTCTCATCCCTCCTTCCCGCATTTCCCATCCTACCTCCAGCTTTAACCTTTCCAGTGGATTCCTACTGCTTCTAGGATAAAGATAAATAATCTTCCCACAACCTACAAGACCCTCTGCAGAGACTTTCCATGACCCCAGGCACAGCTTGACCTCTGCCTATCTCCCAGCCTTATCTCATAGAACCCGCTCCTTGCCGTATACTCCAGCCACACCAACTTGCTCCCACATTCTCTCTGCTACAGGCCCTCTTCACATACAATTTCTGTCTGAAATGTGCTTCCCCACTCTTTCCCTAGTTAGCTTCTACTTATATTTAATTCTCAATTCAAGAGCCACTGGGTCAGACTTCTTTGCAGAATCATGTTCTCATCCTTTGGAACAATTATCTACGTGTAATTTACATGCATGTGCATGGTTACTTGGTTGTTTGCATCCCTCACTGTTGTATACATTCCATGAGGGAAGGACCAGTTCAGCTATGCTCATCATTGGATGCCTAGCATCGAGCTCATTGCTTGGCACAATCTATGTTTAATAAATGTGGAAAGAAGGAAGAGACAGAAGGAATGAACTGCTTCTGTTACAATCTCTTTTATTTTTTTAAAATATATTTTTATTGGTTTCAGAGAGAGAGAGAGAGATAGATAGTTAGAAACATCAATGAAAGAGAAACATCATCTATCTGCTGCCTCCTGCATGCCCACTACTGGGATCGAGCCCACAACCTGGGCATATGCTCTGACCGGGAATCGAACCATGACTACCTGGTTCATAAGTCAACACTCAACCACTGAGCCACACTGGCCAGGCATAATCCCTTTTAGAAACATTTTCTTCTCCAAAGATACAGATGTCTTGTTTTGTTTTTGTTTTTGTTTTACCTTATCATATTCTTTTTTATTCAACTTGAATGATGTTTGCCTTGGACCTAAAATAATGAGCAAAGTGTAAAATTTACTTTGAAATCATAATCTGAATATTTTAAACATTTCATTAGCAAATAACTTGCTTTCTATTTCAATATGTCATTTTTAAGTTTTGCTCAGTTAACCCTTTAAAAATTGGTGCACATATGTAATAAAATCACTTAACTGATACTGACATCTTAAACCAGAATTTTGAAATGTTAAAGCTAGTTTCCTGACCTCTCAGCTCCCAACTCTAGTGAATGGCAAAGTGAGAGAGAGTATTAATGGACTAGTTTGGCCCGGCCAGTGTGGTTCAGTGGTTGAGTGTTGACCTATGAACCAGGAGGTCACAGTTTGGAATTGTAGTCTCAATGGAATGAGGGCAGGGCACATGCCCAGGTTACGGGCTCAATCCCCAGTAAGGGGTGTGCAGGAGGCAGCAGATAGATAATGTTTCTCTCTCATTGATATTTCTATCTCTCTCTCCCTCTCCCTCTCTCTCTCAAAAAATCAATTAAAACTTTCCAAAAAAATAAAAACAGACTAGTTTGAAAGTCCTGAAAAAACAGACTAGTTTGAAAGCTTCCAGATCTGGTTTGTGAAGCACTAACATTGAATGCTGGAAAGAAATGCAACTGAGCAGGTGCACAAGGCAGTCACGAAGCGCTGGCATTGCTGGGGCTGGGGCTGCGAGTGAAGATTCCCAGTGAAGTTCCTTTAGCATTGCAGTGTCTCACATCACATAGACTGAGCGGTCCGTTTCTGGTCATTCACAGGCTTCCTAGGGGTATCGGTTCCTTGTGCTAAAGTAGAAGAAACAGTGGAAAAAATAGCTCCGGTACCTATCTTTAAAGTGAGAAGGGGAAAGCTGAGCTCTTTCCTTGATTCCAGAAAACTTTTATTGTGGCATCAAGGCACAGCCACAAAATCAGTGGACTGTGAAATAGGATTTCAATTATTAAAGAGGGAAGCCTCCACCTTTCCCAATGCCCTTCGTCTGGTGTGCTGCTGAAAATAGCTCACTGCCCCCCTTCTCATTGTCTCCGTACTGCCTTTGAATTGCTCGTTAACGAGGCAGCCCTGCAATACATACTTTTCAATTCTTCTACAGGTGCAAACGTGGGTGTCTACTGCAATATGATTTTCCCCAGCTAGGTCTTCTGGAGAACAAAAGGCCTACAATGTCATTCTTCCCTCTGTTTGTCCCTTCTTCCCCATTACATGTCAGGCAGGACAGAAATCAGGGTCAAGCAGAGGAATTTCGTAGATCATGGACATATTGAAGTCATTTAGTTGTGACTGAAGAATCAGAATTCTTCAAAACAAGACTGTGTATCAGGGGCTCCAAGGGTAAGTATTGGATAAAAAGAATCCAGGGTAGGTTTCTGTTCATGAAATCCATGGAGAAACCAGATACAGTTCCTGCCCTCAGGAGTGTCTGCTCTTATAGGAGCACTAGAGGCCCGATGCATGAAATTTGTGCAAGGGGCTCGGCCCTCACAGCCCCAGCTTCATCTGGAAGGTTGTCCAGAAGGACTTCCAGAAGGTCGTTTGGCTGACCGGTCTAATTAGCATATTACACTTTTATTATTATAGATTAGATGTGTGTGCAATAATAGTAATACCAAGTTCCCCAGTGCTAAATGTTGTGAGAGGGGCCAGCAGGAAAGCTACACACAGGAGGTTCGTTTCCTTCTTTCTTCCCACAAGAATTTATTAAACCCCTAGGTCAGGCTCAGTGCCAGTCAGCATACACCTGGCAGGTGTTAGAGAAGCATGCTTCCTGGACTCGGCTGCAGCTTTTCTCTGGAACCAGGCAGCTACAGCAGGCCAGGCATGGAACAGAGTGATTGCACCCGCAAGGTGCCAGTTGAATCCCCACACCTCCGTGAAATAGCCTCTCAAACAGGGTTCCGCAAATACCTGCCCGGAGTATTTTTGCTAATCTGGTACCTTCTTGAACAAATTTCTTAACCATAGTATGGATTTCTGAAATTCCCATTCTTATCTCTTTCTTTCCTTAAAGTATTTCAGATCTCAGCCCGGCTGGTCATCTGGGGGAGAGTCTGGCAGTGAGGGGATTAGCATGCAGAAGTTAAGCCGTGTCAGCTCAGCAGCGCGCTCTAGGCCCCCACCAGCAAATGCCGTGGCAAACACGCTGCTTGCCCGAGGTCGCATCTGCAGCAGAGTCTCTCACCCTCAGTACTGTTGACACTTGGGGCTGGATAAATGCCTCCTTAGAGGCTGGCCTGTGCATGAGAGCATGTTTAGCAGCTTCCATGGCCTCTTACCCACTAGATGCCAGTAGATCTCTCTCCTTCAACTCCAACAGCCAAACATGTCTCCAGACTTTACAAAATGCTCCCGGGAGTTGGGGGCGGGGGTGTGTGGTGGTGGTAAAAATCACATGTCACTCTTCATCTGGTTAAAAACCAATTGCCTATAGAGATCATAGTATTTTGTCAGAAAAATCTCAATCTGCATCTCTTTTTAATTTAAACCTATTACTGGGAGGAGACCATGGTCAAGGAAATATCTGATGCAGCCATCTCATACATTATGATGCCTAATATCCCAGTTTATGCTGAAGATTGTCTCCTGCAGTTCTGGTGAGAAATTGCAGGTCGCCATGAAAAATAACTGCTTCAGAGGGGTTTGCAGGGGAAGGGATAGCAGCTCCAGTCCTTGGCTGTTCCCCAGCCCTGACTAGCATAAACTGCCAGTACATATTGACTTAGAGATTAATTATTAATGGTAGGGGAGCTTATGAATTTTTCAGAATTTTTCCTTGTTGGGTGCAGCAGTCTGACTTCCTACCAGGAGCCTAAGATCCCTCCCACTGTCCTGCATCAAAGCCACGGCTGTCGCCCAGGGCGTTATCTTGTTCTGTGCAGGCTGCCTGCATATGTTGACTCTAAATTTTTTAATCGGCCGTTTCCAACTCAACTGCACACGTCAAACTGCAGAGACAGAATCCATTAAGCAGCGTCTGAAACCCAGGGGCTGTGGCATCATGATGTGATATCTCTATGGCAAAATTTCACAGTCAGAAATTACAGGAACATATCATTTGCTGAAATGTCAGCAAAATGCCTGCAGGAATTAAAAGGAGGCAAAACACCACCAACAATAATGATAATATTTCTGTACACTCCTTTCAACTTTTTGGAGGATTTTATATTTATTTAAGCATCTCATTTTCTCTAAATCCTGTACTTTTAGACACTCCCTTCATTTTATCAAGTAAAATTAATAGGTAACTGATCCAATAATTACTGAATCATTAGAGCTGATAATAATGACTGTTATAGATTGAATGATAAAAGCATAGAGAAAATGTTTTAAAATTTTAAAACATATATATACACCACATAGACCAGCTTCAGATACTGAGGGTTCCCTATTACATGGAGGATAAAATATTTATAGGCAATTGCTCAATAAATATATATATTTAACACCTATTTTTCATCAGGAACTAGCTGAGCAGTTAACCTGAAAACTATCTGGGTTTCATTTCATGTTAAAACCATTTCTCAAAGATGTATTTTTCCACTCTCCTGCCTTCGCATACAACAAACATCTTGATTAAAGTTAACACTTTGCAAATCAAATCTGTGTCCAGGAATGCATGAAAAAGGCAGGGTATTAACCTGACACATACATTTGATATTGCTTTTTAAAAACAATCCCCATTGCAAATTTGCTTTTTTTTTTTTAAAGTAAATTTTAAAGGTGATTATTTGAATCTCTGGCTAATTTTTTTTTCCATTTGATATTTCATAGTAATTTAAAAGACAGAGGGATATTTGCTGTCATTGCTATAGTTTTTTCTCTGAGGGCCTAAAAAACATCCCCTTTGCTAAGAAAATTCAACTTAGGTGCTTTTGCACATATGAATGGGCACCATCAGCAAATGAACTGTCCAGTCTTAATAACAGTTTCTTCTGAATTGCAAATAAATTTTAAAAAGAGGAGAAATCATCAGTCTTGATAGTGGCCTGCCCCTCAAAGTGTTTCTTAGCCTGGGCAATTGACATAGATTAGAAATACTGTAGAATGGATTGCGAGGAGATCCTGGGCCATCTTGATTTGAACCTCTCCGGCGCCAGAATTGTGTATTTCAGTCACTACTGTGTTCATTTATGCTGCTTACAATACTGTTTATTTGCAGGTTTCTCTCTCAGAGGAGTCGTTCTTTCTTTAATGTCTCTCCCTATTCGCTTCTCACAATGGAAATTTAATTATAACATGTTCTCTTGGGTTAAGTTGAATCGATGTAGAGTTGTCCACACAGGTCAGGTAAAATAGAGAATAGAACAATTTTCATATACTTAAGATAGACTTTATATTATAGCACTCTAACCAGTATTTTCATGGCAGAGACAGTAATGCTCACAAAATATTTTATGTCCCCTTACATTTCCTAGCTCCCCTACAATTAGGTTAGGGCCGCATGACTGGTTCTACCCAGCAGGCTGTGAGTTCTCCATGCTCTGTGTTCCCCTGTCACAGTGACCCGGGAAGCCACATACTGAGATGACAAGATCACAAAATCGTGGTGCTTCCATCTTGCCGAGTGAGTGAAACACAGTCCCTCATGATCCCATTGGACATGTAGGATAAGCAAAAAATAAACCATTATTGTCTTAAGACACTGAGATTTCAGGTTTAATTTGTTACCATGGAATAAATTAGCCAATCCTGATGAATGTGTCCTCCTTTTGACTTTACTTTAAAAATATTAATTTATATTTTTAGGATAACACATGGTTATCCTTGCTTATGACTGACTGGGATTAATGACCTCAAGTTCATCAAAATCACAAAATCTACTTCTGAACACCCCCACCCCCCAACTATTTCTAACTTGCTGAATATGGCAAGAGCAGCAGTCATTGATATATTCCCACAAATAAATTAAGAACTGTTGCCTGTATTAGAATAGATGACATCCTGATACCTTTGCTCGTCTGCAGCTCATGAGTGTATTGTGGGCAGGAAGCATTTAACATGTGCTGGCAATGTAACTTGGGGTATGCTTTGTTGTTTCTTTTTTCTCATCTATTGGGAAATTTGGAATCTTATATTTTTTTTAAATCCTCACTTAAGGATATGGTTTATGTTGATTTTAGAAAGAGACGAGGGGAGAGGGACAGAGAGAGAGGTGAGAAAGAAACATTGATCAGTTGACTGCCGTACACACCATAGCCTGGGTATGTGCCCTGATGGGGAATCAAACCCTACGACCTTTGGTGTACTGGATGACATAGCAACCAAGTGAGCCACACCAGCCAGGGTGGGACCTCATTCTTTTTAATGCTACCTGTTCTTCTTGCCCACAGACACTTTTTAAAAAACTAGTAAAATATATATATAATTGACCCAGCCAGTGTGGCTCTGTGATTGAGTGTTGACCCATGAACCAAGACGTTCCTGGTTTGATTCCCAGTTGGGCACATGCCAGGGTTGCTGGCTCAATCCCCAATAGGGGTCATTCAGGAATCAGCCGATCGATGTCTCTCATCAATGTTTCTAACCCTCTCCCTTCCTCTCCCTCTAAAATATAAAAATAATTTTAAAAAATATATAGCTACTTGGTTATGGATTTGACATAAAATAATTTTTAAAAATATATAGCTACTTGGTTATGGATTTGACATAAAATAATTTTTAAAAATATATAGCTACTTGGTTATGGATTTGACACCAGGAATTAATGTTCCTTTGACAGGTCTTAACCAAGGTGAAACACACCCTTTATAAATATTTTTGGCTTTGAACAATGGTATCACCAATGTAGACATACTCTTCAGGGCAGGAAAAATGAGATAATGATATATGTGGGTAGACTTGTGAATACACCCAATTTCTACCAGCTACTTGTGTAATGATCAGCCTGGGACTAGAAATTAAGCATGTCTTGTATTTGTGACTTGCTGCTCAAAAGTAACAGAGGTGCATGTGGCATATACCCTGGAAATTATACTACTTGCCTCAATTTTAATTGATGTCGGCAGCTCTATAATTTAGAGCTCTGCGTGTTTTCTACTGCCTGAGGTATCTGTTACATACACACACACACACACACACACACACACACACACACACACACACCTGCATGCACATATACATTCACTAAACCATAATTGTAAAAGCTGCAAAACTTGGTTTCATTTTGACCTTGTGAATAACTTTTATATTGCATCATAAATATTTGAAAAATGAAGGTCACTTCCTCTTAAAATAAAGAGCAGGTATTTTTAGCAAAAGTATCTGATTTTATTGTGTATAGAGGTGTTTTAAACATCATCGGATGTTTCTGGATTTCCCCTGGGGCGCATTATTTGTGCCAGTTACAAATTGCTTCTCACCAGAACTTGATGCTGCTGAGATACAAATGTTGTTCAACAGCACAAAAAGGCATTTTATCTTTTTACAAAATGTCAAAATCAGCAAAACCAAACAGAATTTCAGAAATTAGTAGTAAATAAATCCAAACTAATGGCAATAAAAATAATAATTTACATTTGTTCAACACGATAATTTTGAAAAATAACACTTCTTTTCTGTTTTTTGAAGGGATTCTGAAAGTTATCCTTACTGGGTGTAATGACAGTGTGATGGTTAAAAGCATGCACTCTGGACTCAGAACTGAGTTCATATCCCAGCTCTACCACTTCTTTCAGATGTTACTCTAATCCCTCTGTGCCTCGGTTTCCCCATCTGTAAAGTGGTATTGATTGTGATAGGAATACCTATCTCAAGAATTAAATGAACCCTAGTCGGTTTGGCTCAGTGGATAGAGCATCAGCCTGCTAACGGAAAGGTCGCAGGTTCGATTCCAGTCAAGGGCACATGTCCGGGTTGAGGGCTCGATCCCCAGTGGGGGACTTGCAGGAGGCAGCCAATCCATGATGCTCTCTCATCATGGATGTTTCTATCTCTCTCTCCCTCTCCCTTCCTCTCTGAAATCAATAAAAATATATATTTTTAAAAAGAATTAAATGAGATAGTGAATGAAGCACTCACTGTGATGCCAGGCTGCAGTAAATACTCAATATTCAATACATGTGAAGGTGGACCGTAAGTGCATAGAAGGCATGTTCTGTGTTTATCCTGCTCTCACAGCTCATAGTACAATGCCGAGTACAAAGCAAGTGTTTAATGAATATTTTAAATGGTGAGCTGAGTGTTAATATTTCCAGTTTCCAGATGAGGAAACTGAGGCTCCCAGAGTATAATTGGTTCACACCTCTATTCTTCACACCCTTTGAGTCAATTATTCTGTTCCCTTTGTACCTTAATACTCAATTTCTGTTATACACTCAACAAAGGCTTTATTAAGTTTAAAGCATTTCCAGTCAGATTTCTATTTAGGTCATGATTTGAGCACCTATTAAGTGTCAGATGCCGTACTAAATGCTTGGGAAAATTTTTCTCATTAACTCATCAAAACAGCCAAGCAACCCAGCAGATATTATTATCTTCATCTCAAATTTAATTTTGTAAATATTCTTGCTCAGCTGCCATGCCTCAGTCACTGGAGACTCTATAGGATAAAACAGACAAAGCCCCTGTCCTCCAGGCAGGTGCAGTCTTACAGAGAACATGCCCTGGAGCACATAATGCAAATGTGATGGGAGTGATGAAAAAGAAAGTTCAGGATGCTATGGGGACCTAGAGGATGTGACCTTGGCTGGGGCCAAGAAGCCTCCTAAGGGAGCAATATTGAGGCTGGAAGTCAGGTTAATGAGTATGTGTTAGCCAGACAAAGATGGCAAAGGAGGGCAGAGCATGAGCATCAGCCTGGGGCCCTGAATGAATGTCACGTTTGAGATCCAGAAGTACAGAATGGCCTGAGCCTGGAGGGCAAGACCCAGTAGTGGGAGATAAGGCTGGAAAGCGGAGCAGGGCCAGATGGCAACAGCTCCCTCAGCTTTGATAAGAACCTGGGACTGGGGCTTCTATTGCCAAGGAAATGGAGCATTATCCAAGGGTCTTAAGCAGGAGAGTAACATGAGCAAATGCACATTCCAAAAAGATGAGCAGAATGCAGTGCTGAGCGTGGATTCGGCCCTTGCTCTCAAAATGTGGTTCACAGCATCAGCATCCCCCAGGAATTTGTTAGAAGGGCAAATTCTTGCATCTTACCCCAGACCTACTGAGTCAAAGCTCTCCTGGGCTGAGCCCATGATGCTGTTGTGCACCATAGTTTGAGAATGACTAGCTTTTGGTAGCGGTTCTCATTCTTTGCTGCACATTGGAATCAGCTAAACAGTTTTTAAAAATACCGATGCCCGGGCCCCAACTGATTTAGTTGGTCTGGGTGCAGCTGGGATATAGGGATTTTCTTTCATTTTCCCCAGGTGATTCTACTGTGTAGCAGGATTGAGAACCGCTATATCAGAGAGGATGCAGGTGAACAGGTCAGTGGTCCAGGATAGAGACCATGGCAATCGGGCCCAGGGAAGTGGATACACAGAATAGGTGGCTTCAAAAGATATTTAGAGGCGACTCACAGTTATGCGAGGATAAACCGACCTGGTCCCAGCATCCCGTCTTCACAAAACTACCTGCTTCTTGCACACCCTGGGCTTCAGTTGCCACACTCTCACCCAGAAAGACAGTGCCCACTCTCTTCTTTGGCTTCAGTTCCCCATGTCCCAAGACAGTGCGCGTGAATCGGACCATCTCCCACCCCAGCTGTGAAGATCATTAAGATGACCCATAAAAAACGCAGCTGTGTCCTGCACGCTGGACCAACTGCGTAGACCGAGCGCAACAGTACTATGATGGCCTCGACTTTGTGGACCTGCTCCGCGCTGGACGAGCATTGCCTCCTTTTATTCTCACAACAAGCCTCTGCCCTTGGCATTGTTACTATCAGCACTCCCGCTTTGCAGAGGAGGCCACAGACAGAGCTCGGAATATTGTCCAGTGTCATGGGTCTGGGAAGGGGCAGAGCAAAGACTTGAGTTCAGATATGACTGTTTCCAGTCTCTGGGTCCCTGACCACTATGCCCTACAGCTATTCTGGCCCAGAAGGGAGATCTAAGACATGTGACACTTGGAAGGTTTCGATACTGGACTGGCCAGCAATGTCTATAAAAGCAAGATGATACATCGCTAAAGTAATCAAGGGGGCTTTCCTGAAGGAAGGGAGTCTCAACCAGCCCCTGAATGACGTGGAAGATGGGAAATGGTGGAAAGGAGAGAAGAGGTCACTCCGGACTGGGGTGGGCAGGGAGAAAGCCTGGTTGAGCACTACAGGGTCAGAAAGAAATGGGTTGGTTTTCCGTTTGAGGTGTCTTTTATGTTTATTTGCTTCTTGCTCAGAGAATTACTGCCTTTGGAGCGCTTGTGTTCTATTTACTGCATAGCCAGAAGCCAGCAAAGACATAAAAGCAGTGACTCAAATGCAGAGGATGTTCTTATTGGCTGGCACAGCCCGGAGCTAAAGCCTGCATTTCGCAATCAAAGAGACGTACACCCTTTAGAATGGAAACTTTGACCTGCTCAAGGTCTTCTCCTGGCGAGAAATTAAGGCATAATAAAAAAAGACACAAATAAAAAAAAAGATCTTATTTTAACTCTTCTACAAATGAGGTGGAAAATCCTTGGGGGATTTTTATAAAAACAGAAGGGAGCTGAGTGTGAATAGGGCACCAAACCACATTTTCACTACAGATACCCCTGGAGCAGAGCCTGGTGGAGACTCAGAGGCGGGCAAGGCTGCAGGTTACATCAGATTCACCCCAGTTGTAATAACAGAATAATAAACCCACATTGTATTGAGCCCCTACAGTGTGAAAATGTCTATTATTATCACTATTGCAATAGTCCTTGGAGGATATTATTTTAGAGCTAGAGGTACAATTGCTCAGAGAGGTTGAGTACCCTGGCCTTAGTCACACTGTGAGGATGTGAAAGAAGTAGGGTTTGATTTCAAGGTTTTCTGATTCCAAAATCCCTGCTCTTTGTTCTAAGGGCTATCCCTTCAGTGCAGGGCCAACTATCTCTGGACTCCTGGCAAACTATTTATTCTTTTCTGTTTGTTTGTTTGTTTGTTTGTTTGTTTGTTTGTTTGTTTGTGGTTGGTAATCTTCACCCAAGGATATTTTCCCCATTGATTTGTAGAGAGAGCGGAAGGGAAGGCATGAGGGAGAGATAGAGAGAGGGAAAACATCAGTGTGAGAGAGACACATCGACTGGTTGCCTCCCGCACCTACCCCAACCAGGGCTGGGGATCGAGCCTGCAACCTAGGTACATGCCCTTGACCAGAAATGAACCCGTGACCCCTCAGTCCATCCGCTGTTCTAAGCACTGAGCAAAAGCGCCTGGGGCAAACTATTTAATCATTTGAAGCTGGGTGTCTTGCCTTTAAGTGGGGGACGCCTGTCCTGCCACTTTGTGTTATTAAGATCCAAATTTGCACAAGTATGCGGGCTGCAGAACGCCAAGTGCTAATGGCCTCAAGATTGACTAAAAGCAATGCCCTGTGCTAAGTGTCAAGCACACACCATCTCATTTAACCCCTTACCAATCCTGCAAGGTAGCGATTAGCATTCTTGTTCCCATTTAGAGTTAAGGGGGTTGGGGAAAAGTTAAAAGCTAAGGCTCAGAAAGATCTAATAACTTGCTCAGCGTCCCTCAGCTTCCATGGGGACAGGCACAGATTTGAACCTGGACAGTAGAGAGGGGGGCGCCTGCCAGCCACCTCTACAAGCTCCGCATGGAGGTGGACAAGGGGAGACAGGCAGTAAGAGAAGGAGAAAAGGGACTGGAGGGGCACCAGGTGTTGAGCGCAGTAATGCAGCCACAGTCCCAACCTCAGCACGTCCTGGACAGGAGTGTGGGCAGCCACCGCCTGGCCGGGGACTGACGCTGTCCAGGCTGTAACTTTCCAGACTGCAGTGCACCAGGCAGGCAGCATGCCCTGGAGCTGAAGGAGGGCAAAAAGGTGGAGCTGTGGATAGGAGTGATTTACAGGGAGGCGCCGCCCTCCTCTGCAGTAGCTCTGGGCAGCCTCCTTCTGACACTGATCCCTGGGACCTGAGGGGCCGGGCTGGGAATGGAAAGGAAACCAGGGGAACAGATTGAGCTAAACCCAGGTCAGCAGGTGGCTTGCCGTGCAGCTGCTTGGGCACACCTGCCTCAGCCCCAAAGCCTAAATTTAAGGATGTGTTATCAGGATCGTGCCTGCTTATATGCCAGCAACGTTTCCCTTTTTCCAATTTCTGCAGAGAATGGCATTTCCCGGGACACAGCCACTGAACTGTAAGGCAGCAAACTAGAAGTCAGCAGTGTGGGAGTTTGGTCCCAGCTCTCTCACTGGTGATTGTGTGACTGTGAGCAGGTCACTTTCCCCCTTTAGGTCACAGTTCATTAGCCGGTAGTCATCAGAGCCTGCTGTGTATTTGACATCAGGCTAGGGTCCAGAGCTGCACTGGTAAAGTAAGCCAAGTCGCACCCATCACTGCCCTCCTGGAGCTGACAGCTAACATGCAAATGCCAATAATCATGGGAATGCATGTAAAGTTACAACTGTGGCAAGTGCTAACCAAGGAGAGGTGCATGGTGCCTAGGGAGCAGGTGACAGGAGCAACTCACCAGTTTGGAGGCGTCAGAGAGGCGTGCAAAGCTGGGGGTGAAGGAGAAGAAGCGATTGGCAATCAAGGGGACACAAGAGAGTGCTCCGGGCATGAGGAGAAGCAGCAGGTGCAAAGGCTTGGCAGCAGGAGGGAGGGACCCAGTGGAGCATTCCAAAAGGGGGCGTGATGCCCCACAGGCCACAGGGCTCAGCAGCGCCTACCCCGCTCCCCTCCCCCCGCCACCAGCCTGAAGTTACTGCATCATTTCTAAAGCTGCTTCCAGACACAACTCTGGATTATTATCACTTTAGTCCTTATGCTGAAGTGGGTCTGTTTGCTCTGATGCTGAGTATCATAGACTCTTTCCGAAAGCAGAACAATTATGCAAATAATGCATAAAGTAATCTGCCTATTTCTGCTTAAATTCTCTATACATTTGAATCATGCCTTCTCTTGGCTTGACCAAAGGCTATCTTGCAGCCGTAAAATGATGACTTTGAAAGAGTCCAGCGCTGGCCTCACCTCCAAGTCATTGAAACATGTGAGCTCCGGGGAATTCAGGCATTCCTCAGGAAAGCCAGCGATCAAGGCCAGCCCCCTGCCTCACTGCCCGGGGAAATCCTTCAGGGATGGAAGTAAATGCGGGGCCTCTGAGCCTGGGCCCTGTGGTGACTTCTCCATCACCCTAGAGGTCAGACAGGGCCTTCACCAGTAGCTGCCTTTTTACTGAGATATAGACCCGTTTGCATAGCAGGGTTGCTTCCTCCTCCCAGCCCCCCTCACCTCTACCCACCCACAAATTCTGTCTATGGACACAAGAAAAGTGAAATACACACGAGAATTGCATAGACGAGCATATGCCCAAATGTGCTGTTGGGGTGCTCAAATGTATTGCACGCTTGGTCAGATGAGTTTGGGGGATGTGGGCCACTGCAGGCTGCCTGAGGTAGGCTTGAGGCTCTCCAGGAAGAGGGGAGGCCCAGCAGACTTTATTTGGCCACAGAACCCTTTCTCATGGAGCATCCGCAGGACTAATGTGCCCCCAGAATATAACTTTGAGAAATGCTCATTGAGGTTTCAGAGACTCATGGGACATCGTCTCAGATGAGGCGATAGTGACAGAGAGGTCCCGACTCGGGCCCAAGATGCTCCAGCATGTCCACTCCAGGATCCCCAGTTCCTGTATCTGCTTTCGTCCCTAAATCACAAACATCAGGGAGAGGAATTGGTATCTGATGAGTGCCACCCTAAAATGGGGATAAATCTAGAAACTATTGGCTAAAGTATAGGACCTACTATGTGCCAGGACCATGCTAGGAGCTTAGCACATTTATCTCATTTAATTCTCCTAGCAACATGCTGAGGTAGGTCTCTTATCCCAGTTTTATAGGTGAGGAAACTCAGGCTCACGAAGCTTCAGTGACTTGTTCGATCCCTTTAAGTAAGGAAACCGCAGAGCCAAGACTCGACCCAAATCAGCCTGATGTGCCTCGAAGCACGCCTCACATGGTCTCATTTAGTCCTCTCATCAGCCGTGCAAGATAAACATGATTCCCACTTTGCAGCTGAGGAAACTGAGAGGTGAAGAAGCTCGACAAGGTCATGGCACCAGGGAGTGGAATAGCTGGGCCCAGGCTGCCCTTCACCGGTTCCCAGGCCGCGAGCTCTGCCACGCGGTGTTCCTGCAGGTGCTGGCCTGCATTTTTGTCTTTGCATTGACTGAAGGGACAGAGCCGTGACCTGCAGAGACTCCCAAGCCGTGGCGAGGCCTTGAACTGGTAGTTGAGGCGTTACCTGTCTGTACTTGGGCAGCGCTGAATCAGTTCCACGGGACTTTAAAAGAAAAGCCCAGCAAATGGGAGAGATCTGTAATATTATCAACAACAAAACATATATTTAAAAAAAGAAAAGAAAAGAAATAAAAGAAAAGCTCAGGGAGAGAGTTCCCTCTGTTTGGCTGGCAAATCCAAACAACCAGACTGCCTCTTCTTGACCTGTGCTAGTGGGAAGATTATTTGCCTAATTAGGTAAAGAGCCTTAATGCCCATGTCCAGCTTCAACCCTAATGAGCTGTTAATGGGAAAGGCTTGCCCTTGGCCTGGCTCCCAGGCTGACCTTCCCCCGCCGGGTGGAAAGGACCAGTGCAGCAGACCGAACCTTGTTTCCATGGAAGCTCATTCTCTGGCTTTCTTTCCAGCACTTGAGAAGATAATTACTTGATTTCTCTTTATATTTTTGGATTTCATGCAGTGGGGCTGTCAAGCCTTCGGCTGAGGATGTCCTTCTCGATCACGCCAGGCTATTTCAGGGAACTTCGGCTGCATTTCCGTTGTCATCTTCCCTTCAGATGGTTAGCGTCAGGCCGCAATGTCCACCTTCCACTCGTTCCTGCTGATTAAAGTCTAAGGGAGCAAAGGGACTTGACCTGGAGAGTGTGAAAGAGAAACCAGGGAAATTTGTCAAGAAATAGGAGCCCCTGATTGCCTTCCTTTCCTGTGGGGACTCTCACAAGAAGACCTCAGATCTACATCCAGGGGTTCTCCGTCCCATCTGACCTATTCTCCTCTGAATCTTTGACGCCCCATTGTGGCCTCTGTCAGAAATACAGCCAACATGGGCGGCTTAATAACACCAGGGCAGCCCCCATTTCCCGAGGGTTTGCTGCAGGCGGAGTAGTGGGCTGAGCCCTTTATATCCGTGTCTCAGTGAATTCTCATGACAGCCTTACGTAGAGTTATTATCCTGATCACTCAGATGAAGCACAGAGAGGTTGAGTAACTGCCCAAGATCACACAGTTACTAAGTGGCAGAGCCAGGATAAGGACACACCCATTGCTATTTCTTGGAAGTGGGGTGGGGATCTTTTACAGCTGCCCCAGAAACCAGGAGAAATCAGCCAGTCATGACAGGTGGCGAAGGGTAGATAATTTATATGTCTCCCCGCCCCCCTCTCCCCCAATGGAGGCTCTGTGTGTGAAATCGGCCCATGTGTACAAGGAACAAAGTGAGGGCATTGGATTAGTTCATTGTCAGGACCAATGAGAAAACCAAACAGGGCATTGGAGAAGGAAGCCCATGTGGCACAGAGCAAAGAGCTCCACTTCGAGGAGGGCAGACTCCCTTTTCAATGGCTCATACCACTTTCCCAGCGGTGGGACCCGAGGCACGCTCCTGAACCTGACTGAGGCTCAGGCTCCTCACCTGTAAAATGGGGTAATAGTGATACCTGTCTCATAAAGTTTGTGGGATTTCCCAAACTGCTCTGGGGGAATATTTGCTTTCAGTGGTATAATTGTGTAAAAGACAAAGCTAAATGCAGTTAAATAGTCTTATTTACTCCAGAATTTCCCAGAATCTTTATTTTACTGACATGTATTATAAATGTGCAGGAGGGAGCAGCATTTCCTGAGCCCAGAGTCCTCTTCTTGGGAGAATTAACATTAACATCTGTTTCTTGGGATCCTTTAGAAAAGACTGTAATATAGGTCATGAGGTACTTGGGCTTGATGTAAGCATCAATGAATACTAATCCCCTCTCTTTTGTGCCTGAGTTGTTCAACCATATCTGTTCTTTAAGGAATTGAAGTGTCATAGAGTCAGGGTCTGGGTCTGCCTTGTTCTTTTTGGATCTCAGTGTCTTGGCATATCAAGACATTTCATAGACATCTGATGAATGAATGAGTAAATGAGTGAACCAATGAATTAATGAAGGAAGTTTAGTGTAGACCTAGCCTGCTCTTCTTCAATACCGTCATTCTCTGCTGTTTTCTAGTTTCATCCGATGGGGCCGGTGGGAGAATTCAGATGCCTCTGCAAAACTTAGTAATGGGGATTGTTCTATTATGCTGTTTTCCCCTTTTCAGTTTTTTTAATCATTTTCTTATTGCTGACACTAGAGACCCGATGCACGAAATTCATGCAAGGGGCTCGACCCTCACAACACCAGCTTTGTCTGGAAGGTCATCTGGACAGTTGTTCTGCTATTCGGTCTAAATAGCATATAGCTCTTTATTATATAGGATTCTAACAGATATTCCATTTTCCCCCCTTTGCCCACCTCTACCCAGCTCCTGTCCCGCCTCACTCTAGCCATCTCCACACTGTTGTCTATGTCCATGGGTTATGCATATATGTTCTTTGATTAAACCCTTCATCTTCTTTCATCCAGTCCCTCCCTCCTCCTCCCCCTCTGATAGCTGTCAGTCTGTTCCTGTATTCATGCCTCTTTTTCTATTTTATTCATCAGTTTATTTTGTTCATTAGATTCCACATATAAGTAAGATCATATGGTATTTTTCTTTCTCCAATGGGCTTATTTCACTTAGCATAATACCTCCAGGTCCATCCATGTTGTAAAATATAAGATTTCCTTGCTTTTTATGGCTGTGTAGTATTCCATTGTGTAAATGAACCACATCTTTTTTATCCACTCATCTACTGATGGGCACTTGGGCTGTTTCCAGATCTTGGCTATTGTAAATAACATTGCTATGAACATAGAGGTTCATGTATTCTTTCTGATTGGTGTTTGAGATTCTTAGGATATAGTCCTAGAAATGAGATCACTGGGTCAAATGGCAGTTCCATTTTTAACTTTTTGAGGAAACTCCATACTGTTTCCCACAGTGGTTGCACAAGTCTGCATTCCCACCAGCAGTGCACTAGTGTTCCCTTTTCTCCACATCTTTGCCAGCACTTGTTTGTTGATTTATTGATGGTAGCCATTCTGACAAGTGTGAGGTGGTACTGTGGTTTTAATTTGCATCTCTGATGATTAGTGACATTGAACATTTTTTCATAGGTCTATTGGCCACCTGTATGATGCCTTTGGAGAAGTGTCTATTCAGGTCCTTTGCCCATTTTTTAATTGGATTGTTTGTCTTCCTGGTGTTGAGTTGTATAAGTTCTATCTATATTTTAGAAATTAACCCCTTATCTGATGTATCATTGGCAAATATGTTCTCCCATACAGTGGGTTGCCTTTTCATTTTTTATGGTTTCTTATGCTGTGCAGAAGCTTTTTAGTTTGATGTAGTTCAATTTATTTTTTTTCTTTGTTTCCCTTGCCTTAAAGCCATATCAGCAAAAACACTGCTACAAGAGATGTCTGAGATTTTACTGCTTATGTTTTCTTCTTGGATTTTTATGGTTTCATGCTTACATTTAAGTTTTTTTATCCATTTTGAGTTTATTTTTGTGTATGGTATAAGTTGGTGGTCTGGTTTCATTTTATTGCATGTACCTGTCCAATTTTTCCAGTACCATTTTTAAAAAAATCTTTATTGTTGAAAGTATTACATATGTCCCCTTTTTACCCCATCCCAGTACCATTTGTTAAAGAGACTATTTTTACTCCATGCTTTTGCCTCCTTTGTCAAATATTAATTGATCATATAGACCTGGGTTGATTTCTGGTCTCCATTCTGTGCCATTAATCTGTATGTCTATTCTTATGCCAGTACCAGGCTGTTTTGATTACAATGGCCTTGCAGTATTATGATACTTCCAACTTTGTTCTTTCTCACAATTGCTGAAGCTATTTGGGTACTTTTGGGGGGGGATTCCAGATAAATCTTTGGAGAATTTGTTCTAGATGTGTGAAATTAGTATTTTAATGGAAATGCATTGAATCTATAGGTTGCTTTGGGTTGTATGGATATTTTAATGATATTTATTCTTCCAACCCATGAATACAGTTTATGTTTCCACTTATTTGTATCTTCCTCTATTTCTTTCTTCAATGTACTATAGTTTTCCAAGTACAGGCCTTTTACCTCCTTGATTAATTTATATCTAGGTACCTTATCTTCTTGTTGCAATAGTAAATGGGATTGTTTTCTTAGTTTCTCTTTATGATAGTTCATTATTGGTTTATAAAAACACCACCAATTTCTGAATATTAATTTTGTATCTTGCCACTTTGCCAAATTCATTTAGTAGATTTTTGGTGGAGTCTTTAGGGTTTTCTATGTACAATATCATGTCATCTGAGAATAATGACAGTTTTACTTCCTTCTTTCCAATTTGGATGCATTTTACTTTTTCTTCTTGTCTGATTGCTGTGACTAGGACTTCCACTACTATGTTGAATAAGAGCACTGAAAGGGGACATCTCTGTCTTGTTCCTGATCTTAATGAAAATGCTTTCATTTTTGCCCATTGAGTATGATGTTGGCTGTATGTTTGCCATATATGGCCTTTCTTACATTGAGGTATGTCCCCTCTATTCCCACTTTACTCAGGGTTGTTTTTCTTTTTCATAAATGGGTGCTGGATTTTATCAAATGCTTTTTCTGCATCTATTAATATGATCATGTGGTTTTTATCCTTCATTTTGTTTATGTGGTGTATCACATTTATTGACCTGTGTATATTGTACCAACCTTGCATCCCTGGAATAAATCCCAGTTCATCATGGTGTATGATATTTTTAATGTATTGCTGGATCCAGTTTGCTAATGTTTTGTTGAGGATTTTAGCATTTATGTTCTGACAGAATTCTCAACTTTAGCCCCTAACCAAATCTCATTGCTGCCTCTCAGTGAAGTAGTCAGATGTTTCCTTTGCATATGTATTTTGAACGAGACATTTCTGAGTGTTCCCGGTGGGTTTTCACCTGGTTCTGAAGAACTGTTGGGCTTCAGGGGGAATCAAATAGAAACAGCTCATTGGAACTTAAAAACAACGTTAAGGATATATTGTTTCCCACATGTATCTAATGGCACACAGGGATCAGTGTACCACTGGTCAGCGATGTGACTGTTTTCAGGAGGTTCTCTTTACTGAGAACAGGATTTCCAACTCATGTTCTTTGGACATTATGCAAAAAAATACAAATTTTAACTTAGAAAATCTTAGTTGGTCAAAGTCTAACAGATATCCTTACTGCAGAACTTCTCAGACACTTTATGCATTTCAACAGAGAATTTTCCCAAACATTTTTGGCCATTTCTCTGGAGCCTTCTAGAACCCTTTGTTCTGGAGTATCCAATAACACTGATGTTTAGTAGAACACCCTTTTGGAAATGGTACCATAGAATATATTGCCAAAAGTTGCTGTCTTCGTGGTCTATGAAATAGTCCTGCTCCTCAAAACTGTGGAAAGGAGAATGGAACAGAGTGATAAAAAAATACACAGCATAGCCTTGGCCTGTGTTCTTAGTGGTTAGAGTATTGGCCCACACTCTGAAGGGACTGGGTTTGATTCATGGTCAAGGGCAGATACCTGGGTTGTAGGTTTAATCCCTGGCCTGGTCAGGCCACGTGCAGGTGGAAACCAATCGATGTGTCTCTCTCACATCAATCTTTCTCTCTCTCTAAAAAACGTTAATGGAAAAATATCCTTTGGTGAGGATTTTTAAAAATGCTCAGCATAAAGCCAGATGGGCTTCTATGTATTTTGCAAAACAAAGACTAGCCATTATGCTTCAAAAGTATGACCATACATTTTCTAGTGTTCTTATTTACCTCTTGGTACAAATAACTTCTTTTCTATACCATTTTATAGCATAGATGACATTATTTCTTTAGCATGATCCTGAGTTTTCATTTTCAAATTTCTGAATAAAAATTTCATCATTTTCAAGTTTATGAATAAAAGTAGCTTTTAAAAGAAAGGCACTTAGAAAACTCACAGACTTCCTATGCTACTTTTTGTTGTGAGTTAATATATACTAAAAAGAAGATAAAGCCCATCCTGGTTGAATGTTATTCTTCTCTACTTATGAACCTTTATTCTGGTTAAAATAAGTCATAAATTACTAAACAAAGCAGACTCAATTATGGTTTGAAGGATGACACTAGGCTCATTTAAAAATAAAGGAAGAACTTTAATTCACAGGGCAGGGATTAGCAGCTCTGGCCTGCCACCTATTGTTGTACATAAAATGTTATTGGAACACAGCAGTGCTCATTTATTTATATACTTGAGGCCCAGTGCATGGAATCCGTGCACTGGTAGGGTCCCAGCAGCTGCCAGCTGCCGGCTGAGGCCTCCCTCCCTTCCCCCGGCAGGCCTCACCCCCTGGTCGAACTCCCAGACGACCTCTGAGTCAAGGGGACAATTTGCATACTATGCTTTTATTATATAGGTTTGTCTATGGCTGTTTTCACACTTCATTAGTCATTGCAACAGAGATATATCTATGGTCCTCAAAGCCTACAATATTAACTATATGGCCCTGTACAGAAATGGTTGCCAATCTCTTTCATAGATTCATAGAAAGATGTGGAAAAGATGGGGATTACATAACCACCCCCTCCATTCTATAGGTGGGAAAATTGAAACCAGAGATATTAAGGAATTTTCTGGATTTATTTATGCTTGCATGTTCTGATCCTTATACCATAATAGCTCTAACAACCATGGAAGACAAAGATAGATTTCAGCTTAGACAGCAACCCCAGCTGAGTGGTAGTGGCCCTCTGGAGTGGTGGTTGGGAAGGCTCAGTGAGAAGGAAAGCAATGGCTGACTAATCTTTCATGGTCCATCGGTGGGAGAGCAGAAGAATATGTGCCATGTAGGCACTATGGCTACACACTCTGCTCCACACATTATAACAGTTAATCTCTTTCCTTGCATATCTGCTGTGTAAGCACTTTCTTCATTGGGCCAAAACAGAGGTGCAGCATGGGGCCTCCTTGAAAACACTGCTCCCTAGCAGTTCACACGTGGTTCTTGTACAAGTTCATTCAGATATCTTTCTTAGCAACTGCCAACCACTTCACACTCCACCTAAAAGAATGTACCATGGGATTTCATTGAAACTGGACTTGTCTGTTACAAGAATTTTTACTTTCAGTGAAACATGTCCATGGAGCACAGAGTGAGGGTGTGAAATGGAAAGCCTTGAGTTTATTAGCTTTTGTGATGTAGACTGAAAGTCTCAATGTTTGTGTTTCTCGCAGCTGGACAATCCGGATGAGCAGGCAGCACAGATCCGACGGGAGCTGGATGGACGACTCCAAATGGCAGACCAAATAGCCAGGGTAAGGAGACTGGGGACATTTGATGGGGACCAGGCCAAAGTTCCCCATGGGATTACACAGTATTAAGAGCCATTAAAAGATAAAAAATGAGGATAATCACTCTGAGCCTCCACCCTCCTTTCTCAGGGCAACTCTTCCAAATGTAGCACATGTATTTCCCAGATTCTATTCATTACACAAACTCCAGCCTCACCTTTCTGCTGAGTCCCAGATTGCTCTTTCCACTGGCTAGTGAACATTTCAACTTGGACAGTGCCCTGGTATTTCAAAGGGAATGTGTTCAAACTCTGACTTCTTTCTTCTTCCTCTGACCACATACATATACCTACATTTATCCCCCTCACTATTCTCCATCAGGTGCTATGGATGAAACTTCCTAATCAGTCTCAACTTCTCCTTTCTCCCCACAGCACTCCACACTCAACCACACATCCAGTTCATTGTCTCTGCCTCCTAAGTGTGGCTCAGATCTTGTATTGCTTTCTAGCAACACAGCAAGCACTTTGATTCAGACCCTCATCTTCTATTCCTGAATCTTAAAATGGTCTCCTAATGGTTATCCTTGCCTCCAGTCCCTTCCCCTCTCCTGCCCATTCTTCATGCAGTTGCCATTATAAAACTTATATATGAACATCTCAAAACAGAGCCTCAAAAATCATTCCATAGCACTCCCTATTGTCCCCCAAACAAAACATTACCTCTTTAGAATGATATCCAAGGGTCTTAACCATGGATTATATCCTTCCTTATTAGCATCACCTCCCACATCTTTCCCACCAGAAATCCCCATTCCAACTACGGAGAATGTCTCCCTGTGAATATTCCAGGCCTTTTCCAGCCTTATTGCCTTGGTACCCACTGGTGTTTCAACCTGGAATGACTTTCTTTCTCCTCCGACTCAGCCTCCAGTACTCAACTTAAAACCCTTCTCTAAGAGCTTAGCAGTTAGTTCTTCCTACTTTTGAGCTTTATTCATGCCACATATGAACCTTTATTATAACAGTATATTGAATGGTGGTGATGCGTTTACCTGTCTGAGCATCCCAGTAGATTGGATTTTCCAGGATTGGGATTATATCTTACTATTGATGACTGTTTGCCTAAATATTATTGCTATCCCTGCCATTTGTGTTATTATTAACAGTAGAAATGCTAGCAGTGTGTATTGATTGCTGACTCTGTGTCAAGCATACTAAGTGCTTTACATGTACTATCTCATTCAATTCTCAAAGCTACCTAATGAGGACATTTCAGTTATCACTCTTGTTTAGAGATGGGAAATCCAGACTGAGGAACTGTTAAGAGGCTACACTGCACCCTTAACTCAAGTCTGAACTGGGAAAAGGGTGAGGTACTCAGCTCAGGAGCAAAATTTAAAAGTGGGGGACAAATGCATTCATAAAAATATATAATATTTTAATGCAATTATTTTACACTCATAATTAATACAGAAAACATCTATGAAAAAACAAAATACCAAAATATTAAATAAACTATCTTACTGGTTCTATGGTAGTGACAAGCATGTGTGCATGTGAGGGTAGGAGCTGTGGGAGAGGGGAGGGAGGATGGGCAGAGAGTGGAGCTTGGCATTCAACCTTTCTCTTTATGGAAAGAAATATCTCAGGATGTGGACACAAGGAAAGAAATTCTACTGGAAGCAAAACTGAAGAGAGATTCCAAGAAGCATGCAAATCCCATTTGTGCTCAAGCAGTTTTATTGAAATGTTTTGTATCTTGTTTTTGGACACCTTCAAAGTTTATAGTACAGTCAGTCTGGTGGTTAAAATAGTATGCAGTTATGGAGTTGGCTAAAGGTAGTATAAAAGGCTCTTATGTTTGAAAATCCTGCTTAACATGGGAGTAAATATCAATAAGGCTTTAGAATTTACTTCGGCAAACTCAGTATCTCCACAATAAATTATGTTGACAGTGGAGGTCATTTGCTCCATTCCCTGCCTTTAGGTAACAATTACACCCCAAACTAAGTATTCATCCCATTTAAAGAAAATCACACACACACACATACACCCTTCAAAAACAAGATCATGGCACCTTTATTTTAGTTGTTTTGTTTACTTTGAGGCTTAACATGATAATTTCAGAACCTAGTGTAGGCTAATTTTAGTAGTTAAAAGACCATGGATGAACAACAGTCATATAGTGATCCAAGTTGTTCATCTCTGAACAGTAGACCGAAGAACTATCTCCAGCCCACACTATCAGATATTCTGATACCAAGTAGATTATTATTAACAACTTAGAATTAAACTTCCTTAGATAATGAAGTAGGCAATTAAAGCAAATTTTGGTCATTATTTTTAGAGCATGGAGAATAATTTCAAAGCAGATGGAAGGCCCCCCAAACGTTTAGGGTACAGAGGATTTGTATGCAAATCTGCCCACTGCTATCTCCTGTTCTACTCGAAACAGACTGCCCACGTCGGGGCTCATTCATGCCAGTGGCCCCTTGGCACAGTTAGTTGGTCCTGGAAGTGATCTCTTCACCTAAGCGGAACCAGTCGCATTTCTCAGCCTGCCCTGGCCATGGTAACTGGTCCAGAACTGGATGCCTGCCCAATGCAACTAAACCAATGAGTCCTTTCCCTGGTCTATGGACTACATGCCAACACGGCTGTGCCTTTCAGGGGTAGAAAGATGTCTGAAGCTATTTTTAATTCTTTTATGTAGGGACAAGAAGAGGGAAGAGTGAGGCCAACACAGAGAAAGAACCCAAGACGGGGACTATACTGAAATTCTCAGGATGGTCAAGTCTCTGGATCTACTTATTCTTGAGACTTGGCTGCGGAACTGCTTTTCCCTCAGTGTAGTTGGGTTCCAAGAAAAATACATTCTCTTTTTGCCTTAAACCAGCTCATCCACTAGACATTAAGTAAAATATCAAGATCTCAGATATTGGCTTATTCATGAAGAGATACCGAAACGGGTACCCTGCTCTCTTCTTTCAGCACGCCCCGATTTTCCCATCTCCGGCATCCCAGTGAATTTTAGTGCGGGTGTGCAGCCCAGCCCATATGGCTGAACATCAGCTTCTGTACATATCATAACCAGAAATTCCTGGATGAGGATATCATCCAGAGAATTCACTCTTTTCTCTCAATTAAAACTGGGTAGAGCATTTTGATTGAAAGTTAGAGGCGCGAACTAGAGGAAGCTTATGTAACAGTGAATTAACTCTAGGGATTTAGGAGTGTCTCACAGAGCCCATGGGCAAGATGCAGCCAAAACCCAGAAAGGAACTGGAACCAGGGCCCACCAAGTGGTCAGGACTTCCCTCATCTCTTAACTCAGTGTGTTCCGTTCATTTTTCCTTCTTTCTCTGCAAACCAGCCTTCTTTGCTTCTCAGATGGGAACATGGCTGCTACACAGCTCTCCGTGTTTCCAGTGTGGCCAAATAGGAAATCATTTAGCCAATCAACCTCTCTCTCAAATCTTCTCCCTCCCTCACTTTCCCCTTTTCTTACTACCACCTTCATTGTCATCATTTCAAGAGGCAGGCCTCTGATTGGCTGACTTTGTTCAAGGGCCAACCCCTGGATACATTAATAATCCACTGTGGAAAGAGAATGAGGGCCTCAGCAAACACATGGATGTTGGAAATTCACCACTGAGAATGAGAGTGGTACCTGAGAGGTCAGGCTGTGGGTGAAGTGGTCATTATGAATTGGGAGACACCTCAAGATATGCCCCAAATAAATAGCTATGACTTATATGGTATTTACTATGTACCAGACTCTCTCATAAGCATTTTGTATTTGATAGCCTATCTGACCCTCCAATAACCTTATGAAAAGGATGGTATCATTATCCCCATGTCATAGAGGAGGTTGAGCAGAGATATCAGAGGACTTGGCCAACGTCACTCAATGACCAGAATCTGCAGTCTTAACCACTATGCATACATTACCATTATAATAAGCCTTCCCAGATGCAGGCCCTCATTTTCCTCATCACCCCAGTCCACAGCTCCAACATGCCTTTCACCCAGGCCTTCACCTTACCTCATCCTGACCTCTCTCTCTCTGCTAATCAGTCCTTTATTAAAAGTGTCAGGCTGTGTGATTTCACCTAAACTTGAGAGTTGCTTTTGACCTGTGGCAAACAATCCTGGGTGTTACAGTAATTCCCCCGCTTTCGGCGCATTGAAGAGTTTGTGATGTGCCCAAGCTAACTCAGCTGGTAGGTGGGAAGCTGAGTGCTTTAATGCCAAGTTTCATGCTCCTTCTCTGAGTGGTCAGGTGATAAACAGGAAGTTATGCCAGGACAGGCCTGCCCCAGGTCCTCTCTCCCTAGGGGTTGCTCCTCCAGGAAGCTGCTTTCTCTCTTCCACTAAACTTAGCTGTGTATTCTCTTCAGTTTATCCAGAGGCCAAATGAAGCAACAGCATCAGGCAGAACTGGCTCCTTGGAATTCTGAATCCTTTCTACTTTGATTTCTTTGGAATCTGGAAAGGAGGTTGTAGGACCCAAGATTGTTCTGCCCCCAGCATTCTCATCGTCACACACGTATGAAAGACACATGTTTGCCTTTTCTTCTTAGGAGAGAAGGGAGGCAAGTGCAAGGTGGCTTTCCTCTACCCACAGTCCTGACACAGTTCTACCAATTCAATCACACCAGCGCCCCACGAATTATCAGACAGGAACCGCTGCCCTCACCCCCACTGTGAACACCAGACATATGCTGTCTGCAAAGTTCCATGAGCTCTAAATGTATTTTTTTTTAATTTGGTAGAAAAGACTTTTTAATCGCTGTTCAAACATTTTCCCAAATCCTCTCAGGTTGATAATAAAGGGTCTCCAAATTTTACCCAGGGATTAAGTCTAAGTTATTTAAACTGTGTGATCAGTAAATGACACTGGAGCTTGAACAGGCAGATTGTGCATTGGTGCTGCTATGATATTTGTCAGTTCTTTTGGCCACAGTTTAGGGTAAAATTCCAAAATTCATGGGCTAATTAGATAAGACAAACACTACAGCTTTTGTAGTATTAGTAGCAGAGGTCTGGATGCAAAATAGCATTGTTTTTTCAAGCTATAATTTAAATGTGAAGTTGCTATTTAGACCCCTATTCTCCGCAGAGCAAAATTCCCATCTCATTACATGGTCCTGTTGCAAACATTGATGAGACTATGCCCCCAGGAAAGAAATAATATCCAAACATTTCCCTGATGGAAAAGTTCTGCTTCATACATTGCCAAAAATCAGACAATGGATTCCTCTCCTACCAGAGAATGATACTGCCCCCAGCTAATACATTAATTTTGCTGTACCCAGCATCCACCCTGCGCATGAAGTGGTACAGTATCCGTGAGCACAGAGGAGCTGAGCTCATTGTTTTTCCTGAAAGAATTGTATAGGAAGCATCTGGCCTTTGTCAGGGAGCTAAGAACCCAGGGAAATTGGAGTTCAAGGAAAAGTCTAAATGCCAAGAGGTCTTCTGAAGTTTATTCCAGTCACGGGAAGTCCATCCAATTCATAAAAGCTGAGGAAGTAAGACCAAGCCACTCAAAGAAAGGTTTGAGTAAAGAAGCCAACCCAGGCAACTGTGATACCTTTACTGCCAAGACCTTCATTTTCTTGCTTAACCACCCCCCCTCCCCGTACTTCACCCCTGCCTATCATCCACATTCACTGGTAATAGTGGAGTGGCCACATCCCTGCCCACCACCCTCATTCACTGGTAATTGTGAAGCGGCCACTGCTGTGGAGAACAAACTGTCACAGCTCTGTGCTGAATCCTGGGACGTGAGGCGATGCATGCTGCGAGCCCCATCATGCTTACCTCAGCTCTGCCCTACTGTATGATAGCTAAGAACATGCTCTCTGGGTTTCAAATGCAATTCTGCTAATGACTGATTTAACTTCTAAGCCTCGTTTTCCTCCAGAAAGTAGGAATACATAATAACACTAGCCTCAGTGGGTTGTTTGACAAATTAAATAAGGAAATACAACTGCTTAGACTAGTGCCCAGTACAGTTACCACTCAGTAAATGCCAACTAGTATCATGACCTTTACTATCGTCACCATCATTATTAGTGGTATTGTTGTTGGCGTTGTTGGTGGTAGCATGGTGCCTGATGTATATGGATATGCATATATGTATATGTGTATTTGCATATATGTATGTATATATGTATACATGTATGTATATGTATGTGCACATGTATATGCACACATACATATGTATATGTTAATATATGTGCATATGTATATGTGAATATGTATATGAGTATACTAAATGTGTATATGTATACATATATGTGTGTGTATATATACATATATATACATATATATGTATATATATGTGTGTGTGTGTGTGTGTATATATATATACACATATGTATATATATGTGTATATATATAGAGAGAGAGACTCACACACATGCACACAGTCAGTGGCCAAAGGAATTAAAGTTATTATTTCTTACACTTAACAATAACTGTATGAGATTTGTTATATCCCCATTTTTGACGTGGAAACTAAATTTCAGACAGACTAAGAAAGCTATCTAAAGTCACACAGCTAGTACGTAGCAGACCCAGGACTTAAAGGAGGTGAAGTCATTCTTGCTGATGTGGACAGGATATGGTTCCCTGGTGGCTTTTGTACCCTGCACATGCCTCTGTCACCTCATGTGTCATATAGTGTCTGATTGGTTGCTTTCTGCCATGGTCCCCCATCCCATTGCCTCTCTGCTGACTCCTTTGTCCCCAGCAGCAACCATATTACCCGACACATGATAGGAAGCACTTTAGAGATGGAATTGAATGACTGCGCCACTGTTGGTGAGCTCCCGTGTCTCGTCTAGGAAGTGTTCTTCTGCCACTTCCTTTCTTCTGATTGTCCGTCAGTACATGTCATTTGAATCCTTGGGGTCTGACGATCCCCTATGAGTGGAGTACGCTTGTTAGCTTTTACACGTCCCCACTTCATCCTCTGTGGGTAAAAATGCAAAGGCAGAAAAGCAAAGCAAATGGCTGACAGCTGTTAGCACTTTCAATTGCCATTTTTCAAGATGTTCCCCAAATCTCTCCATGTTGCCGAGCACACACTAGCCTGTGGGAACTGTCCTTGGGAGGCCCTCCCCACTGAGGAATGTTATCAGCCCAAAACCAAAATAAGTGTCCAGCTAACATTTTCTCTGGAAGACTTTGTTCGCTGTATGCCCTGTCTTTCATAACGCAGTATGAAAAAGCAATCCTTTGGTCGAGGCTAATTTACTCTCGCTTGGGAAAGTACAATCAAGATGGATGTCTCTGCTTTCCTTATTTTGGCACAACTTCAGGTTTGACATGTGTTTGTGATGGGTCTGCTGCTGAACACTCCCCTCAAGAACCTCAGCTTAGGTCGACACGATGCTATTTCTTCTCAAGGCTTAAGTACTTGGGGCAGAAAAATGGCCTTGTTGACCCTTGCACACTTCAGTTTTATGTGCCTGTTTTACGATGTCATTGGGGATTGTCCAACTTCTGAGGGGAGTATCATTCTTTAGATTTTTCCAATATTCTGCTGCATAAAAGTTTGGTGGACGCTAACTCCAGGCCACAATGATAGTATCAGTGACCACTGGGTCTTCTTCCAAAACTGCAAGACTGTAGAGTTAAACAGCTGTGAGTAGTCTCAGAAGATGCTTGTGATAAAAGGATTCTGTACTTGATGGTAAGGTCTCTCAAGGTTGATTAGCAGGAAAGCACACACTTCATAGACATGATGGCTTTTTCGCTATCTCCATGGCGACTCTAAGGCCAGTAGCTGCCAGTAAAAATCAGAGATACCACTTACCCAGCTGTCCAAGAATCCCAGGTAGTTATGAGGTTTGACTCCAATATGAAGAGAAAAGAGATAGGTCAGTGTAATAGCCCTCAGGCTGTTAGGATGTAACCTTTGCTGCTTGGCCTCCTTTAACATAGCCTTAGAGACTATGAATTAACCTACCTCATTTTTCCCTTTACTCTCACAAGAGGCAATCTTCAAAAGTAAATGGGAAAATATACAGTTATATATACCTTCTTAGGTTCATGGTTGCCCACTATGTTCTCCATGGAAAGGAGAAAATAGCAGTGGCCCTGTCTCAACCAACTCAGCTTGGTGGAAAACTCTTCTTTGTCGATCAGATTCTTAGCCCAAGGGTCACCTCTTCTGGAAAGCCACCCTAATTCTCTCAGGAAGCATTCATACCTCAGAGACTTCCATTACCACATCAGCTTTGATGCTTACTCATAGATATTTCCCCCCACTCGCTGCAAGCTCCAGAACAGTCTGTCTCCTTACATCACAATCATCTTGTGCCTAGTATTGATGTAAGTGTTGATGGCATTAAATGTTTTCCAAGTGATGATGGCCCAGCAGCCAAGTCCGCACATTTCCATATCCTTCCACAAAGGATACCTAAGTTTTTGAGGTGCCCTGATGAATCCAAGAATGATGAAAATCAAGCCCACCATGCAGAAATTTCAGAGAAATAAGACTCTTGCATTGAGTCATGACTAGCTCCTGTTGAGCTCATCTGCCCATCATCTCATTTCAGAGCATCGATCCTGCTTCTCCCCTCACATTCACTCACAGAATGTTCAGAAAGCACCACGCAGTGGGCTGAGCCCAACTGTAAAGCGGGAAACAATTGTACCAAGAGGTTCCAGAAGGAATCGGTACTCTAAGGCTGCTGGGTTGGTTTCAGATCCCCATACTCATTTACAGGGAAGAGCAGAATCTCAGTGTTCTTCCAGAATTTAGTTCATCATCTCTTCACCTGCTCTTCACAGATGAGTTTTAGCTGCATTGGTATTTACCATGGACATTTTGACAAGCCATCATTCATTTAGCCAACTCATATGTATTGAATATCTACTGTGTGCCAAACATCATTCAACAGAGGTATCAAGAGAGGTATGGTCCTGCCTGAAGGACATATAAACATTGAACAAATAAATATTATAATATTAATTAATTATAATAAGTGTTACCAAGAAGGTAAGCTAAGAATTACAATAAAAATACAATAAAGGACCCAACCCAAGGAAGTTAAGTTTTGAGGCTGAAATATGGAAGGTGACAAGATGGCTGAGAGTTACCTATGGAGGCAGAAGAAAGGGAAACAGTTATGACGGTCTCTGTAGGAAGAAGACTGGCATAGCAAAAATGCATCTCTGAGTCTCTATAGAGAAGCCCCTGTGTGAATCTGAGTGAAGTTTTATGGTGTCAAAGGAGACATACCCTTCTAGCTAACTAGGGGGTAGGGGGATTTATTGAAAGCAAAATAAGAGACTCTCAAGGAACTAGAATGGAAAAGGAATAACTAGACTTTGTGGGAATTACAACACCAGTGGAAGTCAAAACTCCTTTCCTGTGACTCTAGACAGCTTATTCCCCACTCTTCTCTTCCCTCCCACTCCTCTCCTTCTCTTCCTCTCTCTCTACATCTTTCTCTTCTTTGCCAGGGGTCTTATTCTGCTTCCACCAAGTCCAATATGGCAGCCACTCATGAATCTACATGATCTACAGTTTCAGCTCCACCACTCACTGCAATCACAATATCTCCCAGTTCAATTGCTTGCGAGAATAAATCTGGTTGATCATTGGCCTTTTAACCCTTTGCACTCGCTTGCTTTTTTTCTCGATTCCTTTATTCTACTCGGGATTTAATTTTTTAAATACCCCATATTTTACAAAGCGCGGCAGTAGAATAAAAAACTTGAGTTTCTTTTCATACAAACTTATTTATTTGGATTTTTTTATATTTCAAATTATTGATACATTCAAAGAGTATAAAAAGAGCTGCTACCGATGCTAACCATGTCGAGTCACACTCAACATCCGAGTGCAAAAGGTTAATAGTATTGGTTGGTTGACTTTGAATCAGGTGCCCATGTAATAAACATATTATTTTTTGCCACCCAGAATTGGCAAACCAATTCATATTCCTGTGATCTAGGTAGAGTTCTACCCCCAGCCTCAGGGATGGAGGACGTAACTCATGCCTAATCAATTCAGCACAGCATGCTTCTGGCCTTAGAGATTGGTCCCAAGTATATACATAAGTCAAACTTTTTGGGAGAGGATTCTCAGATTAAAGACTCTCATCTTCCATGGGCATTACAAGAGGAGATATTCACTCTTCCTTTTGTGATGGGATATTGTGAGGTTTGGATCTTTAGCAGCCTTTTTGTGACATTAAGAGGAGCAAGATTGAGCATGAAGCCAGCCTAGAGGAACCCAAACCGGGATTTGGAGTAAAAACTCATTCAGTTGTGGTGATGTCACCTGAGTGCTGATTACAGCTGGGTCTACCCCAGGACATTTCAAGCCAATAGATTGCTTTTATTGTTCAAGCAGTTCAAATTGGATTTTTCTGTCACTGGCAAAATATAAATATATATCAAACTGATTTGTCTTGCCCCTCACCTGATCAGTTATACAGCATGGCTAAGGAGGGCTATTTGATGTTTCCAGTAGGAAATGATTATTTGAGAAGGTGACAAATCCAAAGTATATTCAAGGCACCTGGACAACTTAGAGGCATGAACACACAAATAGCACAACTAAGGCATATTACTATTACAACTGAATCCATAAGCAAGGAAGTGAAAAAAAGGTCAGTTTTGATACTGAATTGCTTTATATTCTTTTCTAAATAATATTACTCATGCTTTTCATTGCTTCATTAATTTTTTCAAATTTTTTTGAAAAAAGTAACTATTCTTTCAGAAATAGCCACAGGCTATGTTCGAAACATCTTAAATGAGCTCCTTTTGAATTATTCATGTGAGAACATTTCTATAGATATCCAGAAATAAGGTGTCTTTCTGTCAACATAATTAAAAACAACTGATTGCATTTCTCTAAAAAGAAACACTGTTTCAACTGAAACCAGACTTGAAAAATATCACCCCATTTTTCTTTCCACAAATCAGAGAAAACTGGGGGGGGGGGTGGGGGGAGAGAATAGAACTATAATAAAACATTTGACCCTTACTTCCTCTATATTTACATCCGTTTGTAACTATTAGGGATTATAAGTATAAGGCAGGCAGCTGTCTACTCAACTAGGCTGAACATTTTTCTAGCCCGTGCAAAGCTCCTGGGTGGTGGCTATTACCCTAACTCTGGGCTTTAAGATGTAAACCTATGTAAATCTCTCTCTATTTATGCCACTGTTCATATTTTGCCTTTTCTCTGCCAGGAACGCAAATTCCCCAAGTTTGTATCCAAAGAAATGGAAAACATGTACATCGAGGAGCTGAAGTCGTCCGTCAACCTGCTCATGGCCAACCTGGAGAGCATGCCGGTGTCCAAGGGCGGCGAGTTCAAGCTTCAGAAACTCAAGCGCAGCCACAACGCTTCCATCATCGACCTGGGCGAGGAGAGTGAGAACCAGCTCTCCAAGTCGGATGTCGTGCTGGCTTTCTCCTTGGAGGTAAAAAGCTCGAGCCCCTTGGAAGTCTCCTGGCCCAGCAAGCAGCACGCGGTGATCGGAGGCCTCACAATCAGCTTGTGTCTTTCTTGCACCCCAGGAGCAGTTCCTAAAAGCACAGCTCGCTGAGCAGGGGCCAGCTAATCAGCAAGCGATTCCCTGCCTCCGGCAGCCCATGCTTTTCTCAAGGAAATGCAGCCTTAAGAACCACTTACTAAATTTCATCTCACATTACTTTCACTGTCTTAAGCCAGTGATCAAGGATTTTGTAAAGAGCTATGCCATTTAGAAAGTTCAAAGTCTGGGCAGCCTGGGTTGAAGTTATGAGAGAAGCAATGGAGCAGCATTTGGTGGTGAGTTGTAAACTGTCTTTCCCACCATCTCTCCTGTTGGCTCCGTGCAGAGAGCCTGTGATTGTGGGGGAGCCTTTTTAGTTTACCTCACAACCCAAAGGAAAAACCCATTGGGGCCAGAATTCTGGTAGAATGCTCAGGATGTCATTACACTTCTCCATAACTTCTACTCAGACGTTTGCTGCTCAGACATACACTCTAAGGAGTCGTTCTGATCCAGCTTCATCAGAATTCCGCGGAAGCTCGTTCAGACTGCAGATCCTATTGACCCAAATCTCTAGGGGGTGGGAATTTAAAGTGGTGCAGTCACTTTGGAAATAGTTTGGTATTTTCTCGAAAAGTTAAACATAAAACCACAGTATGTCCAGCAACTCCACTCCTAGATATCTACCCCAGAGAACTGAAAACACGTCCCACAGAAACATGCTCACAACCATTTACAGAGCATCCTTCATAATAGCCAAACAGAAACAGTCTAAATGTGTATCAACTGGGGAATGGAAAAAGTTTTGTACGTCCAGGCAAGGGAATATTGTTCACAATTCAAGGGAATAAACTGATATATGCTTTGATATTTAAAAATATATGATTTTTTTTATTGATTTCAGAGAGAGGAAGGAAGAAGGAGAGTTAGAAACATGAATGATGATGGAGAATCATTGACTGGCTGCCTCCTGCATGTCCCCTACTGGGCATGGAGCCCACAACCCAGGCATGTGCCCTGACCAGGAATCAAACCATGACCTCCTGGTTCATGGGTCCATGCTCAATCATTGAGCCACACCGGCTGGGCATGCTTTGATTTATTGAACCTCAAAAACATTCATGCTTTGTGAAATAAGCCAGATACAAGTGACCACATGTTGTTTGAGTTCATTGATATGAAATGTCCAGAAAAGGCAGGTCTCCAGAAACAGAAAAGAAATTAGTGTTTCCTGAGGCAGGAGTTGGACACGGACATGAGGGACCTAAAACTAATTTATGATGATGGCTGCACAACTTAGTAAATTTGCTAAAACTATGCCTCAATAAAGATATCAGAAAAAAAGAATCTCTAGGCGAATGTAAGCCAGGAATATGCATGTTAATGAGCTACCCATATACTTCTTTTTTTAAAAAAATAAATATTTATTGTTCAGATTATTACAGATGTTCCTCCTTTTTCCCCCCATAGCTCCTCTCCACCTGATTCCCACCCCCTATGCCCTTACCCCTGCCCCCCCCCCTGCCACTATCCTCATCCATAGGTATAAGATTTTTGTCCAATCTCTTCCCGCACCCCTCACGTCCCCTTCCCCCCGAGAATTGTCAGTCCACTCCCTTTCTATGCCCCTGATTCTATTATATTCACCAGTTTATTCTGTTCATCAGATTTTTTTATTGACTTGGTTTTTAGATTCACTTGTTGATAGATATGTATTTGTTGTCACTTTGTTGTTCATAATTTTTACCTTTACCTTTTTCTTCTTCTTCCTCTTCTTAAAGAATACCTTTCAGCATTTCATACCCACGTACTTCTATGCCCTCCCAAGTTTGAGACCCATTCATATCTTATTACAGCTCTACCTCCCAGGATTTTATGATGGCCCTAGATTTGTGGAGACCAAGAGAATAGATCAAATTTCTGTAGATGTAATTAGATTGTGTAAAAACTGAATTAATTTTCTAGAACATCATTAAGGCTTGCTGTGAATTAACTGCGGGTAATTTGCTTGTACTCAGTTTGGGTTGAGATAGCCACATTACAGTATTTCCGACATGCATTTTGCTGTCAAAAGAAGCAGTATTCGGTTAAATATAGACCATTTGTTGTGTGAAAAGTCATCAGTGTAATTTCACAGAAACTTCCTTTCTTTCTTTTTTAACACCACTACCCGAGGCACTGAATGCTTTTTCTTAGGTGTCTTTGAATTTGATTATTGCCAATTAGAGGTGGCAATTTATTCCCAGCTGCTTCTTGTCGTTCTACAGAGAGGAGAAAATGTGCTTTATTGATTTGCATGAAGCTTTTAAATCTATAATTTTTTGATTCTTTACCAGTAGACAATATTATACAGCTGATTAGCTGAAATGCCAATGTAGGCGAGTCCCCAGCCATCCTCACATGTGTACATGATTCAAACAGGCTTTTTAACCTGTAAGTACAAGCACAGAATAAAGCGCCCCAGGGCTCCCCAATGCTTTTAAATTAGAACACAAAATCGCACATCACACCGAAATGGCCAGCAAAAATCATTGTATATCTATTTGTGAGCATGTTTGGGGGACACAGACAGGAGGCAAGAAGAGGGAGAACGGCTGTCATCTCATTAGGGAAGGCTGGTTTGAGTTTTCAGGTTGGAACAAGACAGACTTCATGTAATTATAGAATTACCTGCTGGAAGGGACACCAGAGAGCAGTTAACTGCAGCAAGAGAACCGAGGTCCAGGAGGCCGAGTGGCATGGCTGTGGGCAGCAGGGAGCTCTGATGAAAACTGTAGCTACTTAAAGAATGCCACTGTGGACCAGGCTCTGCCACTATCCACTCAGTGATCCTCACAACAATCTTTGGTGGCATTTGCAGATGAGGAAACAAAGCCTCAGAGAGGTTAAGGAGCTTATAAATGATTGCACAGCTAGTAAAGATGCAGATTCGGGATTTGAACTCAGACCTTTAAAGTTCCAAAAAGTGTGTTCTTTCTTCTGTGCCTCCCATTTCTACTCATTTCTATGATTCTTCCTCATGTAAAATTTTTCAATTACATACATCATTTGGTCCTCACACAAAAGCCACAGTGAGAGAGGACACATTTGTCCACTTTACAGATGAGGAAACTGAGGTTCAGGAGTTTGAAAAGAAAAGTGGAGTGACTTCCAGAACAAGTCACTTGCCCAACATCAATGGTTCTTAGAGTATGACTCCTGAATCAGCAGCAACACGTTAGCATCACCAGGGAAATAGTTAAAAATAAAGTCTTGCCCAACCAGCATGGCTCAATGGGTGTAAGATTTCTGTCCAATCTCTTGATGATGGCTGCACAACTTAGTAAATTTGCTAAATTTGTTCGATTCCTGGTCAGGGCATATGCCCAGGTTGTGGGCTGGATCCCCAATTGGGGCATGCAGGAGGCAGACAACCAATAATTCTCTCTCATCATTTATATTTCTATCTCTCCCTCTCCCTTCCTCTCTGAAATCAATAAAAAAAAAAATATATATATTTTTTTAAAGTCTTAGGCCCCACCCCAGACCTACTTATCAGAAACTGGTGGTGCAGCTCAGTAGTCTCTGGTGTCACAAGCCCTCCAGGTGATTTGTATTCACACTAAGTTTAAGAGCCACTGGGCTAATGAGCAGCAAAACTGACTTGTGAATCCTGGTTCAATGTCAGCCTTATTGTACTTCCTGGAATCAAGCCCATACAGAAGTGTACTTGTTTGCACGCCCACATCCCCTCCTTGTGTAATGCCATTACCTCTTCGAGAGTATAATTGATTTTTTTCAACATATATATTACTCATTTTAGATCTCTGATGCATGCCATTTGTTTCAGATTCGTATACCAGTGACTCTGCCCTCGCCTCATTCCCTCCCCCCTCTCTGATAGGGAACAGGGCATACCAGTGACTAGGAGAATAACAGTAGGTGACTGATGAGTTTGAGGGTAGAGGTGGGAAGTGGCAAGACTTGTAAATCAAGACACTAGCCTTTTCCTTCCATCTAGAACAGTGTATGCAGCCACAGACATGTTTTTGGTTTGACCCAGCAATGTTGTCCTGCACAAAGTTTGGGTATTTTATTCCCCCCTTTTTGAATTATTATCAAAATTTCAAAATCAGATATCTGACTTGGATTCTGATTCAGATTTCCATTTCCTGGTAGGAAAAATGAGAGTATCTGGCAACAGTGGGCCAGGGAAAGACAAGGCCACGCGAGCTGTGACGACTATCAACTGCTCCACTTAGATGGAGTATGCTCTCCAGTTGCCACTGCCCCCTACTCCCTCTTGTCTCTGACCGTAATGCTGAATGCTACTTGCCCTTAACTTTAGCACTTCCATCATCACTATCTTACTATGAAGGCTGATGTAAAGTCATGGGCCTGTGTCTCTGCCAAGTGCTGAATTAAAAACTAGATTATTTTTCAAGAAATAGGAGATAGCAGATTTCTCTGTGGAAATGGAAACGGATCCTGTGACTAACATAGAAAAGAGTAGCCATTTCACATTACCTGTCTGGCCCCCATGAGCATATGAATTAGTGAGACTTGTCTTTCCATCTGGGAGGCAATAAGCTACACAGTCAGAATTACATCTTCATGCTAGACTGGTCCCAGCGTGGCTGGTAGAAACCTAGTAGACGCCATCAGGTATGTGCTGGCTTTTTTGTAACTTCTTCTCATGAATATATTTCCTCTAGATGCATCTGCCCATGCTCTTTGGCAATAACTCCCACTTTGTGTGATCGTTTCCAGGTGGTGATCATGGAAGTGCAAGGCCTCAAATCCTTGGCTCCCAATCGCATTGTGTACTGCACAATGGAGGTGGAAGGGGGAGAGAAACTACAGACCGACCAGGCCGAGGCTTCTAAGCCCACGTAAGTGTTGTTTCTCCACCATTTATTGTCCACAAGGCTGTGATCATGGGCTGCAAGGTCCGGTTTCCATGGAAAATTCTAGAAAGCATATACTTTGTTGATTTTTTAAACAAGATGACTTGATTACACTTTATTTGGCAGCCATAACACATGCTCAAGTTCCTTTAAAGCAGAGAACAGAAGGAAATCAGAGAAACAACTACTTCTCTGGAGGCAGAGAGTCCCAACTGCCATCCTTCAGTGTGGTGTGCAGGAGAGTTGGACATAACTTGGTCTTATTATATTTTCTAAATAATATTTGTTTTATTATAAAAACAATTATTTTTTTTCAAAATCATTATGTGTCACAGTTATAAATATATTAGCAAAGCAATCTGTTATGTTAAACCTAATATATCATTCTATGGTCTGTGCGTATTTGTCAAACTCCCAAATAGTCACTGTTACAGCCCTGTAGTCCTTCACTTGAGTGTGGGCAACAGAAAAATAATCACACAAATTGATAACTACAAATAGTTATAAATGCTGAGGAGAAAAGAGTGCTTTGAGAGGAGATAGCAGCGGCGCCTAAACCAGTTTGTGGGAACAGTCAGAGTAGGTTTTCCTTAGGAGTTACAAGCCATTTGGACTAATATTTTGAAAGTTGAGCAAGGGCTGTGGGAATGGAAAGTGGGTTCCAGGAAGATTCAGCTTGTGCAAAGGCCCTGTAGCAAGGAGGAGTTGAAAGGCCAGTGGAGCTGGTGGTCCGAGAATAAGGTATTCCTAAGCTGCCACTGAGGCAGGAAGGGGACTCACGATGAAGGACCTTGTCAGGCCATGAGGAAAAAGCCTGGGGATACATGAGTGATGATGATGAATTCATTTAAGTCAACAACTCTTAGATCTCAAGGATTCTTGAGAGATCGCTGCTCTCTTCTCTGCCTAACGGGTGCCTCTCTCTCTTTCTTTTCTATCTCAATTAAACCAGTTTAGACTAATGAGAATCTTATTGTTGTTAATTCATAAAGAAATCATAGAAGGGGAAGCTCCAAACAGCAGCTTACTGCCTCTCCTCCCTCGCAGTATTATGCACTCTTTAGCAGAACATGAATAACTTGCCAGGATGTTCAAACAAAATAGTTCGAAGAAAGCACTGAATGTTTCCCAGAGTAGAGAAAATATGAGGGCATTGTATGCCTTCAAGTGGTTCTTTGCATGAATAGGCAAAGGCCTCAGATGCTCAGAAGCTGCGTGAAATTAATGAGCATCTGCAGAAGGAAATTGAAACGGTGCAACTTGTCACTGGCCACTCTTCCTCCCTTTTTGAAGCTTAGTTTCAAACTGTAAATGAATGCAATTTTTAAAAAACTATTATTGATGAAATCCCAACGTTTCCCCCACTGTCGCCATGGCCTGGTCATTATCAATGCTATTATATCATGCTGCGTTATTTGCATGTGCTTTTAAAAAGTGCCATATAGCCTGGCTGGCATGGTTCAGTGGTTGAGCGTCAACCTATGAACCAGGAGGTCATAGTTCAATTCCTGGTTTCGGCACGTGCCCGGGTTGCAAGCTCGATCCCCAATGTGGGGTGTGCAGGAGGCAGCCAATCAATGATTCTTTCTCATCATTGATGTTTCTATCTCTCTCTCCCTCTCCCTTCCTCTGGAAAAAAAAAAAGTGCCATATACTTGATATTTCTGCCAACCTTTTAAGATGTTGAGCCCAATATAGTGTCACAAGTGAAATAAGGAAGGAAAAGGCTCTGATTATCCTATCAGGCTGTTGCTTTATACGTGGTATTTTAACTAAAAAATGTAATTCATATCATCTTACTGGGTTTAAAGATGTCAGTTGCCAAGGTAAATGATGAGCTGAATTCCATGTGCTTGTGAACATTTAAAACCAAGTTTCAAATTACAAATTAATATGGAATACTTGGGTCTGCCTACTTGAAATACTCACATTTCACATATATATTCACTCATATCCATACGTGTACACCACTATGTCTGTATAAAGAAACATCTCACACTGAAGCATTTTGCTTTTCTAGCTGGTGTATATTTTTATTCCTCTTCAATCAGTGAGTGGGTATTACCAAAACCCCACTGAGGGAGGGTAGGTTGGCTGCTTGTTTGGCTGGCTGGTTGGTTTCTTAATATAGTAGAAATGCAAGTCAAATCAGTGCACAGTGGCTACCTAGAGTGTTGTGATGAAAATGCTTCTAAAGCCAAATCTGTATTCAGAGGACAACAGTGCAGTGATCAACTTATAATGTCTGCCATGCCAATGGAAGGAGTATGATTGCCCTGTGTTTGCCATTTCATACTATCCCAAAGAAATAGACCCAGAGTTTGAAATCTGCCAATGCTCTTGCTTCTTCCTGTCTTCTCCTTTATCCTTTCTATATAAATTCTCCTTATAACCTCTACTTATCTTCCATCTAAATCTGCAGTTCTTTTCATGTGTGTCTTCTTTATCTTTCCTTTGTCATAGCCCGTTCTGGGAGTCTGCCTCCGCCACCAGTTCTATCTGGAGGATAGATGAGCCTGTTTGTGCAGATGCGTTTCCTCCCTCCCTCATTTGGAGAATCCTCTCCATCATTTCTTTTCTTTGAAGCTTATATTTCTACTCCTTTCATCCCCTCTTCTACTTACAGCTTCTCCCATTAGTGATCTCCAGCTGTCATCTCTGCTATTTGATTTTGATTATCTCAAAAAGTATCCTTTGGAGGGTTAGCTTTCATCTGTTCTAAAAATTCTTTCATCGTCTGGCAAGTTTAGCCTTTTTTCTGCCCTATTCTTCTTCCGAACCTTGTCCTTGGCCCTTCTTACAGCCAGCTGAAACTCATATTTATTTAGTCATTTTAAAACTAAAATTCCATTCAAGCCAGTTTTATTTATTACTCATAAATTCTACTGATGCTACTACCAAGTGTTTCACCCAATAACTGGAACACAAACACCTATCCTATCATGTATCTACAAGGAATTTGGCTTTTGTCTTTTTTATCAAGTACAGTCATAAATCCAGGAGTACATTACATAACCCAGCTTGACCAAGAGTGGGCTTTTAGGACTGTAATGTATAGAATACGCTAGGGAAAACAGTGGCAGGGAGAGTGGCCTTTGGTCAAGTAAGATTGGGAAATATAAGACATTACATCTCCCTGTCATCCTGAGTTTTTCATGGTGTATGTCGTCATTTCAAAGGCTGTGAAGATTTCTAACAGTAAATAAATTGATTTACCAATAAGTTTCCCAATCTTTTTTTAACTAACACCTATTAGCACTCATTGGAAATGCTGGTCTATATCGTACAAACCCAGTAATAGAGGTTCCAAATTTTCCTTCACTTCCTTTATCAATATCAACTCTCCACTTGGAGCCAGAGGCCTGTCTGGCATGCTTATGGTGGATCAGCTGTACATAAGAATGCTGTGTTCATGAATTAATTATACTTTTTGTTTGGGGGGGAAATGGCATGTGGGTAGTCCTAACTTATCCTTCATTTTATCAATCTCCTTTACAACGTGTGGGCTATTTTCAAGCAGACTATATAGCCTGGGTTTTTAATATAGAAAGCCAGGAGAATAAATGATCAAAAGTGTTTAAGATTTATATTTGTTTTAAACAATGTATTGCCTACATTTGCTCCATTGTTTCTGCCTCTTATGGGAAACCATTGGGGGTGGAGGCTGGCGTAGCTGAAATCGTGTTTTAGGTGAGTAACGTCAGGAAGGCATGGCAATGGAGAAGGGAAATGCTCATGCTTGTGGATTCAAGAACCCAGATAGATTTGTCCAGCTCCTTTGAAATAGAGCAAAGGACTTTTCTTGCCACGAGGTAGCATCTCTCAAAGGGTTGCACTCTCACCTCTGCTGAAAACAGAGACCGTGTTCGGTGTTAGCAACATGGCACTGAGTAACAATCACGTGATAAGGAAGTTACTTTTTCCCCATTTCTTCTCAAGTTCTGACCCAGTCAAGGAGAATGTTTTGATTTGGTTCTAGTAAATCTTTAACACCTGCAGTTAGAATTTAATAGCATTGCTCAGATCTCATTTGATCAAAGAAGTTTTCTGTGCTGGTCCTTGGTATGGTTAAAATGGAAACATGAAATGTAGGTCTGAGGAATGATAGGGAGGATAGGCACCTGCATTCTCTCAACAAGTGTGCAGGCAATGCTCCACTTGTTCTGACTAATGCTGGGACTGGCCATGAATACCACAGGTCAAGCCGTGGCCTCATGGAGCGTCCATTCAGTAAAGAACAGGCAATAGCAAAGGAACAAGTGAGATAAAGGGAAATAGCAGGCGGGAGTTGTGTTGCCTCCACTCATGGCTGGCGGTGCCCCTTTGTCTATGGCAGCAGTGACATGGTTTTCTTTTCTAAAGAAATATATTAACATTTAAAAGGTGAGTTAATTTAATTAAAATACATTAAGTAAATAATAGCACAGGTGGTACCCACATATGATTTAAAAATCATGAAAGTGTCTTGTGTTGCTATGTGGAAATGGCAAAGATTGGGAGGATGGTATGCAAATTACGTTGGGGAAATTGATGTAAGAAAACCTGGCGTAGTCCCTGAGGGGAAGGTGTACTCCAAGACTCTCTCCCGTGGATTTGTTCACTGTAAGTTACCCTCTAAAGAAGCACGCCCTGACCAGTAAGTACCAGAGAAAAGTAGGTCATCCGGTTGAAAAGAAAGGCAATTGGAGTTAGCAGCCCAATATTGTGCTGACTTATCTGAAATTATATTCTTCTAAGTTGAAACCAAGGACATCATTTGGCATTTGATTATATAACAAGTTCACTATTCCGTGATAAGCATGGCTTCATGATGCATGGATTTCATTATTGTCAGAAATTCAAAAACAATCAACCTGTTTGCTGCCACTTTCTGAGGGATAAAAAATAAATAAAATACCTGAACTGGTAAATCTTGCTATAGTCCTGGCATTTTTCAATGGCATCTTATCTAATGAGACCATATTTGTTTTAAAAAAAGCAAAACACAAGTACGTTCTGTGAAATATATTATTTGTCCTAATGGCACAACTCAGACTGGGCTCGGCTTATTAACCCGGTTGTTGGTAGAAATGCAGTTCCATTAAGTCAATTAAAGTCAGAACAAGGAAGCTGAGGCCTCCAGTTCCCTGCCTCGTGTATCATCTTCCTAATGGTACTTCCTTTCTCAATACAACTAGAAACGTTGTCTGTGTGTTGGGCCTTGCAGTGGTTGAAATGCAAACAATGTCTTTCCTGAGTGGCTCCTTTGAACTTTGCATGTGAGGAATGATAGGACGGGTAGGCACCTGCATCTCTCATCAAGTGTGCAGGCAATGCTCTGCTTGTTTCTCACAAATGCCGGGGCTACAGCCAGGAATTCCACAGGTCAAGCCATGGCCTCATGGCACGTACATCCTAGTAAAGGACATGGGCGATAGCAAACAAACACATAAATATACTATAAGATATTAGAAGACTGTATTTTTGTTCTGAAAGAAATGAAAAGGCTGTTGCACTAAAATGTAATGGAGCTGGAGAGTACTCTACCAGCCAAGGAAGCTGCCCACAGTCGGTAACGCCTGAGTTGGTACCTGAAGGAAGAGAAGGAACCAGCCACTGGAAGAGCTAGGAGAAGCATTTTAGGCCCAGGGAACTGTAGGTGCAAAGGCTTTGAGGTAGGAAGGGGCTTGATGTGTTCCTGGACCAGAGCGGAGAGCAATGTGGCTGGAGTTTAGTCAGCAAGGGGAAGCGTGCTACAGGAAGGGTCTACAGAGCCAAGAGGGCCAGACATCCAGGACTTGCAGGCCTTCTCCAAGACCACGGGAGGAGCCACTGAAGTATTTTAGGCCAAGGACATATGATTGGATTTTTATCTGGACACTGGAAGCATCTTTAAGGATCAGAGTAAACTTAGAACACACATGGAGCGCATACTGTTTGCCAGGTACTGGTGGGGACTAATGCAGACGTGCCCCTTGACATCACAGAGCCCTGGAGAAAAGCTGCCTGGAAATATGCAAGCGCTGGGCCCAGAGTGATCAGTTCTTCAGGAGCCACCACATGGAAAGCAGCCTCCTCACAAGCAGCTCCTGTCTGTCTGCCTTTCTCAAAACCCCACGCTCAGGGTCACAGTCCAGGAGATAGTTATGTGGTACTGAGTGGGAGCGTGTCTACCATTTCTCTTTGTTTTTCCTTTCTGAGAAAAGGCTTAGCTTCTCTCAGGGTTAATTAAATCATAGATGGTAAAGGCCAGCACTGACCCAGAAATTCAATTTTGCTAGGCTCCCTGAAGATATGTGAGTTGGGAGGAAGCAAAAATATAATCACAGTTTGTGATGCTTAGAGACTCTCCTCCCAGACCAGTAAGCTGGGTCCAAAAGCCACAACTGTCATTGAAAACCAGTTTGTGATCGCGCGTGAGCTGGAGGGTGAAAGTACGCTGGCGGGTAACACAGCAAACAGTGCAGGAGCTGGAGAGCGAGCTGGGGAACAAGCTTTGCGACGGGGGCTGGAGAACGAGCTTTGCAGAAGGAGCTCCCAGTGCTGCACCGACTTTGACAGAAGGTTGCCGCCTGTGTCATATAGGTCACCACGCTTTCTAGCATCGCCGTGTGCTGAGAAGTGGTATCCAAGACCCCTTCTCCCTCAGCAGTCCTATGGTCCTTTGTCACCCAGCTGATCCAGAGGAAACCCAGAGTGGCAGAACTGAGGGCAGAGTTTTCAGGAATTGCAAGTTTCAGTTGGTGAAACTTCTAGAATTGGTAGGAGTTCCAGAATTGGATGATTGGGTAGTGGCTGGAGTTTGGCAGTTAGACAGTGATGCTCCATCCAAATGGGAGACATCCTTGAAAGTTCTGATTTCATGGGAACTATGTTGGGTAGCAATGACACAAGGATGTTCTTGGTTTTTTTGTATGTTTGTATACTTTTATTGATTTCAGAGAGGAAGGAAGAGGGAGAGAGAGATAGAAACACCCATGATGAGAGAGAGTTATGGATTGGCTGCCTCCTGCAAGTCCCCAACTGGGGATCGAGCCCACAACTCGAGCATGTGCCCTTGACCAGAATCAAACCTGGGACCTTTCCGTTTTCAGGCCAGCGTTCTATCCACTGAGCCAAACTGGCTAGGGCAGATGTTCTTATTTTTTAATCCTCACCCAAGGATAGGATGTTTTTTTATTGATTTTTGTGCCAAGGACCGAACCCACAACCTACGTATGTGCCCTATCCAGGAATCAAACCCAGAACCTTTTGGTGTATGGGATGATGCTGCAACCAACTGAGCCACTCAGCCAAGGCAAGGATGTATTTTTTAATGGCCCTCTAAGGACTAAGTGACAATAGGCCCATTGGCTGGCTTTCTGGTTTAGCTCTTGAATACTGTGCCTGAGCTTACTTGCCAATTATATCTAACTAGAGGCCTGATGCACGAAATTCGTGCAAGAGTAGGCCTTCCTTCCCCTGGCTTCTGGCACCCAGCTTCCCTCTGGCACCCAGGACCTGGGCTTCCCTCGCAGCCCCAGCTTCGTCCAGAAGGTCGTCTGGAAGGACATCTGGTCTAATTAGCATATTATGCTTTTACTAGAGGCCTGGTGCACAAAATTTGTGCACGGGGGCAGGGGATGTCCCTCAGCCCAGCCTGCACCCTCTCCAATCTGGGACCCCTTGAGGGATGTCTGACTGCCCGTTTAGGCCCGATCCCAGTAGGAGCAGGCCTAAACGGGCAGTCGGACATCCCTCTCACAATCCAGGACTGCTGGCTCCCAACTGCTCGCCTGCCTGCCTTCCTGATTGCCCCTAACCACTTCTGCCTGCCAGCCTGATCACCCTCTAACCACTCCCCTGCCAGCCTGATTGATGTCTAACTGCTCCCCTGCCAGCCTGTTTGCCCCCAACTTCCCTCCTCTGCAGGCTGGTCACCCCTAACTGCCCTCCCCTGCAGGGTTGATCGCCTCCAACTGCCCTCCCTTGCATGCCTGGTCCCTCTCAACTGCCCTCCCTTGCAGGCCTGGTGCCTCCCAACTGCCCTCCCCTGCTGGCCATCTTGTGGTGGCCATCTTGTGTCCACATGGGGGCAGGATCTTTGACCACGTGGGAGCAGCTATATTGTGTGTTGCAGTGATGGTCAATCTGCATATTACTCTTTTATTAGATAGGATAGAGGCCTGGTGCATGGGTGGGGGCCAGCTGGTTTTCCCTGGTGTCCCGGATCAGGGTGGGGGTTCCCTTGGGGCATGGGGCGGCCTGAGTGAGGGGCCTGTGGTGGTTTGCAGGCTGGCCACGCCCCCTGGCAACCCAAGCGGAGGCCCTGGTATCTGGGATTTATTTACCTTCTACAATTGAAACTTTGTATCCTGGAGTGGAGCCAAGCCTCCTGCTCGCTCCGTGGCTGGCAGCCATTTCTGTTTGGATTTGTTTACCTTCTATAATTGAAACTTTGTAGCCTTGAGTGGAGGCTTAGACGGGCCAGGGCAGGGGAAAGCTTGGCTTCTTCTATCGCCTTGGAAACCCAAGCCTCCCTCCTACTTTCTCCGTGGCTGTAGCCATCTTGGTTGGGTTAATTTGCATACTCGCTCTGATTGGCAGGTGAGCGTGGCTTGTGGGTGTAGCGGAGTTAGGGTCAATTTGCATATTACTCTTTTATTAGGTAGGATCATTATAGATGCTGAGTAACCTGAGAACTGAATTGATTGCACATCACTGTTCAGTGAAATCCAATTTGATACACTTCTCCCAAGTGGGAAAACCCACTCTACTTCTTTTTTTTTAAAATATATTTTATTGATTTTTTTACAGAGAGGAAGAGAGAGGGATAGAGAGTTAGAAACATCGATGAGAGAGAAACATCGATCAGCTGCCTCTTGCACACCCCCTACTGGGGATGTGCCCGCAACCAAGGTACATGCCCTTGACCAGAATCGAACCTGGGACCCTTGAGTCTGCAGGCCAATGCTCGCAGAATGGAAAAGGGCGGTGTCCTCCCTGAGTCCCCGTCCAGAGTCACAACACACCGTGGCATCAACCCCTATAGCCGGGTCTCCTCAAGCCCATTCTTTCAGCTTCTTTCTGGGTCGGAGCCTTTGTTCAGAGAGGTTAGCTGCTGAGATCATCCTTTCCACGGCTTCCTAAGGGCCGAGCATCCCCCTGCGCTGTGATATAGAGCTCATCTCCCTGCAGGGATGCAGGTGAGTGTGGGGCCTCCGGGAAGACAGATGCTCTTCTTGGCAAGAGGCCGACCATCAGGGTGTTTGGAAAATTCCGGGCCTCTGGTGCTTTAATTGCGGAGTCCTTCAAAGTTCCCAGGGTTCCTTGGTAAGGACTTGAAAGCTGTCCCACCTCCATAGTCTCTGGTTGAGAGGGTTTGGGTGGAGCAGCTGTTTCTTGGAGCTCTCATAGCTGGAATCTGGTTGGAAACATGTTAGCGATTCTATGGAAAGTAAGGTGTAGCATAGGCATCAGAGAAAAGCTTCAGGTGAGACAAGACCTAGCTTGGATCCCAGTTGTTACATTGGGTAAGCTACTAAATCCTCTGAACCTCAGTTGATGGCTAAAGACTTGTTGATGAGGATTCAAATTTAATTATATCAGCAAAGCGCTTGGCACAAATGTAAAACTGTTATTCTTATGTTTATAATTATTGCTGCTATGAGGGGAAGCCTAGGTAGAAAGGAAAAGAGATAGTACAGGCCACAAAAGTCAGGTGATAGGACCTAAAGAAGCGTAAGGTGTTTTATCGCTCAATTAGATGCCCTTTTACAGTTTCCCTTGTAATGTGTTCATTTACATGTAGATTTCTTACTTGCACTTGGAAAAGTCTGTATGTCAGGCTAGTTTTCTTATGATGCCTGACATGGTCAATAATACTCAGAGCTAAGCCTTACTGGCTAATGGTGAAGGGCTCTGGGAAAAAGCTAAAAAAGGAAGTCCATACAATAGGATACTATTCAGCCACAAGAAAGGACAAAATGCTACCATTTGCAACAACATGGATGGACCTTGAGAATATCATGCTAAGTGAAATAACTCAGTCAGGAAAAGCTAAGAACCACGATTTCACTCACATGTGGGATATAAAACTGAAACTCATAGACACAGACAACAGTATGGTGGTTGCTAGAGGGAAGGGAATAGCGGTTAGTAAAGGGTAAAGGGGGCCAAATATATGGTGACAGAAGATGACTTGACTTTGGGTGGTGAGCACACAATACACTATACAGATCATGTATCATAGAAATATACAGTTGAAACCTATATAATCTTATTATTAATGTCACCCCAATAAATTTAATAAAAATCAATAAAAATTAAAAAAGAAATTAAAGTGTTTAAACTATCCCTTTGCATGAAAAACATAAAATAAAATAAAAAGGAGGGACATGTGATGGACTTGGAAATCTCTTTGGAATACTGATGATTATCTATACTAATAATTGACAAATATGTGAATTGACCGTACCTCCACGATGCCCACAGCCAATCAGGAGTGAGTATGCAAATTAACACAACAAAGATGGTGGGTCTGTGGGCAGCGTGCACCACACAGGCGCTGAGCTGCCAGGGGTAGGGCGGGATGCCTGCCACATCACTGTGGCAATGCAACGGGCATTCCCGCCTCCCTGTTGTTCCAGGCCTATATGCGCAGGCGCTGAGGGGCCAGGCGTGGGGTGGGACGCCCACCCGCCCTCTACATAGCCAGGGCAATGCAGCAGGCACCCCCAGGACCCCACCCGCTTTGAGCCTGTAGCCAGCACAAACACGTGCCGGCGCCAAGTGGCCAGGATCCTGGGGACGCCACTGGAATGTTCGGTCCTGTCAGCCTGGCCTGTGGGTGGCTGGAGTTCACAGTCCTTTTGGCTTATGCAGCCCCTGTACTGGAAATGGAAACCAAGAGCACGGGGAGCACCAGGAATTCTGGGAATTGTAGTTCTGGTGGCAGATGCATTGCAGGATCTCTAGACACTAGAGCAAAGTGAGCCTGGAGCAAGTTACTGTTGCGGGTGGGGGATAGAGGGAAAGCAAAGGTGAGAGACATAAGTAAAGTCACAGTGATGAGAAAAAATTAAAGGGAAGATATCCTGCAACTTCTAGGAAATCTCCACCAATGGAGCAAAGAAAAAAAAAAAAAGACCTCTATTATTCTGTGAGCACCAAACCAAACTGGGTTGGGGTCTCAAACAATTCGTTCATATGATTGCAAAGACAGACACAAACTCCCGGATTGGAGAGGGCTCTCCTGAGGGCTCCCAGATTGGAGAGGGTGCAGGTCGGGCTGAGGGACCCACCCCCTGTGCACAAATCTTCATGCACTGGCCCCTAGTGATGATATAATGAGCAGAGAAATTTCTCCATTCAAATAAGTACTAAATATTCAAAACAACAGAAATGGCAATGGCTGCAAAATATCCACACACACACACAAAAACAAACAAACAAACAAAAAAAAAAAAAACAGAAAAATCTAGAAAATAGAGTGAATCCAGTGTATGAGCTCTTCTTGACACTAAACCACCGTCACTTTTCAAGTAATGACAGAATACACACACACACACACACACACACACACACACACCCCAAGGAATTGCTAAGTGCATCCCAAATTAAACTAAATCTCTATAAACGTGGAGATATCTTGCCATTTAGAAAACAAGTTGCCCTGTAATCTAATGAAGGAAGGGTTTTATTGTTTCAGATTTTTTCTTTTGTAAATTTACTAGTGAGATAAAAGGAGTAAAAAGAGGGGTCTTATCTATCACTTGTTTACATATCAAGAAGTTCCATAGAATTGCAATGTCACTATCTGAGGACTGTTAAAGGGGAATTGGAGGCAGGAATCTCAGCATCTGCATCTGAGGTCCTAGATGCTGGGACTTCAGCCCTGCCATGTGCTGTCACCTGTTCTTCTCCCCCAGGCTCAGTCATGCCGTTTCTACTCCAGGTACAGAACCAGATTTTCTGTTGCACTGAATGTGTCAGGGCTTGGGACCTGGAAAATGCTTCTCTCTCCCTCCCACTTTCCTACTTTAGAGAGACCCCAAACAAAACAAACCTCAGCCAGCCTGTCCTCTAGAATGGCAGCCTCCAGAGCTCATTGTGCTCTGTTGGTTATTGTGATCAGGACTCATCTCCAGGGCCTGCCACGTGACTCCCCAAATACATGTGAATCGGGGTGAGAATCTGTTTACAGAGAGAGGAGCACACGATGCTATTCACTCCATTCAGTCCGTCCTTCCTTTTTCTCACCCTGGGAGTGGCTTTTATATGTAAACACTCTGCAAGGTGCAGGGCATACAACAGGAACCAAAGAAGCAAAAGGCCTACCACAGTGGCACCATATCGAATGGGACAGGCAGATATTAGACAAGACCATTTGTAACCACTGGGTAGAGATGCATCCAAGTTTGGCTTTGGCCTGCAGTTCAATCAACATCTACGCTACAGCTTTCTCCAACCTCGCCTTCAGAAAGCCTAACAGTCAAATGTCATTTCAAAGTCATGTGTGGCGTCTCTGCACTTGTGCCCACTCCATGATCATGCAACACATAGGTAACCCTCATGGCCAATTGGTGTGACAAATGTCTGTAACACAAGCAAGGCATGCCATTCTTCCTCGTAGTTCATACAGAATATTCATTTGAAATATCACTGAGCATTCCAAATGCATTTTGAAGTCAAAATGGTTAAATGTGCTTTATGTGCTGGAATCCTATCAGTCAGTGCAAATGCATAAATCAAAATGTCAACATGTAATAACTGACTCTATAAAACTGCTTATTTTATATGAAAAATATTAAGATTTTTCAAACAGATGAATAAATAAGTAGATGAAATAATGTAACTTGATAGCTTTAGGATGAATATAATATCCCTTTTGAGCCAAGAAATCTTTATATAACATAAATAATAATGCAAGGCAGAAAGATTAAGATAAGGCTATGTTATAATTCTAATCTTTGCAGACCTGCTTGGCGTAGTAGCAATCATCCCATTAATCAAAATAAGGTAAAGCTTACCTTAATCCATCCCTATCCAAAAGGAAGGAAAGCTGTTACAGCTAACAGTTCCCCACACTGCAGAGCTGACCCCAAAATATCTCCTCCACCAGCCCTCGAGGCAAAATAAACATCTATTTGGTGTCTATCCTCAATGTGTCATATGAAGATGCAAGGGGCAGTTTTTAGCTGATAGTGCTAAGAAATTATCTTTCCTACACCATAATAGCAAAAGTTTAAATGTTGACTATTAAAATTTTATAATAAAGTTGCAATGATAACTACATTGTTAATAATTTTATTTGATTCTTGTATTCCCAGAAGCTTATTCTGTAATGTCGATACTTTGGCCAAATATTTGCTTGTAACTCTCAGCTCATGCAGCATTCAGTCAATGTAGGGTCAGGGCCCTCAGCTCTGCTGTGATCGGTGCAGATGAACCACGTTGGAGAGAGAAACTGTTTTTGTTAGATTGGCCAGAAGGTGTCCCTAAGATGTGACAACTGGACAAGAAGGAACCAGTCTGGCAAAGTGCATGCTGCTTAGAGAGAATGGGGAGTTCAGAGACCCTGTGATAAGGAGCCTGCATATCTGAGGGGCTGGGAGGAGTGAGCAGATTGAGAGGGGAAGGAAGGGAAGGAGTCAGCAAGGCCATACCCCAGGTCTGGAGGCCCAGGTAAGAAGTTTGGATTATAAGCCCGAAAGTAACCTGGTGGGGTTTACATCTCGGAAAGATCCCTCTGGCTGCTGTCTGGAGCGTGGCTATGCAGGGCATGGGCAGCAGTGGAAGCTGGGACCAGCTGGGAGGCTGCTGTCGTCATGTGGCCAATGGTAGTGGCTGGCGGTGGCAGAGAAAGGGGAGTGAAAGGGACACGTTCAAAACACACTGGGGTCCCTGTGTCCGGGTGAGATCATGTGTCCCTGGATCCGGGTGAGGCCTCGTGCACCTAGGCCCGGGGGAGCCCAAGTGGCCCTGGGTCTGGGAGAGGCCAAGCGTCCCTGGGTCCGGGTGCGACCATGTGTCCCTGGATCCAGATGAGGCCTCGTGCACCTAGGTCCGGGTGAGCCCAAGTGGCCCTGGGTCTGGGAGAGGCCAAGCGTCCCTGGGTCCGGGTGCGACCATGTGTCCCTGGATCCAGATGAGGCCTCGTGCACCTAGGCCCGGGTGAGCCCAAGTGGCCCTGGGTCTGGGAGAGGCCAAGTGTCTCTGGGTCCGGGTGAAGCCAGAGCCTGGGTCCGGGTGAGGCCGTGTGCCCCTGGATCCATCCGGGTGAGGCTGGGTCCCAGGCCCGGGTGAGACCACGCGCCCCTTGGGTATGGGTGAGGCCACGTGCCCCTTAGTCCGGGTGACGCCGTGCCCCTGGGTTCGGCCGAGACCAAACCAGAGGGAGTCGGACCTCCGTTACCGCCATTTGTCCACCATCCAGAGCTGGGGGGTCAGTGCTGACATGTACACATAAGGAACTACTGGACATTGAAATTGAGTCTCAAAAGAACTGTTGGTCCAGGGGGAAGCTCGCTACAGACTGATTCATTTGCCTGTCAGCATAACTATTATTGCTCGTCTCACATTCAGTGCTTATTAGTATATATCTAGTGACATATGATCTCGCTCATCTAGGGGAAATGATGAACAACATAGACTGAGGAACAAGAACAGAACCAGAAGCAAGGAGGCATCGATCGGACTATCGGGCCTCAGAGGGAGGATAGGGGAGGGTAGGGGAAGGGTGGGGGGAGGGGGAGAGTTCAACCAAAGGACCTGTATGCATGCATATAAGCCTATCCAACGGTTAAGTTCAACAGGGGATTGGGGCATGCGTGGGGAGAGGGGTGGGATGGGAATGGGGGGATGAGGACAAATATGTGACACCTTAATCAATAAAGAAATTTAAAAAAAACAAAAAAAAAACACACTGGGACCTAGAACCAAGACCCTCCTTCCTTCCCTAGTCTGCCTTTTCCAAAGAGAGTACCACGGCCTCTGGAGGCTGCATTCTAGCCCTGGACAACATTTGGCTCTTCTCTCATGAGTTTGCAATTGTTTATTACCCCCAAACCTGGCTTTGCACATACCGCTTGCCAGTTTGCACCCTGTAGTTCCAGCGTCTTGGGGAACGACCTTGAGTGAGTTGAAGCCAGTCAGCCAGCATCTCTTACAACCTTGTGGGCAATGGATGAGCAGCTGGGAACTGGGACAGTCAGTTCTCCAGCCGAGTCTTCTGTTTCCTCCAAGGATTACTCCACAGCTGTACCACATTTGTTCTTTCTCCACATTTGCAAAGACGTGTCTTTTACAGAACGTTACATGCTGATATTAGGGTGTCATTGACACCAAATGAAAAGAGAAAATGAACACGTTCACTTCCCCCAGAAGGTTTTATTTGCTGCTTCATTTAAAAGTCAGGGTGTACTGTGCTACGGTAATGCTCGCCGCTGATGGAGAGTTAATGTGAAAGGATCTCAAGAAATCGCCTACAATGGGTCCCATCTCACTGCGCCAGAGAGTGGTTCTCCGTGGATAATGGGAGTGTTGGGTCCTTGAAGGCTTTCAGGAGGGAAGTGTTTAATTGGATGTAAGTAAGTCAGGCTTGAGTCCAACTTTGCAGGGGACTCTCAGACCCAGGGCTCTCCTAGCAGAGGCAGCTGCGGAAACATCTGGGCGGGAAATACGTATTTTTTGCCTCTATTTCCAACAACATTTTCTTTTAGTCTCTATATTGAATCAAGCTGTACTTGGTCTTATTATTGGCTTAGTATTTAAAATTAGATCTGATGTTTCTGATCAAAAATCATTGCCAAAAACGGAGAGAAAGAGTAAGTAAGGAAAAGTTAAATATCACTCATGATCACAATACCTGGCGATAATGATTGTAAATGTTTTGGTGGTGTTTTCTAGTTTGCTCTTCTGTATTTCTTGAGTGTGGGTACACACACCCACAGATGTATGCACGTGATAGGTAATCTTTTACGGAAATCTTTACCCTCACCTGATTGTTTCTTTCGGAGAGATTCCTGGAAATGGTATTATATGTTCACAGCTAGTTATTTCCTTCATGTTGGTGAGTAAGGTGACCAGCTCATCCTGGTTTGTCCAGGGTTTTGGTCTTAGCACTGAAAGTCAGTGTCCTGGGTAAATTGGTAGTTGGCCGCCCTGTCTGAGTGACATAGTCCTGGGGAAAGTGTATGGCCCATCGTCACTCACTGAATGTATTGGTCAGAAGCCCTGTGTTCTCAGCTTCCATCAGGATGCGCCTTTGTCTCTGGCCACCTCAGAGAATTCATTGCCGCTTTTAAGCTTGAGCCTGGAATTAAGATGCGGGTCGATTCTTCATATACAAACAGCAAACAAGTCATTGTGCACAGATGAAGGTCACTCTCCAGGCTCACTGAGCGATCTCAATCTGCTCCATTTGTCCGGATAATTAAAAAGCTTCACAATTAGAATTAGTATATAAACAGCGAGCGTGGTGTTTGTACATTGACGTGAGAACCATTAATGCCTTCGTTATATTTGTGCAGGATCTTGTTTAACGCATCAGGAGAAAACATCAGGATTAAAGTACACAGGGAGAGACAATGAAGCAAACGTGGCTCAACTTCCAGGCCCTTTGCAATAACTAGTCCTTTTCTTAAACAGTTTGTTCGTTAATCCCTTCGCATTTTTTTTAACCTACCAGGGATCTGGCCACCTATCCATATTGTAAATGTCTGCCAAGCAAGTGCTAGGACCGGAGTTAAAACCACTGGCTTCAACTAAACTTTTCTAGGGTCTAGGGAAAATGATTATATATAAAAACTATGCATGTGTAAATATAAAAAACAAATATAAAAATAATTTGAGAAAAAAAAGAGAGAGAGAAAGGGAGAGATAGAAAAAAAGGAATCTCCTTTTTGGCTTTTATTATCTCTTTTTAATATATACACACACAAAAGTTTTGACCCACATTTGAAATGGAAAATATTGAGGAACTTATGAAAGAGGATGAGAAACCTATATAACCTTGAAGATACTCTAAGTAGAGAGGTGGTTAATAGGACTTCATTCTAAACCCAAGTGGCCAGGGTGATTAAAACCACAAGGCTCTTGAAATTGCCATCAAACACCTCATTAAAAAGTGGGGGTAAATCACACAAAACTTCAAGCCAGCAGTATTTACACTGATTATTTGGACCCAAAGTGCTGATCAGAAGCGCATACTTTCTCTGCATGAGGTTAAACCTAATCAAGGTTGATGAGTGATTAAATTTCTTCAGAGGAATGCTTATTTTCAAAAGAAAATGGGAAAGCACAGATCCAAAAATATCATCAGTTCAACTAAGCAAAGGCCATGGTTTGGTGCGTTCTGCTGTCCGTTGCCTCAGGTCTCCAGATCCACTTCGCACCCTGATTTTACCCGCTTATTCTGCGCCCTGATTCATACATTTCCTTTTTCATTAAGTAAATACTCGTTCACATAAAATGTGGATTCGACAATGGTCCAGGCACAAGGCATAGGCCCTGCCCTCAGGGTGGAAACATACACATGTAAACCAATAAGATGATTAAAGACAGCAGTAGGACTCCAAAAACAAAACAAAACAGGCTGATCTGATGGGAATGACTGGCTGGAGAGAAATCCCCTTTGGATGGCTGGCCAGGAAGTCCCTCATGAGGGACTAGAATCGAGGTTACAGTGTCAGGGTCCAGTCACTGTAGATCAAACACAAGCATTTAAGGGAGAGAACAAAGCAAGTTGTAAGTGGGGTGGGAATCGCTTGTGATGTTCCGGGGACAGAAAGAAGGACATTGCGTCAGGAGTATGTGAGTGAGGGGAAAGTCATAAGAGAGAAGCAAGGTCCTTGTGGGCCATGAGGGGATTTCATGGACTTTGGGTTTGATATTAACGGTCACAGGAATTCATCAGGAAGTTGAAAGCTGAGGATGACCACCGTGTCAGTTGTTAGGTGGGCGACAGATTGAGGGAGAAATGGAGCTCTGAGTAGTTTTGTAATATTCTAATTCGAAGTTGAGTGATGGCTTCCTGGTGTTTGTTTACTTATGCTTCAGAAATTACATATACGGGTGTACTATTTATTAGGCAATAAAAAGGAAGCAAGTAGTAACGCATGCTACAACACTGATAAGCCTCAAAAACATTACAGGGAAAAGAAGCCCGGTGCCAAGGACCACATGTGACAGGATCCCATTTACACGAAGGTCCAGAAAACGCACATGTATGGAGACAGAAGGTCGACTAGTAGGGGCCTAGGCTGGCAGGGGGAGAGGGACAGGCTGCAAACAGGCACAGAGCCCTTTAAGGGTGAGGGTTACATCCTAAAATTGGATTCTAGCTGTGCCTGGGCAGTGTTGCACATGTACTAAGAATTCTTGAATTGTACACTTAAAAGAGATGATTCATGGTATATAAATTATACTTCAATAAAGTTGTTATTTAAAACACTTATCAGGGAAAAAATTTCATATTGTAGCTGTTCAAGCAAGAGATGATGGTGGCTTAAACAGTACTGGCAATAAAGAAAAATAGGTATGCTTTGGAGAATGTACAGAAAGGCTTGTAGTTTAATGAAGAGTGTGTGTGTGACTGTGTGTGAGTGTGTGTGTGTGTGAGTGTGTGTGTGTGTGTGTGTGACTGTGTGAGAGTGTGTGTGTGTATGTGTGTGAGTATGTGTGTGAGTGTGTGTGTATGTGTGAGTGTGTGTGTATGTGTGTATGTGTATGTGTGTGTGTGTGTGTGAGTGTGTGTGTATGAGTGTGTGTGTGAGAGTATGTGTGTGTGAGTGTGTGTGAGTGTGTGTATGTGTGTGAGTGTGAATGTGTGTGTGAGTGTGTATGTGAGGGTGTATGTGTGAGTGTGTGTGAGAGTATGTGTGTATGAGTGTGTGTGTATGAGTGTGTGTGTATGTGTGTGAGTATGTGTGTGTGTGTGACTGTGTGTATGTGTGTGTATGTGTGTGTATGAGTGTGTGTGTGAGAGTATGTGAGTGTGTGTGTATGTGTGTGTGTGAGAGAGAGAGAGAGAGAATGTGTGTGTGTGAGTGTGTGAGAGAGAGAGAGAGTGTGTGTGTGTGAGTGTGTGTGTGTGTGTGTGTGTGAGAGAGAGAAAGTGTGTGTGTGAGTGTGTGTGTGTGTGTGTGTAGTGGGGTGAAAGTCATCCTGAGTAACATCTAGGTTTGGAGTTTGAGCAACCAGACAGTTGAGGTGCCTTTCCTGAGCTGCAGAAGAGCCGGTTGTTGTTTGTCACCACACCTGGTGTGTCACCATCAGTACGAAGCACGTGACTGGTAGTGAGTTACTAAATTTCGCTGACACAGAAAATTTAACCAAACATAGACGATTGGGGAGCGTCCTCTACTAAGATCTCTCTCGTTCTCTTGTGCACTTTTTGAGTCTGAGAGAAGGTGGACTGCCTGATGGTAAGTAAGTCCTGGGGGGAGTGCGTGTCGCCTGCAGCCTTCAGGGCTGAGTCATGGCCCCAGCAGTGGATGCGGCTGGGGATGCGCTGAGCACCTTCTCTGTTGTCACAGCACGAACTAGACCAGAGCTTCACTCCCTACACGGCAGGGCGCTTCTTTCCAACCGGTTACGCCTTTGGGAGCAGCCGCACAGCAGAGCACCTTCCTAAGTGGTTTCTCCCTAATTGGTGACTCTGAAGAGAGAAGGAGGAACACCCTGCTTCACCTACTGTAGAGAAGACCCAGATATTCAGACATTATTAGCGCGAAACTTGTCCCTGCAAAAACTTCCTCAGGGCAAGGAGCCATCAACTGATTTATGAACATGTTGCTCACCTGGGGCTTCTCAATTAGCATTTCATTGGACCAGTCCAGACTGGATACATTTGAAACCTCAGATAATAATGGCTTGTTAAGGAGAGAGGAATCCTATTTCATCCCACTGGTTGTTAAAGCAATGACGGCGACACAGTCCAGATGGGGGGAGGGGAATAGAAGCACCCTTGAGTGACCTCCGTGATCAAAATGAAATCACCAAAACCTGCATTGGTTGGAGTCTTATGACTCTATACACTGAGTAAACAACAGCTTAAATGGTGAACATAAGTAATGTGCATATATACCACTTTTGAATACCCTATCAGCATATAATTTAAAAGAAAAACATCAGATAATGTTTTGTTTTTAAGATTAGATTTTCCTGAGAGCACTACTCTGTTTAATAATTTCTATGGTTATGATATCAATATAGTTGATGTCTTTTAAATCCCTTGGTTTGAAATTTTCAGTTTAGTAAACAGGCCATAAAGTAGGTCTTATTTGCTTTCTAACAAATAAGGCCGAACAGCTTGCCCAGGGGGATTTAAATCACAATTTACATTTAGGTTTATTTTTATAGACAGGCCATAAGTACAATTCATAAAGCTGGATAAAACTAAGGCACTAGAAAATTAAAAAGAGAGATTTATTTTTTCCCCTTAAAATTGAGCTCAGTTGTAATTTAAAACTGCTTTAATTACACAGGATAATTGGATTAGGCAGGAGTTTGCATAGTTCGTCAGCATCCCAACGTGACAGTATTTGTGGTTCTGTTGAGAGCTGGGTGCACACATACCAAAACACACACACACACACACACACACACACACACACACACAAAACAAAAAAACTGGAAAGAAAGTAGTATGTAACATGGAAATGATTCAGAGGAATTAAGGACTTAACATTATGTAAAACTAAATCCTCCTATATACATATTAATGATGAGTCTTCATAGAAAAATCTATTCCAAATATGGCTTTGTGAAGAATTAGGACAGAGAGCTACTTTTAAGTCATCCTCCCTTTTTCAAATCCGAGATATTTTTAACATTCACTGAAGTTAAATCTACAGTAGCACGAACTGCATTTTTCTGAGATTTCAGTCATTCCTGACCACCCTCATGCCTTACCTGCACACCGCCAGAACTATTATTTGTTTTACTAGAGGCCCGGTGCCTGAAATTCATGCACTTGGGGGAGGGGGGTGCCCTCAGCCCAGCCTACGCCCTCTTGCAGTTGGGGAGCCCTTGGGGCTTCTGGCTGAGCGGCGCTCTGATTGTGGGAGTGCACTGACCACCAGGGGACAGCTCCTGCATTGAGCGTCTGCCCCCTGGTGATCAGTGCTTGTCATAGTGAACGGTCAATTTGCATATTTGCCCTTTATTATATAGGACTAGAGGCCTGGTGCACGAAATTCATGCATGAGGGGGGTCCCTCAGCCCAGCCTACACCCTCTCCAATCTGGGACCCCTCGAGGGATGTCTGACTGCCTGTTTAGGCCCGATCTCACAATCCAGGTCTGCTGGCTCCCAACTGCTCTCCTGCCTGCCTTCCTGATTGCCCCTAACCACTTCTGCCTGCCAGCCTGATCACCCCCTAACCACTCCCCTGCCAGCCTGATTGATGCCTAACTGCTCCCCTGCAGGCCTGGTCACCCCTAACTGCACCCTCCTGCAGGCCTGGTCCCCCCCAACTGCTCTCCCCTGCAGGCCTGGGTCCTCCCCAACTGCCCTTTCCCTGCAGGCCTGGTTACTCCCAACTTCCCTCCTCTGCTGGCCTGGTCAACCCTAACTGCCCTCCCCTGCAGGCTTGATTGCCCCCAACTGCCCTCTCTTGCAGGCCTTGTCCCTCCCAACTGCCCTCCCCTGCTGGCCATCTTGTGGTGGCCATCTTGTGTCCACATGGGGGCAGGATCTTTGACCACATGGGGGCAGCCATCTTGTGTGTTGGAGTGATGGTCAATCTGCATATTACTCTTTTATTTGATAGGATAGAGGCCTGGTGCATGGGTGGTGGCCAGCTGGTTTGCCCTGAAGGGTGTCCCGGATCAGGGTGGGGGTTCACTTGGGGCGTGGGGCAGCCTGGGCGAGGTTCCTGTGGTGGTTTGCAGGCCAGCCACACCCCCTGGTGACCCAAACATAGGTCCTGGTATCTGGAATTTATTTATCTTCTACAGTTGAAACTTTGTAGCCTGGAGCGGAGCCAAGCCTTCTGCTCGCTCTGTGGCGGCAGCCATTTCTGTTGGGATTTATTTATCTTCTATGATTTAAACTTTGTAGCCTGGAGTGGAGGCCAAGGCCGGCAAGGGCAGGTGGAAAGCTTGGCTTCCTCCATCACCGGGGCCAACCCAAGCCTCCCTCCTGCTCTCTGTGGCTGCAGCCATCTTGGTTGGTTTTATTTGCATATTCGCTCCTGATTGGCTGGTGGGCGTGGCTTGTGGAGGTACGGTCAATTTGCATATTACTCTTTTATTAGATAGGATCTTTTTCTTTCAATCTGCCATTTTTAAACTTATATATATATTTTTTGTTTGATGGCAAATAGTTGCCATAAAAACAACTTCAGTGGAAACAAAATGTTAGTAAATTCTAGATAGATTCTGTTCACTGAAAAAGGAGGCTACAAATGTCAACCAAACTGTCCTTTCTCCGAAATGAAAGGATGACACATCTAGACCTTCTCCTGCCATACAGACACCTCCTGAGGTCAACAGAGAATGGGAGAGAATGGCGTCTCACTCGACCACTTTGGTATCAGTGGGGTGTCTTCCATGTCCCCACATATTGCCAATTAAAGTGGGCTCCTTGGGGTGTCACAGGGAAAAGAATTTCCAGAGGCCACCACAGGAGGATGAGGTATTGTGGAAAGCTTTATTTTTGTGGAATTAAACCCCTGAGTTTCCAAGTTCCCATCTCCTCCTGTCCCGCCAAGGAAAAGAACTATTTTGTCTTCAGCAGAGATAGGATCAAAGCCTTTGCCCAGAGTTCCTGCTCCACATTTGCATGGTCCAGTCCAGCATCAGGCTAGCTTTTAGCTTGTGTTCCCAGCTGCAATCCATTGTGTGTGGGGTCCACACAGCCATGGCCATGCACCTGGCTGTGGAGGGAGCACTGGTGAGTGCAAGAAAGCAGGAGTGAAACAAGAACAAGAGAGAGAATTCCTTTGTCTTGGGATTATGTATTCCCAAATTTTTGCAGGAAGGCTTGCAGTGGCCCAGCTTTCTGGCCAATTATTGTTGTTCCCATACTTTATCCTGACTCATTGGGCATGCACCCATCTTCCCCTTTGTCCAGTCCCGTTTCCCAGTGATCTGCAGGGCATGAACCTGTGGTTCCCTGGGGAGTGTGAAATTGCAGCTTCCTGGTAAAGCTGCCCAGATGGCCTTGCTTGTGTCTGGCGTTCCCTTTGCTCCTTTCCTTGTATTAATACCAATAGCTAGCTAATTACAACATTAACAATATTTGCTGTCTCATCTTTGTGCCACTTAAAATCATCTCCAGGATACAAAGTCTACATTTTGAGAATCACAATGCCCAGTCTCCATTTGTTATATTGTTTAATTATGCTCTGAATTTCTCTGGTTAACATTCATTCTAGAACATGCCAAGCTGTTATTCAAACATTCCATGGTTTCTTTTCTGCTTAGTAAATCTTTCCATGACAGCTGCAAGTGAAGTGAATGAGAAACATTTAGTTAGTGGTATTGTTGAATGCCGATAGTCATGACAAAAGAAAGAACTTGCCTTCACAGTTGGCTTTGTCTCCTGAATTATATGAATAAAATAGCAAATGAAATTGTTAATTCCTGATGGGAAAACCAAAGGAAGTTCCATGGGAAAGGAAGCATTTGAAATAGCGCCTTACTTCTCTCTGAATTTTATTTGTATATACATCAACATTTTAGTACAGGCTTAAAAGAGATAAAATGATAACTATTGAAGAAGTTGCCAGGCTACAAATAAATAGAGTGAATAATTTTTAATTTGATAAATTCAATTTAGTATCTACAACTTAGTTTGAGAGCAACACTACTAGATGCCAAAGACGAAGAAAAGCAAAGCCAAGATTTTGCTCTGAGGACACACAGGGCAATGGGTCGTATGTATTAGTGATCAATATAAAATAGAAAAGATTCCCTTCTGAGAAGAACTGTGGGCTCCTTCTTGTTGGAAAAACCAAAGGATGCTCCTGGAGGAGATGGCTTTTGGAAGTGGCCTTGAGTTTAGCTTTTTTGCAAGTGCAGGGTTGGCAGGGAGGGCATCCCAGCAAAGGAAGCCATGCCCACCATCGCCTCGTCTGCGAGGTGCAGGGCTGTGTGGGAAGGGATCTTCTACAAAGGCAGAAAGGGAGGGGGAAAGAAATGAAATCTATAAATAGGTTGAGTCGTGGTGAAAAAGAGCCTGGAAAATTAAACCAAGGAGCAAGAACTTAAAGAAATAAGTACATTTAGAAGGACAACTGGAGGAGAATGCTCAGAAGAAGGGGATCTGATGGGCTCAGCCTGGTCAGGTGCTCAGCTGGACCCGTCATCTCTGGCCAGGAGGGCAAGGCGTTCATATGCCACAGGTGTGGCTGCTGGAGGCCAAACCAAGGCACGGAGAGGGAGCCAGAGAGAAAGGGTTGTCCTGAGCTGGACACTAGGCGCACCCACCTCCGAACAACCCTGTGAAGTAGGTGTTGCCCCATTGACAAGTAACAGAACCATCAGGAAACTTGCTCAGGGGATGGGAAGGAACTTGAAAATGCCACAGGAAGTTGTTAGACAAATCTCTCTCTGGGAATCTCCAAATTCTCAGTAAAGCAGGAAGCAGATCATTTAAAAAAGAGATGGGCAACTTTCTCTCTCAACCCAGCCATAGGATGTTTTTTTAAGGAACTTTTTAAGAGTCTGGAGAAGTTTTGGAAAAGTTTCCTTAAAAAAAAAAAGAAACACAAACGCATATTACCAGCCCTGATTTAAATGATTCTTTGCACAGCTGTGTACTTTGCTGAGAATAAGTCATTTGCATTTTTGGATTTTTTTTTTTTTTTTCTGGAGACAGATGGATAGTCTGATGCAATTCTTAAACAACTGGGGCTGGAAAGGGTGTGCAAATGAACTGGGGTGGGGATGAGAGGGGAGGGGAGATATTCAGGGACCAAACAGTCAAGACCACCATCAGTCCTCCTACAGACTGAGTATCTCTCAGAAGTGCCTACAATTCCCAGGCCACTGGATGAAGTTGAATGATCTGGGATCAGGGTATCTCAGCCTCGCACTCTTGACATTTGGGGCCAGTTAACGATTGTCCTGTGCATTGCAGCAGCAGCCCTGGGCTCTGCAATGTTTAAAAGATATAAAGGGGGGAAGAGAACCAACCTATACTAGATATATGCCGAGCAAATGCCAGTAGCACCCCCAACCCATGGTGACAACCAAAAACAATATCAACAGACATTTCCAGGTGTCCCCTGGGAGGGGCGGGCAAAGGCACCCCTAATTGAGAACGATTGATTTAGCTATTAACCCTTTTTATCTGTGATAGCAAACCATTTTAATTTATTTCTACTAATGGGAACCGTGGTTTCAGAAAATGATTGTTCGGCTGTGGGAAGTTGCAGTTTGTGTTCTTTGGCTTTGCAGGCAGGATCATCAGTGAAAAACTGTAGCAGAGAGTCTGGGTGCCTGGTGATTAATGCAGAAAAATGAGCCAACTGGCCAGGACCAAACTCGCCTCATATTGTTGACAAATAGTGACTAAGAAGGCTAGCTATTTGTTGTAAATCAATTTAGGGTTTTATTCTTGAGTCCTATGATCTTCTCACGTGCCCACAATAAATAGAAATGCATTCCAGTCTAGTTTATTTCCTGATGATGTCCAGGGCTGGGGCCTGATTGACATGATTTGATCAGAGGAAATGGAGGGGTTGAGTTTCAGTATTAATGAAATACTAGGGAGTCATCAGCTACCAATAAAGAATAATCCAGTGGCACTTCCCATTCAGATACTCAACTCTCTGCCTGTGCATCTCCCTGGTCTAACTTTCACATTCTCCAAAGTATGGCAGCGCTTCGACCTTGTGTCTGTCCCTGTCACGGTCAACCCTAGCTGCAGTTCATCTTTATTGTCAATTAACTCTACTTAGTTGAATTAACAAGGTAGTTAAGAATGCAAAGGACCCAGTGTGTTCTTCCACATTTCCATACCCGCTGAAATATTTCCACAGCAAATGGGAATATGCTTGGGAACACGGGGTAAAAACACACTGTGGTTGAAGAAGTATTGGGGAAGCGCTCTGAAAATCTCTCGCCAAAACCAGAGACGCATTTACAGCTTGCAGTCGCCATCTAGTGGCCAAATCCTATCATAACTTCATTTTCCACCTGGACTTCTGGAGTCTTTTGTCTCACTTTTATTGGTGAACACATGATGAAATAGGCCAGTGTATCCGAAAAGTCCGGCTCAGAGATAAACAAGAAAGAATTATATAAGAAGAAGGAGCCAGGATCCCTAAAAATACCAGCAGCTAATGTTTGGCACTTTTCATTTGTAAAACATTTTCACCCTTTTTATTTCATGAAGGCTGGCTAAGACAAGAAAGCCTATACTTACCATGTTCTGGAAAACACATCAGATGTACAAATGCATACAGGCCTGATTGTTCAGCTTTGGGAAGAAGTTTCAATGCCTCCACACACATACACACACACACACACACACACACACACACACAAAGAAAAAAAAAAAAAAAAAACTTCACAAAGGCCTGGTGCACCCGTAACAGAGCTGTGTCCGTCTGTCCTGCATTATGTTCATGGCACCAAGAACTCAACCCACACGCCAGTATTTGCTGAGGGTGGGAGGAATGCAGAAGGCAGGTGCACTGAACTCCACTGCATCCTCTCACACTACGGAGCCTCCGGGATGTGGGGAGGGACCACCCACAGGCAGCCCTGTGCCAGGGTCCCTGGGGATCCACACCAGCTCCAAGCTGAAACCAACACAAGGGAACCAATTAAAGAAACTCTGGTTGGTAGGGGCAACTGCAGAAGGAGGAGAGATGAGTGAGAGCTGAATTATTCGGAACATGCACTGAGGGGGTGGGACTTGAATGGGGGGAGGTTTGGGAGAATGAGGTCACCATTAGGAGCAAGGAAAAGGGAGCTTGGGGCATTGGGATTCTGCCAACCAACCAAGCATTTCCATGCACAGAAGGCTGCATTCATACCTGCCTGCGTGGCATCCACAGCTCTTGACTTCCTGTCAGCTGCTTCTCACACTAGCAGCCTCTTTGTGCTTGTCGTCCATCCTTCTGTCCAGGTAATGGTCCTCTGGACACAGAAATGCTCCCCATGAATGTACATTCAAAGGCCACTTTTCAGAGAACTCTGCCTCCCACAGCCAGAAATCTGTCTATACTTTGTATTCACGTAGGTTGCAATGATCAGAACCATAATTCAAACTGGTTAGGACTGAGAAAAGATTCCATCATTCCATGTAACTGAAGAGTCTAGGCCCACAGGCATGGCTGGATCCAGATGCTCATGTGATGTCATCAAGAGATGCTCATGTGATGTCATCACGTGTTTCTCTTCTCAGCTCTTTCCTCTAGGTTGCCCTCATTCTCAGGCAGCCTCTTTCCTTATGGAGGCAATCTGGTTGCTGCCAATAGTTCATGGGTTACATTCTATGAGAATAGTAACCCCAACCGAAAAAGCTTTGCTTTCCCTGTGGATTTAGCCGAAGTCTTGTACTGAACCTCATTGAATCAACTGAGGCAGGTATCCACCTCTGAACCAGTCATCGTAGCCGTGGAAATGCAATTGGGTCAGCTGCACCCAAACCATAAAAGCCAAGGTTGGGGAGAGGTGGTTCCCAAGGAAGAACTGGAATGCTTTAAGCAGAAGGAGGCACACGGGTGTTCAGCAGGAAAAAGTAACAGATGTCCATGAACTTCACCCATTTTCCCTGGGCCAACTCTGCCTGCCCTGTGGTAGCTCATTCACCATACCAAACCTACAAGTTTCTACCCTTTATCCAGCGGCCAAAGTCAGCCACCCTCCATTAAAAAGGGAAGAACTGACTCCATGGATGTTAGATGCTATTACAGAGCTACAGAACAGCCTTCCCTTCTCTCCTTCCCACATTAAACACTCTCCCACATCGTATGGTCCCCTAGCCCCTCTACTTCGCCCTTCATAAATATCATCATGCCTTTCATTTTGGGTTTCTCCACCAGCCTGGGAGCCATGAAAGTGGGGACCATGCTGGCAATAACTCTAAGCACAGTATGTGCTTGATAAGTATTTATTGATTGAAAAAGTAAGCATGGAGTTTTCACTCATTGGAGAGCAAAGGAACATACTGAAGGACTTTTTCTGAACCACAGTGTTCATTGCCTCCATTATGCATTTATCAGCTCACTGTATTCTGCCTTGGGACATTTTTTTAACTATCTTAAACTACTTAGTTCCTCTGTGCAGTTTCTTTAACTGTTCAGGTAATTATTTAGTTTTTCAAATGAATTAGGACAGAACCTTGGGGCCAGACATTTTTGTAGCACCTCAAAACTTAACATTGTGGTGTACAAAGAGTAGATTATCAATTAATGTTTATGAGGAGATTGATCATACATCATTTCCCAGGGTATTACAAAATTTAAGATGTCTATCTTTGTCTGCAGGATTTTTTACAGGGTTAGAGGGACATTTGAGTAAATATATTTCTAATATAATAAATGTTCCTAAGTTTCCTCAAATAATAAATTTTGGACATAATAACAATATATAGATAGACTCTATAGATAGACCATATCTACACTAATAAAAGAGAAACATGCAAATTGATTGCACCTTCGTGACGCCCACCAGCCAATCAGGAGTGAGTATGCAAATTAACCCAACAAAGATGGTGGGTTGATTTGCATACACAGGCACTGAGCAGCCATGGCTATAACGCAGGCATTCTGCACCGCCCCAGCAGCTCCGGGCCTCTGGGCAGCTTGGGAAGGCAGAAAGGCGGCTCCAGGTCAGTAAGCAGGCAGAAAGGCAGCTCTGGGCCAGAGTGAAGGCAGTGCTGGCAGCCAGGGGAAGGAAGGCCCATTCTTGCATGAATCTTCATGCATCGGGTCTCTAGTCTTATGATAAATAACTGTGGTATTAGACCCTTAAAAACTGCCCTCAGTTTTGGAGACTCTCAAAGGCACCTCACCTGTAAAGTAGAAGTGTTCATACCTACACCATTAGGTAGTTGCAAGGATTCAAGCAGATGATGCCTGTACAGTGCTGGGCATCATGTCTCACACATGGTATGCAGTCAATCACTGTTGCTGACAGTATGCAAAAGTGTGGAATTGTAGATGAGGTGTGCTGTAATTTGATCCAGTATTACAAATAAAGCAATGCCCAAGCCAAGGGCCTTGTGGTAGTTAGATGAGACTTTCAACTTTCTGGGGAGCTGTTGGGATATACCAGTGGTTGGCAACCTGCGGCTCGCAAGCCACATGCGGCTCGTGAGCCGTGGTTTGCCGTTCTGTTGACTAATGAGTTTGCCGACCACTGGGATAGGGGCTTAATCACAAAGAACAACAACAGCCTGTAATTATTGGAATCGAGAGTCTAGGTCAGTGGTCAGCAAACTCATTAGTCAATAGAGCAGCAAACCGTGGCTCACGAGCCGCAGGTGGCTCACGAGCCACAGTTTGCCAACCACTGGGATAGACTGAATGTAATATATGCCTGTGAGAAGAACATGAATTTTGGAGATCCAGGGGCAGACTGTTATAGTTTGACTGTTGTATCCCCCCAAATTTCTTATGTTGAAGCCCGAATTGCCCTTGTGATGGTATTGGGAGGTGGGACTTTTGGGATGTAAATAGGTCATAAGGATGGTGCCTTCATACATGGTATTAGTGTCCTTATTTTAAAAAAGACACAGAGAGAAGATCTCTCTCTCACCCTCTGCCAAGCAAGAACAGAACCAGAGAGGGGTCTCTCATGAGACACTAAATCTGCTGGTGCTTGGACTTCCCAGCCTCTAGAACTGTGAGAAATAACGTTTGTTGTTTAAGCCACCCAGTCTGTGCTATTTTTACAGAAGCCCAAGCTGAGCAAGATATTGACAGAATTGCAAAAATGTGGAATTACAGCCCAGCGGGCATGGCTCAGTAGTTGAGTATCGACCTGTGAACCAGGAGGTCATGGTTTGATCCTGGTCAGGGCATATGCCTGGGTTGTGGGCTCAATCCCCAGTGGGGGTGGCGGGGGGCGGGGGTTTGCCAGAGGCAGCCAATCAATGATTCTCTCTCATCATTGATATTTCTAACTCTCTCTCCATCTCCCTTCCTCTCTGAAATCAATAAAAAAATGTGGAATTACAGACAAAATGTGCTATAACACGATCCATTATTACAAATAAAGCATTGGCCACGCCAAGGTCCCTAGGCATGACCATCAAATTGCAATCTAACGCATTATGATAGGTGTGAATATAAATCAAATATATAAACTTCCCAGCAACACCGCTGCTGTAGCATAGCTAAACTATATGTCAGTCAGTCATTTGTATCACTTATCTGATTTTTTGGCATTTCCTCTCACTCTCCACCAAAATATAGCTTTTTTTCCCATCCTCCATGAAGGATAAGAGAACATTTCAACACCCTAAATATCGCCAGTATTTATGCCTGACATAAGACAGAAGGAAAAAAAGTCTGCTGATCCAAACAGATCTCCATTTTCATGTTGATTTTTAATGATGCAAATAATTCATAAAAATTACAAGCAATCATAATGGATAATAAAATATTTAATCACTTAGAGTGATGGAATTAATGACCACAATTCTATGATTTTTCTTGGATGATTGGTGGAGGGAATCAACCTGATTTTTGGCCCTGTAACGAACGGCTGGAGCCTAAGCTACGGACAGTCAGAGGGGAGGGGGCAGGCATTTGTAGGCAGAGGGCAAAGGCAGTCTTCTTTGGGAGGATGTGGACAAGAGCTTCACTGAAAGGCAGTGTAGCATTGGTTCTGCTCCCCATCTGGGAAGGTGGTGAAGCTATGTGGCCTTACTCAGAAGTCATGCAGTTGTCTTATTATCCATGTCAATCAGAGAGTCATGAAGGGAGAGGTTAAAATACTATTGGTTACTGAATTTCCATTTTCAACAAATTTACATATCACAACATTTTACTCAGAGACAAATGTCTCCTCCTCCTCCTCCTCTTCTTCCTCCTCCTCTTCCTTCTCTCCTCCTCCTCCTCCTCTTTCTTCTTCTTCTTCTTCTTCTTCTTCTTCTTCTTCTTCTTCTTCTTCTTCTTCTTCTTCTTCTTCTTCTTCTTTCTCTCTCTCTCTCTCTCTCTCTCTCTCTCTCTCTCTCTCTCTCTCTCTCTCTCTCTCATTGGTTCCATATTGTTGGTTGCTCACAATATTGTGAGGTAGTCACAATAACACAGACCTCTTTTTCTTCAGGAATCCAGTGCTTACTTTACTAAATGACATGGTTGGTGTAAAACCACACAGAAGAGTGATTGGCACATAGCAAGTACTCAGAGCTCTGTTATTATCATCATTCTTTACTGAGTAAAAGACTCCCTTTTATAGCTACTACTAAGAATCACTGTTATAGTAACTTTCAAATAGTCATTTCAAGAACCACTGTTGCAATGCACCCATTAATGGCTCTCAAACTAGAAAAGAACTTACCTATGGTTAGCATCTCAAGGAAACTGAGTAATTACTCTTTCTTCCTTCAAGGGCCTCCTAATATTAGGGGAAATCTATGACTGGGCAACCAAGGCCTGTCTATTTGTTCATCTTTGTGAACCTTAATCAAAGGTCTGATTGCTGCTTGTTCCACATGCTGATAAGAACTGTAGACTCTGTGGTAGTCCACAAACATAGCCAAATAGCAAAGCCACCAAGGAAGATTATTAAAAATAAATACTCTACATAAATTCTTGCATAGTAGGTATGGAAGAGAGCCTGAAAATCTCTATTCTAGTACCTCACTATCCTCCCTTTAACTCATGATTTTGAGACCCTCATATTGTCCCATATAAATTATTATATACTCCCAGCCTCCCCTTACTCTGAACTATTCTGTACATTCTTTTTTCTTTTCCTTTTTTTTAAATTGTTGACAGTATTACAGATGTCTCCCATTTTTCTCCCACTTTACCCTCCTTCACCCAGCCACTAACCACCTCCCCAGGTCTTCACCACTTATTGTCTGTGTCCATGGGCTATGCATATAAGTATGTAAGTTATTTGGTTTATTTCTCCTCTTCCTCCCATCCCCACATCAAGGTATGTCAGTCTGCTCCATGCCTCCATGCTTTGAGTCTTATTTTGTTGGTGAATTCGTTTTGTTCACTAGATTCCACAAATAAATGAGACCATGTGATATTTGTCTTTCTCAGATTAGCTTATTTTATTTAGCATAATAGTCTCTAGATCCATCCATGCTGTCCCAAAGGGTAGGAGATCCCTCTTATTTACAGCTGCATAGTATTCCCTTGTGTAATGGAATTAATTTTTTTATTGTCTAAAGTTTTACATATGTCTCCTTTTTCCATGCTTGACCCCACCCCCTGGCCCCAGCCATTTCCACCCCAGGCAAGCCCCCACCGCCCCAGTGTCTGTGTTCATTGGTTATGCTAATATGCATGCATACAAGTCCTTTGGTTGCTCTCTAAACCCCCCTCCCCTGCCATTTGTCTCTGGATCTATTCTTGTTCATCAAATTATGTTGATCATTATATTCCAAATATGAGTGAGATCACGTGATATTTATCTTTCTCCAACTGGCTTATTTCACTTAGCATAAGGCTCTGCAGTTCCATCCATGCTGTTACAAATGGTAAAAGTTCCTTCTTTTTTATAGTGGCGTAGTATTCCATTGTGTAGATGTACCACAGTTTTTTAATCCACCCATCTGCTGATGGGCACTTAGGTTGTTTCCAAATCTTAGCTATTGTAAATTGTGCTGCTATGAACATAGGGGTGCATATATCCTTTCTGATTGGTGTTTCTAGTTTCTTGGGATATAGTCCTAGAAGTGGGATCACTGGGTCAATGGGAGTTCCATTTTTTACTTTTTGCGGGAACTCCATACTGTCTTCCACAGTGGCTGCACCAGTCTGCATTCTCACCAGCAGTGCACGAGGGTTCCTTTTTCTCCACATCCTCTCCAGTACTTGTCGTTTGTTGATTTGTTGATGATAGCCATTCTGACAGGTGTGAGATGGTATCTCATTGTTGTTTTGATTTGCATCTCTTGGATGATTAGTGACTTTGAGCATATTTTCATATGTCTCTCAGCCTTCTGCATGTCCTCTTTTGAAAAGTGTCTATTTAGGTCCTTTGCCCATTATTTGATTGGATCATTTATCTTCCTTTTGTTAGGTTGTATGAGATCTCTCTCTGTAAATTTGAAAATTAAACCCTTATCTAAAATATCATTGGCAAATATGTTCTCCCATGCAGTGGGCTTTCTTGTTGTTTTGTTGATGGTTTCTTTTGCTGTGCAGAAGCTTTTTTATTTTGATGTAGTCCCATTTGTTTATTTTCTCCTTAGTCTCCATTGCCCTAAGAGCTGTGTCTGTAAAGATATTGCTATGACATATGTCTGCTATTTTGCTGTCTATGGAGTCTTGTAGGATTTTTATGGTTTCCTGTCTTCCATTTAAGTCCTTTAGCCATTTTGAGTTTGTTTTTGTGTATGGTGTAAGTTGGTGATCTAGTTTCATTTTTTTTGCATGTATCTGACCAAATTTCCCAACACCATTTATTGAAGAGACTATTTTGACTCCATTGTATGCTCTTGCCTCCTTTGTCAAATATTAATTGAGTATAATAGCTTGGGTCGATTTCTGGGTTCTCTGTTCTGTTCCATTGATCTATACAGTATGTCTGTTCTTGTGCCAGTACTAGGCAGTTTTGAGAACCATGGCTTGGTAATATAGCTTGTTATCTGGTATTGTGATCCCTCCAACTTTGTTCTTCTTTCTCAGGATTGCTGTAGCTATACGAGGTCTTTTTCTATTCCAGATGAATTTTTGGAAAGTTTGTTCTAGATCTTTGAAGTATGCCATTGGTATTTTAATGGGGATTTCATAGAATCTATAGATTGCTTGGGTAGTATGGACATTTTAATGATGTTGATTCTACCAATCCATGAACATGGTATGTTCTTCCATTTGTTTATGTCTTCCTCTATCTCTTTTTTCAATGTCCTGTAGTTTTCTGAGCACAGGTCTTTTACCTCCTTAGTTAAGTTTATTCCTAGGTATCTTAATATTTTTGGTGCAATGGTAAATGGGGTTGTTTTTTTTCATTTCTCTTTCTGTGAGTTTATTATTGGTGTATAAAAAGTCCATAGATTTCTGGGTATTAATTTTGTATCCTGCTACATTGCCAAATTCATTTATTTGGTCTAGTACTTTTTTTGATGGAGTCTTTGGGGTTTTCTATGTATAGTATCATGTCATCTGCAAATAAAAACAGTTTTACTTCTTCTTTTCCAATTTGGATGCCTTTTATTTCTTCTTCTTGTCTGATTACTATGGCTAGCACTTCCAGTACTATATCAAACAGGAGTGGTGAAAGTGAGCATCCCTGTCTTGTTCCTATTCACAGGGGAAATGAGTTTAGTTTTTGCCCATTGAGTATGATGTTGGCTATATGTTTGTCATATAAGGTTTTTATTATGTTGAGATATGATCCCTCTATTCCCACTTTGCTGAGAGTTTTTATCAAGAAAGGATGTTGGATTTTGTCAAATGCTTTTTCTGCATTGATTGGTATGATTATGTGATTTTTGTCTCTCACTTTGTTTATGTGATGTATCACATTTATTGATTTGCAGATATTGTACCATCCTTGCATTCCCGGAATAAATCCCACTTGGTCATGGTTTATGATCTTTCTAATGTAATTCTGAATCCGATATGCTAAAATTTTGTTGAGGATTTTAGCATCAATGTTCACCAAGGATATTGGCCTTTAGTTCTCTTTTTTTGTGGTGTCTTTATCTGGTTTTGGAATTAGGTTAATGCTGGCTTCATAGAAAAAGCTTGGAAGTGTTGCTTCCTCTTGAATTTTTTGGAATAGTCTGAAAAGGATAGGTTTTAGTTCTTCAATCTTATTTATCCTTCCCAAGAACCAGCTCTTGGTTTTGTTGATCTTTTGTATTTTTTTTTTTTTTTTGGTCTCTATATCATTTATTTCCACTCTGATCTTTATTATTTCCTTCCTTCTGCTTACACTGGGATTTTCTTGTTGCTCTCTTTCTAACTCTTTGAGTTGTAGAGTTAGATAATTTATTACCATTTTTTCTTGTTGTTTTTTTTGTTGTTGTTGTTTTTTGTTTTTTTTGTATTTTTGTTTGTTTATTTGTTTTTTGAGGTAGGCCTGTATAGCTATGAACTTTCCTCTCAAGACTGCTTTCACTGTGTCCCATAGATTTTGGATTATTGTGTTTTCATTGTCATTTGTTGCCATGATGCTTTTTATTTCTTCTTTGATCTCTTTGGTAACCCAATCATTGTTTAATAGCATGCTAATTAGCCTCCAGGTGTTTGATATTTTTAATGTTTTTATTGTAGTTGATTTCTAATTTTATGCCATTGTGATCTGAGAAAATGCTTAATATGATTTCTATCTTCTTGAATTTGAAGAGACTTTGCCTCTGTCCCAATATGTGGTGTATCTTTGAAAATGACCCATGTGCACTTGAGAAGAATGTATATTCTGTGGCTTTGGGGTGAAATGTTCAGAAGATGTCAATTAATTCCATCTGATCTAGTGAGTCATTTAGGATTGATGTTTCTTTGCTGATTTTTTGTTTAGAGGATTTATCCAGTGGTGTTAGTGGGATATTAAAGTCCCCTACTATGACTGTATTGCTGTCAATCTCTCCCTTGATATCCTCCAAAAGTTTTTTATGTATTTGGGTGCTCCTGTATTGGCTGCATATATGTTTACCAGAGTTATATTTTCTTGTTGAATTGCTCCCTTTAGTATTATGAAGTAGCCTTCCTTGTCTCTTGTTATGGCCTTCACTTTGAGGTCTAACTTGTCAGATATAAGTATTGCTACCCCAACTTTTTTTTTCATTTCCATTCACCTTAAAAACCTTTTTCCATCCCTTCACCATCAGTCTGTGTGAGTCCTTTGTTCTGAGTTGGGTCTCCTGTAGACAGCAGATATATCGGTCATGTTTTCTTAACCACTCAGCTACCCTATGTCTTTTGTTTGGGGCACTTAATCCATTTACATTTAAAGTTATTATCGATAGGTACTTGTTTGTTGCCATTTTTATTCTTTATGTTTGTGTTCCTTCTTCCCTTCCTATTTCTTCTTTTTACAGCAGTCCCTTTAGCATTTCTTGCATTGCTGGTTTGGTGGTAATAAACTCCCTTAGTCTTTTTTTTTTTTTTTTTTTGTCTGTGAAGCTCCTGATTTCACCCTCAACTTTGATTGATAGCCTAGCTGGGTACAGTATTCTTGGATTCAGACCTTTACTTTGCATGATTTTGTATATTTTCATTCCATTCCCTTCTGGCTTGATTTGTTTCTGTTGAAAAATCAGTCAATAGTCTGATGGGAGATCCCTTGTAGGTAACTTTCTGTCTCTCTCTGGCAGCCTTTAAGATTCGTACTTTGTCGTTGGTGTTTGACAATTTAATTATAATGTGTCTTGGAGTCAGTCTTTTTGGGTTCATCTTGTTTGGGACTCTGTGAGCTTCTTGGAATTGTGTGAGTTTTTTTTCTTCTTCCCAATATCAGGGAAGTTTTCTGTCGTTATTTCTTCAAACGGGTTTTCTATTCCTTGCTCAGTTTTCTCTCCTTCTGGTACCCCTATTATGCGGATTTTGTTTCATTTCATGTTGTTCCAAAGTTCCCTTAGGCTCTCCTCCTGTTTTTTAAGTTTTTTCCCAAGTTGTTGCTCTGCTTGGGTATTTTTTCCTATCTTGTTTTTAGCTTACTGATATGGTCCTCCACTTCTAGTCTACTATTGATTCTTTCTATTGTGTTCTTTATTGCAGTGATGTCATTTTTCATTTCTTCTTGGTTCTTCTTCATTTCCTCTTGGTTCTTACACATATTGTTGATTTTGTTTTCTAACCTTTTCAGCATCCTTATGACCATTGCTCTGAACTTTTTTCTCTGACATATTGCTTGCCTCCATTTTGTTTATTTCCTTTTCTGGTGATTCCTCCTTTTTTTTCGAATGGGGGCTGTTTCTTTGTCTCCCCATATTTGCTCCTCTCAGGGTGTCTGGTCAGGATGTCTGTCTCTCCTGCATTGACTTAAAAGCACAAAATACAACATGACAAGATACAATGCACAGGGCACAAAACAAATGTATTCATGATACCAATAACCTTAAACAAAGGTGACCACCAGAGAAAAGAGAATTAGGGGAGAGAAAAGAGTGCAAAAATGATATTGAGAAAAGGAAAAAATGTAAGAGAGAAAAGAAAGAGAAGAAAAACAAAGGGGAAAAAATATATGTATATGGGGGGAAAACTCCAAAATCCCAACAAAAAATGCAAATAACAAGCACCCAGAGACGAATGCAAACAACAAACAACAACTAATCCAAAAAATGCAAACAACAAACCCCCAGATGAATCTGAGGAGGCAGAGCTCTCTCTAGGCAATCTCTGACCTTTCCGTCCATGGATTGCATCACCAGCTGTGTTTAATTCGCCAATTCCAGGTGGATGTTGTTCGATTCAGCTGTTCCTTCTATCTGCTCTATGAGAAGGCACAAGGCCTGTCCACATATTCAGTGCTGCTTTGTCTCCTCCTGGACAAACTTTTTAGGCACCCACAGTCAGGGAGGCTGGAGTCTCGGTGTTCTTGGGTTCACAGCTGAGGCAGTTGGTCCCTGGGCAGTGTGATTGTAAGGTCTTGGGAGGTATCCCTGGTTGAAGGTAAGACTGGGCTTCTGATCACAGCCACGCTTCCCTGCAAGATGATGTGGTCCCTGCAGCAGAGCCGGTTGCTCTGGGAGAGATTTCAGCAGTAGTAGAGGCTGCCCAGCCAGGGGAGCCTGATCCGCCAGTCCCCAACAGTCCTGTGGAATATAGCTGTCCCTCACTCACAAATACAGACACTCCTGGAACACACACACATTCTCCTTTCACTCTCTCACTCACACACTATCTTGCAGTCTGCTGTCCTGTCAGTCGCCATCTTGGATCTTCACCTCACAGCTTTTTTATTCATTCATCTACTGATGGGCACTTAGGTTGTTTCCATACCTTAGCTATTCTAAATAACGTTGCTATGAATATAGGGATGCATATGTTATTTCAAAATGGTGTTTCGGGGTTTTTAGGATATATTTCCAGAAGTGGGATCACTGGATCAAACAGCAGTTTCATTTGTAATTCTTTGAGGAAACTCCATACTGTTTTCCATGGTGGCTGCACCAATCTGCATTTCTACCAGCCATGAACTAGCATTCCCTTTTCTCCACATCTTCGCCAGCACTATTGTTTTTTGACTTATTAATGATAGCCATTCTGACAGGTATGAGGTGATATCTCATTGTGTTTTTAATTTGCATTTCTTTGATGATTAGTGACTTGGAGCATTTTTTCATGTTTGTTGGCCATTGGTATTTCCTCTTTGGAGAAGTGTCTATTGAGGTCCTCTGCCTATTTTTTAATTTGTTGTTTTCTTCCTTTTGTTAAGTTGTATGAGTACTTTATATATTTTGGAGATTAACCCCTTATCAAATGTATCATTGGCAAATATATTTTCCCATACAGTGGATTCCTTTTTCATTTTGATGGTGGTTTCTTTTGCTGTTCAGGAGCCTTTTACTTTTATGTAATCCCATTTGTTTATTTTTTTCCTTTATTTCTCTTGCCCTAGGAGATGTATTGGCAAAATTCTGCTATGTGAGATGTCTGAGATTTTACTGCCTATGTTTTCTTCTAGAATTTTTATGGTTTCATGGCTTACATTTAAATATGTTATCCATTTTGAGTTTATTCATGTATATGGTGTAAGTTGGTGGTCTAGTTTCATCTTTTTGCATGTGTCTGTCCAGTTTTCCCAACACCATTTGTTGAAGAGACTGTCTTTACTTCATTGTATGTTCTTGCCTCCTTTGTCAAATATTAATTGACTATAATGGTGTCGGTCAATTTCTGGTATCTCTGTTCTGTTCCATTGGTTGATATGCCTGTTCTTGTGCCAGTACCAGGCTGTTTTGATTATAATGGCTTTGTAGTATAGTTTGATGTTGGTATTGTGAGCCCTCCAACTTTGTTTTTCTTTATCAGGATTGCTGTAGTTATTCGGGGTCTTTTATGGTTCATATAAATTTTTGGAGTATTTGTTATAGTTTTGTGAAGTATGCCATAGGTATCTTAATAAGGATTGTGTTGAATCTATAGATTGCTTTGGGCAGTATGGACATTTTAATGATGTTAATTATTCCAATCCATGAACATGGTATACTCTTCCTTTTTTTTTTTCTATCTTCTTCTATTTCTTCTTTGTTTTTTCCCAATATTCTATAGTTTTCCAAGTACAGGTCTTTTACCTCCTTGGTTAAGTTTATTCCTAGGTATCTTATTTTGTTGTTGTTGTTGCAATGGTAAATGAGATTGTTTTATTAGTTTCTCTTTCTGAGGGTTCATTATTGGTGTGCAAAAATGCCATCTGGTTCTGATATCCTGCTATCTTGCTGAATTCATTTATTTATTCTGTACTTTCTTGACCAATTATCATCATAAATTACAAACCAGCTAACATTTATTGAGAACTCTCCATTGAGAACACTACCCTGAACCTATAATATTCACTGTCTCTCATTTAATCCTCAAAACCCCTCAAAGAGGTAGACATTATTATGTCCCCATTTACAGATGAGAAGCTTGAGGCTCAGAGGGATTAGGAGATTTTCCCAAGGTCATAAAGCTGCTTAGTGGTCTGCCACATCAGTATCAACATCAACCCAGTGTGTTTGATTCCAGAGCTCCAACTCCTAAATGTTACATAATCATGATTACATCATTATGTACATACATACACAATACTTATTACATCACTCCCCTGCCAAAGGCTCCATGTTCCCTGCAGCAAGGATTGCAAATGTAAATGTTTGCAAAGGCCAAGCAACAAATACCGATTCCTGAAGATGGTGGGGATAAGGAACAGAGCTAAGCTTATCTTAGCAAGCCTGTCCAGATACAATGCCTTTTCAAACAGTGGCCAGGTCCTTGGCTCTCTGCCTTCATGAAATCAGCAACTACATAATCAACAAGTATCACTGATTGAAGAACTGATCTTTATTGTTCTTTTTTAGAGCTTTGCTTCTTAATAATGACAATTTCTATATCATAGCTCAGACACTAACTTTATAAGCAGGAGTCAAAATTTCCCTTTTGGAGAAGAGAAAGTTAAAAGGTCCAGAGGCTAAAGAGCTCAATCCAGCTTCTCTTTCTGACCACTGCCCACCCACCTACCCACATACGTGGAGCATTCTAAGGTCTGCTGACTCCACCTGAGATCCTATAGTCAAGTCATCAAAACAAAGTGGCTAAGAAAGGGACTCAAACATCAGAAAGAGGGAGTCATATCTACCACATAGCAAATATGTGACTTTCCTCAAATTACTTAATATTTCTAAGTTTCAGTTTCTTTATCTTTGAATGAGGCTAACATCCCTCAATACCCCATAGCATCACTGTGAGGATTAAATACCAGTAAGAGAACGTGGGGGAAAGCTCTTGAAACAGTGCCTGGCTCATAGTGCTCAATAAATGATAGCTGTTGGGATGAACTGATGACCATGGTAGTGATTAGTAATTAAAATGATTACATTACTCAGCTGAGAGTATGACAATTTGAGATTTCCCCAGGCCCTTCCCCTATGGCAGATGGGGAATTGGGATGGGGAAAGGGATATTCTCTCATGGTGATGCTGACTGGTAATAACTCCGGGAGAACAGAGAGGGTTAGGGAGATCTGTGCTCCAACATCTTCCTTTCTCCATGTCCCCTAGACCTATCCCACCAACAGTGTCACCCACAGCAAACTGAATGGCCTGCCTTTCTTCCTTCTAACCAAGCCTTTTATGTTATTTCATTATTTTCCCCTACAGAGTAGCAATCAGTTTTACCTGATTACACCAGGACAGGAGGAGGACACTCCAGTCTCAACATCCCTTAGAGATGACCTTGGTTATCCAGAACAAAAATTATTAGCTAATAATAATTTCCTGGTGCATTGGTTAGTTTCATCCAGTTTCCCAAAGTATCACCCACTAAACATTAGCCATTTGTCATGCTCTTTGGGGGAAAGGGCTCTATAATCACTTAAGTTTGGGAAATGTTATATGCTGTGGGCCCTCTTGAAAGTTCATAATAAAGACTGAGAAATCCTACATAAAGAAACCAGTCTTTGTGAAAGTCAGAATTTCCTAAACTAATTTTATCATGAGGCCCTTCTTTCTCATAACATCTGCTAACTAAACTGTGCATGCTCAGGCACTTTCACCTTGGAGCTCTTGCAGAAGGGGGAGTAGGGGGAGAAAGGGAAAGGGAGGGAAGCGGATAGGGGACTAGAAGGGCTAGGGAATGGGAGGGGAGTGGAGGGGAGAAGTGAAGAAAGAAGGAGAGAGGGAGGGAGGCAGGATATCAAACCAGTTCATTCACTCACTGAGTACTTTCAGGATGTTGGAGACCAGAGATAAAGTAGAGACCAAGAGTTTAGGTTCCTCCCTTTCAGTCATTTTGAATCTGTGATCCCCCACCTCATTCTCTCTTTTCTTCACTAAAGTAGGGAACAGAATAAAGGTGAGCAGCTTGATGGGGACCCCTCCTCTCTGGTCTCAGCTCAAACTCGGTGTTCTCTGGACATCCCCTGATCATCCTACCTAGTGTGGCCCTACTCCAGCCATTCTGTGTCATGAGCCTGGTCTACTGTCTTCATAGCTCCTATCCTTCTCAGAAATTGTGTTTATTTATTTGGTTATTGTCTGTCTTTCCCAAACAATAAGAACTTCTTCATGAGCGTAGGGTCCTTCTCTTTCTTATTCATTGAGTCTTGCCCCGAGCTAAGAACAGTGCCAGGCACTTATTGGACAGGTGGGTGGATATGTGACTGGATGAACAAATGAACAATACATGGAAGCTAGTGAAGCTAAACCAATAAGCCTTCTCTTATTCACTGGGAAACTCAGAGTGAATGACAAGGGAAGCTCTCCAATCAATGCTCTGTTACGCCCATTTCTGTGCTATTGCTCCAGCCTCCTGTCTTGCAAGTCTAGGGCAGAAGTCATTTGCCTGGTGCCCAGGGACTCATCTCCATTATTGGCATAACAGTATCCTTCAGCAATAGATTTCTTATCTATTGAATTGATTTGGATTGAAATAAGTGGAATCAGAGGGATCAGAAGTCTAGAAAACTCTGGACCTGACCTAGAAAGTCTAGCAGGGGGAGGGGAAAGAAAAGAAAAAAAAGTCTAGCAGGGATGGATGGGGGAGGCAGATGGGACACTCTGGGAGAGCATCTGAAGTTGCATAGGATTCGGTGGTAAATGTATTACAGCTGGTCATAACAACCCAGCTATGCCAAAGGAAGGACTTGTTACAGCTGCAGTCATGGCCTTCTTCAAGAAACCCTCCAAATTCAACCACTTGGGTTTTTAATGGGTCTTTTCAAGCACTGCCACCTCCAGGACCCTGTTAATAACAGGAACTCACATTTACTCAGTCAACCACTGTGCTAGTGATTTTCCTGAATTCCATAATCTATTCTTTACAACAACCCCATGAGGTGGGTATTTTGACTATCCCCAGCCTACAGGGGAGGAAACTAAGGCTCAGAGAAGTTGTGTGTCTTGCCCACAGTCACCCAGCTCCTGAGATGAAGCCAAGACTCAAACCAGGCCACCTGACTATAGAGCCCACATTTTTAAGCACAGATACTTAGATTTCCTCACAGGCTACCCCTGGCTCTGTCTCTGCCACTCAGTTTTCTAAGGTGCTGAGTCTCAACATGGTGGAAACCTTAAAAAGCAAAACAGAGCACCTGACAAGCAAGAGCCATGGGAATGGAGAGCCACCAGAAGCGGCCGTGCCCCAAATGGATCTCATTGCACACCTTGCTCCCATCTCTAACCAGGGAGAGAAGGATGCAGGAAGGAAGGAAACAGGCAGGCTGATGTGACCAAAAAGAAAAAGGCTCTACTGTACCCCTGGCCAGCATGTGAAGTGGTTAGAGTGTCAGCTTGGGAACATAAAGGTTGCGGTTTCAATTACAGTCAAGGGCATGTACCTGGGTTTCAGGTTCCCAGGTCCAGGAGGCAGCCAATTGATATTTCTCTCTATCTCCCCCTCCCTTCCATTCTCTCTAAAATCAATGGGAAAAATATCCTCCAGTGAGGATTAACAAAAAACAACAACAACAAAACAAAATAGAACACAAAAAAAAGGCTTTACAGAAAATGATAACTAACATCGGTAAAAGTCTTGGAGGCACTGAAAGGCTTTTACAACAATTATCTACCCAGGGGGCAGAGGAGGGCAAGTTGTGTTACTGTCAGATCCATAGCAAGTGAGAAAACCTAGTCCACAGGAGAGAGATCGGCCCTTGTGTTGGGCCTCTCAGGCACCTTCCTTTGACTCTACGTCTCCCTGGTGCGAAGACAAGAAGAGCACATGGACCTCCCAGGTAGCAGCACATGGCAAAAACACCTGCCCACATACTCAGCCTGGGCAAAGGACATGGAACTGATTTCTACTGGGAGGGTGTGTGCAAGTTGGCCTTGAAGGAAATTAAAGTTAATTCTGGCACTTACGAATTAGTGAGCCTTGGGATTTATGATTTCGGAGTGAAAACCAAATGCCAGGCGTGCAGTTTTAGTTACACCTGGCCCATGACAGCCTGGCCAGCAGAGTGTCTTATCTGCTAGACTCAAGTCGATAGTGTCTGGGGCAAAAATCATTTCCAAGGGTCTAAGAAATGATCCAAACCTCAAAAGGAAGAGGATTAACTCTAAAATAAAGATAGCTGCAAAATAAAAAATAATGTTGAATTATTTTTTTAAATGTAACCTTATATCTACTGGTTGACTGCAACTCAATGTTCATCCAGGTTTTTATTATTTTACAACATGTTCTGGAGTGCCTTTAGTATGTTCACTCTTATGTGAGTAGGAGTCCCGAAGTAGGAGTATCTGGGCCCTTGGGGGACCCGGATGGTGAGTGCAGGAGAGTCAGATTTGACTGGCAGCGCAGGTAGTAGTCTCACTCTGCTGAGGCGCGTTAGTATATCATGGTCTGGTTGAGTGGTGGTGATATTTCTCCACAACTGAGATTTGTCACTTTTCAAAAACAACTCTCTGCCTCCTGATTGGGCCCGTGCCATGCACTTTCCCCAGTGCTTTAAGAAAACATCTCAGTCCTTACTGAAGGGCATCTGGCCAGCTGGCCCAGTCACCATTTCCCTTTGAGACTCCTGGCATTTGTGACCACTCCCAGTGACTTCTCATAAATGTTAAACAGAGAGAAAAAAATAACAAATCCACAAGCCAGTCCCTGGAGGTAGAGACAAGCATGGCTCACAAGAGTGTCCTCAGGGACCCCTCTCTGTGGGATGATGGGAACCCAGCCCATGAAAGCAAAACCAACAACAGCTCCCATAATCCCTTCTGTCAAAGGCAACAGGGAGGTCTCACAGGATGGGGCTGGCTAGTCGGAGGGCAGCCAAAGCTCTGAAAGGCCATCCCTGAGCCCCCCAAGTGCTACCTCTGAATGCCCCCCACAGCTTGGATATCCATTCAGATAGAGCCACACATGTTGGGGCGCTCAGTGCTGCTGAGGTTGGCTTGCTGCTCATTGCCTCCCGTGTGGGAGGCTTGATTGGAGTGCCTTTGATGTGGTTGGGCTTCCCCTGGGAGCACTTGACCACCAGTGGTTTGAGAGACATTGGCTGCCTGCCTGGGCCTTGGAACACGTTGACACTCTTGCTCATTAGGGGACCTAGACAGAGCCTGTGGCAGCCTTAGCCAGCACAATCAGGCCTCAGGCCAGTTCTCACACTGTGGAGAGACTGCCTCATTTGACATTGCAAACAGGGTGGTTATTCTCTGAGGACATGTGAGCTAGGAACTGTTTTTCCAAGCCAGCAAGGTCATTAGGCTGGTGTTTATTGAGTGCCTGTAATAGACTTTCTAACTATGTGAAAGGACTGTAAAATGTGCCTGGGCTCTTCAGGATGCGCTGTGCTAACTGAGGACTGCAGCCCAATCTACAGGACGAAGAATAGAACCAAGATGGTGTGATTAAGTACCCGATAAAGGCACTGTATCCCTTAGCTATGGCCTCTTTGGCTATCAAAGCCCTCCCCCCGACAGCTGTCAGTCTGCTCGGTGTATCTGGTGTATCCGTGCCTCTGGTTCTTCACTTTCTAATTCCCTCTTCGAGTGGCCTAGCGGACTGTTGTGTGGCTTCTGTGCACCCAGGAGCCTTCTGGAGGCTGCAAGCCATCTCAAAACTGAATGCCTTCAAACCACAGTCACTTATTCCATTCACTGAGCTGCAGATTGACTGGGGTTGGCTGATTCATACGAGGCTTGGCTGGGTAGCTGCGTTTCAAGCTGTGGGTCTGGTTGACCTTGACTCCTGACCTGTAGGATGCTCTGATCATGGGGATGACAGAGGCACCAGAGAGGCAGCCCAGCCACACCAGCACATTTCAAGCCTCTGCTTCCATCACATCTGCTAGTGCCCCACTGGCCCAAAGAGTCACACGGATAATTTCAAAGTCACGTTGTAGAGATATATATGCTCGACACAGAAGGAGGCCAACGCAAGTAGTCACATAGACAAATCCAACATCAACGGGGCAGGAAGAAAACTCTCCTGTTGAGGAAGGCAGGAGAGAGGAAAGCTCTTTGAGTAATAATCTGATCTAACTCAAGAGAAGGCCAGAGAAGAAAGATATGTGGGATGGGGATGAGGGGAAGTATTCCCAGCACTTAGAGAAGGAAGGAAGTCCAAGAAAGTGAGGACGAGTTCTCAGCTCCTTCTCCTTTGCCAGAGGAAAAAAAAAAAAATCAAACCTGAATTCAAGTCCCAGTGTTATTTTGCTCAGACTGAGAACACAAATGCCATTGCTCAGATGGTTTTGAAACATCTCACATCTTCATGTTTGAGTCTAGTGCTGGCACTTGGATAAGTTGTTCATGTATCTCTGCGATGTCACTGAATAATTATGCAAGGCTTATCGACGATCAGGCTGGGAGGCATTTTCCCATCTAATTCGACCAAGAGAATGCTCAGAGGGGAGCACCATTAACATACCCATTTTATAGGTAAGAAAATAGAGGCTGCAGGAGACTCAGTCACCTGCTCAGAGTCACTAAAGTAGGACGTGGCACAGCTGGTGTGGAACCTAGGCGGCCAGAGTCCAGACCCTCCTACTCCCGTGCTCCCTGGTTAATGCGAACTGCCCTTTAGTGAGAACTTACACTGCGCTCAGTGCCTCTCTCATTTCATTGAGAGATAGAAGCCCTGTGAGGTGGAGGCTGTTAACATGCCCCTGCTGTAGACCTGGAAAGTGAAACCTGAGAGGCTAGTAAATTTGTCAGAGATAATAAAGCTGTTAGATGACAGAAACAAGTCAGTCTGCCTCCGAACCCGTCCCCACTGCTGCAGCTCCTCCCGTGTAAGTGATGGGCGTGGCCCAAGTGCTCTCGGGGCTCCTCCCCTCTCGCCAGCCAGCGTGTCTCTCACCTTTTCTCGGGTGGCTCACACCCTCAGTGGAACTGGTTGGAACACAAAGGGGTTTGCAATGCATTTTCTCTTTTTTTTCCTGGTCAAGTTCCCTTTTGTTCCTTAAACTTTATTTTTATTGTTGACACTATTACAGGTGTCTCCATGTCTCCATTTCCCCGCCTTTGCCCACCTCCACCCAGGCCACACACCCCACCCCTCTGGCCATCAAATGTTGTCTGTGCCCATGGGCTATGCATATATGCTCTTTGGCTATCCTCTTCACATCTTTCATCCGGTCCCCTGCCCTCCCCCCGACAGCTGTCAGTCTGCTCGGTGTGTCTGGTGTATCCGTGCCTCTGGTTCTTCACTTTCTAATTCCCTCTTCGAGTGGCCTCGCGGACTGTTGTGTGGCTTCTGTGCACCCAGGAGCCTTCTGGAGGCTGCAAGGTGTCCCAAGGCAGATTTGAGTTCTAAAGACACAATTAACCATAGGGCTTCCCAGTTGCTTATGAAAATCACAGGTTACAACCATAATAACCAGCGCAGGTTGTAAGAGCGATGACAGGGAAAAGCCCAGTGTGGGAAATTAGCTAGGAGCTGGCTGGCTGAGTCAGAGAGGAGAAAGTGAATGAACGTATTCCCAGCAACTCCTTGAGAGCTCCCCTCTGCCTTTTTTTTTTTTTTTTTTTTTTTGCCTGTCATGCAGTGAGCAGTTCATTTTCTCTAAAGGTCCTTAGGAACTTGGAATAAATCGGTGATTAGGGTTAGGCAGCTAGATGATGGAAATGCAGAGGAATCACAGGCTGCGACACAGCCATCATTTCCAATGACAAAAACCTCACCTCCTTTCACAATGACGGATATCTTTGGGCCACACTGTAAACTCCATCTGACGCTCAGGCCTCAGGCCATGTGATGTGTTGTCATCCCTATGATTTAACCCTTGAAGTCCTTCCCACTTCACCCGCCCCACAAACCCAGGACACCCAATACCAGGCTCACCCCACCCTGCCCACAGCACTGCATGCCACCCACCCTCCCTAACCCCTCACCATCAGGCTCACCCCACCCTGTCCACAGCACTGCATGCCACCCACCCTCTCTAACCCCTCACCATCCTGCTACTTAGTCCCAATAGTGAGCTTTCCATTTAGATCTTCCTGTTGACCACCTAGATGTTTTATCATGCCTCAGCCTCCGGTGGAGAATACCGTCTAAGCTCTCAGGGCTGGGTAGGGTCCTGAAATATCCGGATTCTGGTGGATTTCTGGTTTCCGGTCTGACATACATAGAGGGTGGAAGTCTTGGTTCCTGTCCCCACAACAAGAAAACCGCTGAACAAACTGAAAATCTGCAACTTTTAGATCCACCAGAGAATCCAGGTCACAGAGCAAACCGCTGTCCCCAAATTAGAAAGACAGCCAGCTGCGGCAGAGGCCAGGCGCAGAGCCTGCTGCTTGCACACACAGCTCCCTTTACCCAGTACATCACATTCAGCTTTTCACAAAAATGAGAAGGCAGACTAAAAATAAAAACACATCGGAAGAGACAGAGCAAGCATCAGAACCAGACTCGGATCAGGCAGTGGTGCTGGGATTATCAGACGGGATTTAAAACAACTATGGTTAGTATGGGCTCTCAGGAGAAAATAAAATAGGCATCATGCAAGAACAGATGGGTAATATGAGCAGAGAGATGGAAACTCTAAGAGGGAATCAAAAGGAAATGCTGGAAAACAAATAACCAGGATCTGTCTTTAGGACAAAAATATAGTAGGCCGCATTATACAGGTCAGCAAACTGAGACTCTGCCAGGGGCCTAAGTCCACATATCTAAAGAGGAAGTAAGGATTGGCACACAGATCTCCTGTATTTGAGTGAATCGTTGTATATATTATTCCACAGGCACCTGGCACTGAGCTAAACTGGAATACAACAGTTAGCAAGACAGACTTGGTCCCTGCCCTTAAAAAGTTTATAGTATCGAGTTTGCTTGAACATCCTCTTGAACCATCCCAAAGAATATTAAGTCCACGATAATCAAGCATTGCTCCAGTTAAGTTTCAACTTGAATCTCATCACACGTGTGTGCATGTGTGTGGAGGAATTCACAATTCAGGGATTTCATTTCTTCAGCAAATGCCCACTGCGCATGCCCCATGGTGTCAGGCACTGTGCTAGGTGCTGGGGATAAAGCAACGAGGGAGACAGAGATCCCTGCCCTTGTGCAGTTTGCATTCTAGCAGGAAGAGGCAAACAGAAACACAAGGAACTACAGGTGATACTGGCTGGCCGCTGTATTTAAATATCCCACCCACCCTCCCGGCACTCCCAACCTCCCTCTTCCGGTTTATGTTCCCCTGGCAATCTATGATATACGTAGGAGGTCTGAAATGCCCGGTGATGAAGTGGACGTGGGGTGAAGAGGAGATGACAATAATGTTGGGTGGCTGGCAGTTCCTTTGACTACGCCGGGTGCCTTAGGAGAGCAGATGTGAGGGAGGGAAGCTAAGCGGAGGCTTGTGCACATTTGATTTCCTATTCCTGGGAGGGGGCACCAGTGGAAATGTCAAGTAGGCGAACTGAGCCTTCATCTCTCTGCCGCTCAGACAACCCAGTTTCTGCAAAGCAAACATCTCATCTGTGTAGATAGGAGGTAGCCTAGCCTTTCTAGTACATTGGAGGAATCACACCCTATCAATCGGTTTACAGGAGACACGGCGGTGGCACGATTGATCTGCTTGCCATAGACCCTCCTGCAGCCTGCCTGCAAGCAGGCCAAAGGTTTAATGCGGTTATCTCCGGGCAATTATTAACTCTCCCTCTCAGCAACGGGACCAAGGCGTTCTCATTCCCTGAAATGACACTTCTCCCTTGTTAAAGCCCACACTTAATTTTATGAACCAAACCAAGTTAACACCCAGCTCACACGAGCCATACACCTTGAATAAATGCAAATCCAGGCTTCGTGGCAGGAATTACGGCCTTATGCTCAGCATCGCCATGGCAACTAATGACATCATCCCCCGGCACCAACCTGCACAGAATCCAATTCTCCAAGGGTCCTTCTTCGCTGAGAGTGGATGCGTTCTCGGCTGACTCACATGCGCCTTCATACATATCACTCTGCTGTCAAAGGTTCGCAGGGGATGTTTGCTGTCATTTTGGGAGGTATATTCCCTTTGTGGCAAATGTTGATTTTTGTTCTTGAGGGCGGGGGGGAAATTCTAATGAAAATTACTGTACTTGATTAGCAACATTTGTTGATAACATATGGTCTGAGGAGGCTTCCGCAAATAAGAGGCTTTAAATAGTAAACAGAGATGTGACTGCGATGAAGCAGATGCTCTCCAAACACACAGGGAAGGGCGCTTTGCCTGTGAATTTCTCCTCCGCCCCCCAAGCCCCCCCGCGCATATTTCTCTCCCCTAGTTTCTCCCCCAGATCAAAGTGTTCACTTTCAAAGCATGGCACTGTGGCATAGGCTTGGAGAAATAATGTGCTGTGACTTTAAAAGTCATCTCTACCCCCCAAAATATGAATTATCTGCTACTCATGTTTATTATTTGGTATTAATAATGATGTAGTGTGACTAAATGAGTCAGCCAGCTCAAGTGGATCTGGAAGCAGCATTTGGGCACCACGTGTCTGCAATGCTACGAAACACAACCCAAGTTTTCCAGGGCGCCAAGACTGCAGGAGAGAGCTCCATGAAGAATTGCGAGCAGCAAATCGGATCGCCGTGGAGTGAGCTACCCTTGTCGGTTCATCTTTATGGATGCACTGGGGCGAGCACACTCTAATTCGCTAATGAAAATAAAACTATTCACGTTAGACTGAGCCAGCGATCTCTCCGTGTATAGTAGGGGTCGGTACACTTTTTCTGGAAAGGACCTGAAAATAAATACTTTAGGCTCGTTGGCCATAGGGTCTCTGTCATAGCTCCTCCACTCGTTTTGAGAAATGAAGAAATGAAGCACAAAGCAGCCTAGGCGACATGTAAACAAATGGGCTTAGCCCTGTTCTAATTAAACCATTTATGGACACTACATGTCAATTTCAGATAATGTTCATGTGTCATGAAATATTCTCCTTCTTTTGATTATTTTCAGCCATTTAAAAATATAAAAACCATTCTAAGCTCATAAGCAGGTAGTTGGCCAGACTGGGCTCATGGACCGTAGCTTACCAACCCCTGGCCTATAATCCTGAAATGAAAGACATATTTTGTGTGCTTTCTGTGTGCTGGGTATTGAGCTGAACAATGTGTATATAAGAGCTTATCTCCTGTTTGTCCTTCCATGGACCCTGTCAGTTCTATTCTTAGCTCCAATTTACGATGTAAAGCCAGGGCTCAGACTCACACCTAGTAAGTGTATTCATCTGCACGTGGCATCTCCTGAAATAGGATATAAGGTCCATAAGGGCAGCGCTACCTCTCATTCACCTTCGGATCCACAGCAGCACCTAACACAGTGATCTGCACATGGTGGACATTCAGGGAGTGTTTTCTACATGAAGGGAGAAGTGAGGGGCTAATTAGGTAGGATCCCTAAGCAGTGGAAGTCAGCGCTTCATCCCATGCACGTAAGTTACAGGAGTGCATGTAATACATGGTGCGTGGAGCCTAGTGAGCCAACTGTTCATCTATTTATTCCTCACCCTCGCACAGAAGGTATTTGGTTTGGACAGGGCACACATGTCTCAATACTCATTTCTTCATATTTGGAGGTGCCACTGGGGGTGATGGCATTTCTACAGTCTGTGCTTGTGTGCTGGTGGCACTGTCTATCATTATACCTATTGGCCTCCACCTGGCTTCCAGGCCTTGGCCTCATCAGGGAACCACTCCTTGACCTTCAAGGGCCTATGCCTTGTTCCTCAGCGAGCTGTCCAGCTGTGCATGCTGCTCCTAAAAAACCCCGAATCCTCTGGTTCAAAAGAAGCAGTCACACCCGTGGTTATCTCATGTGTCACTTCATTCCAGAATCTCCTGAATTTGGTGACACGGTTATTCTGCAATTGTCACTTCTTCCTTAAACTTATTGAATGCCAGGCCCTGTGTTGAGTGTAGGAGATTTTTTAAAATCATGCTATGCTCCCTGCCCCCACGGTGTTCTCTCTCTAAAGAGAGAGCCAGATACACACTCTACTCACTCTAAGCTGAGCTGAGTTATGGGGAGGCAGTAAGCTCTGGGGTTCCATGCATGGGCTTTGGGCTCAGAGACTCTGAGGTTGAATCCCAGCTCCGGGATAGCCTGAAGCCCTGGCCCAGTTACTTAACCTCTCCAAAGCCTAGTTCTCCTTGTATAAAGTGGGGATCATAAGAGAACAGACCTCACGGAGCTGTCAGAGGATTAAATAAGATAATCTATCGCAAGCAATCAGCCCAGGTCCTGGCAAATCATAAGCACCCAGTAATTGGTGACTATTTTTATCACTTTTGCCAGCCAGCTGTACCGTGTGAGTTCAGTGGTAGACAAGATGGGGTCAGAGCAGGGGACCCCCTCACCCACTGTCCTTGGTCTGCCTGTGTTCAGAGAGAAGTCAGTCAGTTAACCTTCCCAACCATCAGCCTCTTCAAAGTCTAATTTTATTTCATTTGGGGAAACTTTGAAGAAGAGGTATTCATCTTAATAACCAGCCCGTGCACAGCAAAGGAAAAGAAATGAGCAGAGAGGGACGGCACAATGAGACGGAGATTCACTGATCAACTCTGGCCCCGCAGGCCGCTCGCCACTTCCTGCACCAGCTCATTTGGCTGCAGGAATGTCGCACTCTGTGGCGTGTACTGAGCATGGGACTAAATGCAAACTGAGAGGTTGGAGCAGCCCGGTCCAGTTGGTCTTGAAACGGAATCCTCCCATTGAGTTCACAGGTTAACCGGATCAAGCCACAGAGCAGAGAGTTGGGGAAGGTGTGAGGAAGGCAGGACGGAGGCAGGGGTAAGAGTGGGCTGTGGAGTCAGACAGGTGTTTGCTCCCTGCCGGTGGCCCTTTGCTAGCCTCTCTGAGCCTCCGTTTGTCATCCGTGGCTAGGGGGCTGTAATTGTAAGCCTTTCACAGGATGGCCAAGATAAAATGCATGCGGGACTGTAGAGCATTTCTGAGGCAGGGAGTTGTGCCTTGCACATAGTACTCTCTGAATAAATATCAGCTGTTTTTAATATAAAGATAGTCAGGTCTCCCCATGGCCGGAAAAAGACAAAGAGTGGACCTTTTCATGATGTTTCTTCCCAAAGGGGAGAGGGACAGGGAAGGATGCTAATAATTAAACCTCCTCGACTCTTAAGAATAGAAAGATTAACAACAAGAAGCCAGGAGAGGTTTTCACAGAGTTCAATGACTGTAGCGAGGGGCAAAGGTTTCATGTCACACCAGTGGCAGCCAGTCCCTCCTCGGTCCACACAGAACAGCCTCCCACTGCTGCCCACCCCCCACCCCGACCTCTGTCCATGCAAAACAGCCTCCCAGCCATCCCTCCTCTGTCCATGCAGAACAGCCTCCCACTGCTGTGCCCCCTCCGTCCAGGCAGAACAGCCTCCTAGCCGTCCCTCCTCAGTCCGGGCGGAACAGACTGGAGGGCACTGGACTCAGCGCCTGACTCGTGGGCTTAGATCCGTGCAGCTGCTCAGGCCCCACGCTCACACAGGACCTGTGTTGGGTGAAATGCTCTGTTGTTGCCATCTTGAAATTCTTAATAATTTTATCTTTGGACTTGTGTTTGCAAGTGAAGTTTGATGACACAATGGGACATGCATTTGGGCAAAGGAAATACTCAGAGAAAGGAAAATGCTACACATCTTGGTACCTTGAATGGCACTTTTTTCATGCTTTTTGAATTAGGAGCCTCTCACTTTAATTTTGCGCTGGGCCCTGAAACTGTAGCCAGTTCTGATTAGACTGGAGACTTTCTCTTCTAGCCTGCTCCACGGGGCCATGTTACCATTTTGAAAGCCGATGGGTAAAGTGGGGTTCAGGAGTGACCTAATAACTTGAGGTGAGCCGAGGGTCAGGGTAGGAAGCCAAAAGCACAGCTGCAGGCCTGGTGGGAAGGGAAAGCAGCTCAGTGCCCGGTGGCCAGGGGTGGTCAGGGAGGCCTCCAGCAGCGTGACCTCCTTCCAGCTGACCGGGTCTTGGAGGCCTCGCCCTGCCCCACAGTCTGAGGCATGTTGAATGCCTTGTGAGCTGAGCATCGTTGGATAGTAGTGGGGTTCAGGCAGACTGGGCTAGTGCCTGCTGAGCGGGCCACAAAATCCCGCAAACCAGGTCCAGGGACAGCCTCCTGGGGATGCAGTGTGGGGAGCCCCAGGCACTGGGATCAGGGCTCTTGGTGGCTCAGTGTGAAAGCATCTCATTCCAGAACTGTCCTGGTTTCCAGCAGGAGTCTTCCTCATCCCTATAACCAACCATGATAAATGCCCAAAGAGATTATTAGCACAATGAATCATAAATAATAATTTAATGCTCATGTTTTGCCTGTTTGCTAATCTATCTATATAAAACCCGAATATGCAAATCAACCAAACGGCAGAATGACCGGTCGCTATGACGTGCACTGACCACCAGGGGGCAGATGCTCAATGCAGGAGCTGCCCCCAGCCCATAGTCTCTGACCAGCGGCGGTGGGGGGCGGGGCCGGCGAGCAGGCAGTGCCAGGCCAGCCAAGGCAGGTGCGAGCAGGGGCCCAATCACCCCACCAGTCGCCCCACAGATCAGCCCTGATCGCCGGCCCAGCCTAGGGAACCTACCTGTGCACAAATATCGTGCACCGGGCCTCTAGTCATTAATAGTGCTTGTTGTTGATAATCATGACAATAATAGAAGCAAGAGCTGTAAATTAGGAATTGAGAGATTTGTGTTCTAGGCCAACTTAGGTGCAATTCACTGGCATAGATAGACAAGATCTTGCGTTTCTCCTGTTTTTTTCAATTGTGAAATAGGGACGATACTAGCAGTCTTACTACTTACCTTGTGTAGTAGGAAGGACAGTGTCTGTCTTGCTTGCCCAGCAAAGGGACAGACTTAGTTAAGGAGCTTCCTAGATATGTGTTGAGTAGATAACACAACATATGAGTGATCATCACCCTTAGGAGAATACTTCTGACATATCCTTATTCGGAGAAGGGAAGGCAGCCAAAATGTGTTGTGTTCTCATCCTGTTCCAAGCCTGCTACTCTTTTCTCTATGAAATGAGGTTATTTTATTGCTGAGCAAATGAGATAAAGGAACATTAATTAGTTTGCCTCAAATCCCACAGTTTGTAAGTGATTAACCAGGATTTGAACTAAGGATGTCTGGTTCAAAATGCTATGCCTTGGCACATCGCCTTTGCTAAGACAAAGATTGCCCTATCTTGGGGCTTGCTGCAGTTGCTGACAAACAAAATTAAGACTTTCTATCTATTCACTGAACATTCTGATGTTGAGTTGAAACCTGTGGCTTCTTGTTCTGCTCATGCCCTTGTCTGTGTCCTCTTCCTTTCTCTATTGTGGCTGTTATGTTTCCACATTGTTCTGGTGCTATCTTGCCTCATTGTTCTGGTGCTATCTTGCCAACTCTCTCTAGAGCCCTCAGGACTTTGAGTTTATTTGAGTGCAACAGTGAGATTAGAAGTCAGATTTCTATCACTTACAAAAAAAAAAAAAATGCAACCAAAGAACAGAAAAAAATAGTCAAGCTTGCTGTTAGTCAAAAAATGCCCATGAAAATGATAATGACAAAATAGGACAGAAAAAAAAAAGTGACTAGGGACATCCAATGATGGCAAGACGCCCAGTGATGTGCACTCTCATTCCCAGGTGGTAGGACAGTCCCCACCTTTATGGGAAGCATTTTGGGAATAGGTATCCCGAGCCTTGACAGTATTCATGTTTATGGACACATAAAGAAATGACCTCCCACCTGGTCTCTATCCCCAGGAAATGATCAGAGACGAAATAAAAAAAGTAATGTCTACCCCAGTCTCAATAATAGAACAATGATTAAATAAATTATAATGTATCCATAAGGTACAGTATGAGAGAATAATTAAAAAGAATAGCTAATGAATATTTTACAATATGGAAATTGGCCACTGTAGAAGGAAAAATGAAGAAACGCCTCTATATGAAGTTTTATCTCTTCCTGATTCCTAGTTTTATAAAAGAATATATATTTGGCATCATTTAGACAAAACTCATTAAGTGCATTCTAGGTGCTAAGCACTAGGTACACAATATAAATAAAACACAGTCTCTGTGCTTACAGAACTTACAGAATAATAGGGGATTCAACTATTAAACAATCATACAAATCAACAGTTAAAAATCCAGTGATTGCCAGGACAGGAAATTAAATAATATGTTTAAGAGAGTTTAACACTGGAATTTACACCAGGAGACCATGGGCCGTGATCTCTGGGAAAGGGGTGTCCAAGCTGACGTAAGAGAGAACCAAAAGGAGAGTGGTGGGAAGAAGCGCTGCCAGCAAAGGGAACAGCCCTGCAACAGCCCTCAGGTGGCCCAGACAGAACGCCCATGGCACCGCAGCGGGTGAATGGGAGACCATGCCAAGGGGTCTGGATGGCATCTTATGTGCATTGGAGCAGCTACCATGGGAGGGTGTAGGGCAGGGACTCACTCAATGCAGTGACACTTCCAGAAGGTCATGCTGATTCCAGGTACAGAGTGGGTGGACATAGCCCTGTAATATCAAGTAAGAACAGTGATGAGTGAATGGAGAGGCCACATCTGAGGGGCCCATCAAGGGCTAACGTCAGCCCCGCCTGGCACTCTACCCTGATGCTAGGTAAGCCAGGCTTCCCTCTGGGGTGGTCTGACACTCAGATGCCCACAGACCATGAGTGAGGAAGGGGCTTTACCACATCCCTCCTTCCATCTTTCATGACAGACTGAGCTCCCTCCACTCTTCTATCCCACTCACCTTTGAATGCCAAGAGAAAGGAGGCTCCCCACACCCCACCCCACTCCCCACTCCTACTGAAGTCTCATTTTAAAGGCAGGTGTTGACTCAGACCAAACCTCAAAATCTGGAACTGCAGCTTCTAAGAACCAGGGACTCTGAGGGTGCGAGGAAATGTTCGTTAGTGGTTACCTGGGAATATGTGTAGGTGGGGGGAAAGTTCTCACCACTTGATTTCATGCGAACTCCTCCTGATTCCTCCCAGTGCTCTGTGAAGACCCGTGGCAACTTTCTGAGCATCTGTCTTGCATTCGCCTAACAAGTTAATTAACACTTTTTGTCACTCTGGCAGCTTTGGAGGGGAGGGGAGGAGGATGTGACAGCCAGCGCCGCCTCCGTTAACCCTGCACTCACCCGACCCAGGCAGAAGGCAGCTGAGTTTAGCGTCGTCCAGGCAGAGGTCTCCACACTGACCTCTCCCGTTCTGTCCACAGCTGGGGCACCCAGGGCGACTTCTCCACGACCCACGCGCTGCCTGCTGTGAAGGTGAAGCTGTTCACAGAGAGCACCGGCGTCCTGGCCTTGGAGGACAAGGAACTGGGGCGGGTAAGTGCTCCCCTCACAGCCGGTATGCACGCAAGTTGCTCCAGAGAGCGGGGTCTCCCGGTCCCCCGAGGCAGCGTTGCCAAGAGCTGAAGGACTGGCTTTGCCATTCAGATCCCGGGGTCCTCTCTGCATGGACTGTGCAACCCTGAGCAAGCAAGTGCTTCAACCTCTCCCAGCCTCAGTTTCCCCGCCCCCAATCTGGTCACCACAGTGTGCACTGCCGAAGACCGAATACCAAGCAGGGTCCTCCAACCTTCCAACCCAAACCCCCTTAGGCCAAAGCGCTCCCTGCCCTTCACTATCCTGGAGTGAAAGTCTTAGCTGATTTAACAAACCGACCCACCTGACAATCTTTAAATCAACACAACATCACATAAAGGGAGAATGAAAGGCAATGACTCAATAATAATATAATTTCAAAATGTGAAGCTCCAGGCACGACTGCATTAGACCTCAAGAAGGGGTCCCAGGAGGAGACTCGCTGTGAAGGGGCAGCTGCAAAATCCGCTGTGGAGGCTGGCGACTCCAAAGCTGAGCACCAGTGAACTGACTTATTGAATCGATAAGCAAGTGTTGATAACAACGTTGCTTTTATTTCCCTGGAAAAGGGCTAAAAATACTTTGAGTGCATGTGTAACAAGGTTTTTTAGGAGCTGGACTCAGGTTTTCCCACCTCCATTTACAGTCAGTGGGAATACTCAAAAGTCAGGTGGGATGCGGGACAATCCCCTGTTGGAAAGGATTATCTCACTCCTTTCCCGGATGTTTATTATCCCTGGGGCCCACCATGCAGTACCAACAGAGCTCAGCACCAATTCTTTTTCAACCAAAAAAGTCCTCCCGCCCAATTTTTGAAACATCCGGTGGATAATAAAGACATTTCTTCTTGCATCTCAGCTATGGACGCTGCACCAAAAAGCCAGTGGTATTTTCAGACCGGAAGTGAATTAGCTTGAAATGCTTCCATCACCCCACACTGCGTAGAATAAAATCTGAGCTCTGAAGTGCAGCCTACGAAGGCTCGGGTGATCATTGATCAGACTTCTGCCCACCTCCTCAGCCCTCTGCTGCCACTGAGCCCCAGCATCCTAAGCCAAATTTGAGTCCCTCAAATAAACCAAATGCTTTCCCACCTCAGGGGCCTTCTTCTCTGCCTGGAGCCCCGGCCCCACCTCCCAAGTCTTTGAAAGGCTACTTCCTCCCTCCTTGGAGAGCCTTTGCTGACTGTCCATCCTCCTTTCATTGCTACCGCAGCCCCTGTTCACATCCTCCACTGAAGCTATCACCGCTGAGAGAAAGAGAGGAAGAATTTACAGAAATGTTTACCTCTGTCCTCCCCACCAGGCTGTGAAAGCTCCATGGAGACAGAAACCTAAACAATTTTGTCCGCCACCCCATTCCCAGAGCCCAGCACATAGACTCTCAATAGATATCATTTCCCACTGGCTGAAGGTATAATCCCTCTGAAAGCTGTGTGACTTCAGCCAAGACTTCTAACCTCTCTGGGCCTCTGATATTTTATCTAGAGAATAAGAGAATACCCCAAGATAGGCACACAGGTGTGCGCACCTCACAATGCCGGCAAGAAGACATTACCCACGCTTTCTTCTTTCTTCCTTTGTCTTTTCACTTCCTTTTTCTGCCTTTCATCTGTAGACCTGACCTGGAGTCATATTACTGGGACCCGCGCCACAGATGGAAGTAAAATACAAAGCAAACAAAGCTAATAGCAAAAAGAGTGCTTCCCTCCCCCAAAAAGGAGCGGGATGAAAGGAAAGAAGACATTTAGTGTTTTCTTTGAGAAATGACAAGTATCCATTTCTGCCCCTAGGGAGAGGCACACAGATGCAGAAGTAGCCTGCCTTTCATTTTTCTGCAAACTTCCTTTTCCATGAAGAACCGTGTCAAGAATCCTGAGTCCCAGAGAGCTAGGATATTCATGTTAGAAGAGACAAGCCCAGGAGCACTCAACCTGAGTCCAGGGAGGATTGAGGGGACCCGGGAGCCCCTGGAAATTGTCTGCAAATAGTGTGTGTGGGGGAGGAGGTGGGGGGGGGGGGGGATATGTGCATTTTTCTGGACTCACTAGTTCAAAGCTTTCACCAGCTTCTCAAAGCTGTTCCCACTCAGAAAAGTTGAAACCACGGGGCTAGTCAAAGCCTTTCATTTTGTAGATGAGAAACTGATTCCTGAAGAGGAAGGAAGCTTGCCCAGAGCCCCCCGGTTTTGCTGGGGACCAGGCAGTGCTGGCCAGCGCTGTCCTAAGCCCTTAATGCGCAGCCCCTCGTCCAGCCTTCACCATGGTCCTGATGAGGCAGCTGCAGATGTCCCTCCCGTACTGACACGCACGCTGGGTCCAGAGGCGGTAATTCACCAGGAGTGATGTTGCCTCAGCCGCAGGGCCACTTTCACTCCACCACAGCATCCTCAGCAAAAACACAACCCTCAGCTCTGTGGCCCTGAGCTCGCCACAGCCCCCACACAGCCACTTTTCTTAGTAAATCATTCTCTCTTAGATATTCCCCCAGATACTAGTTTACACTTGTTCCTGCCAGTTGCCCTGGCGCTGGCCTGCGGGCCCTCGTGCCAGCTGGGGCGCCCTCTGCTGGTGGCACCGCCACAGGCCGCAGCTGTGACTGCTAAGTGCTCTTTTTCAATGCCAAGTTCCTTGGAGCCCTCAGGAGAGTGTTTCTATGCTGTACTTCCAAGCGAGGCAGGACACAGCAACGTTCAAAATCCCGGTTCTACCTTCATTCCCACAGTAATAATTTGTTTCATCTTTATTATGTTTCATTTTTATTAACCTTTCTAATAAAAAAAAAGCCATGCATGCTATAAAAATATTAAATGGACATGTAGTGAAATGGTGGATCCCTTCCACCTCACCCTAGTATCATTTCCCAAAGCAAGAGTCTTGTTTTCAGTTTATTGTATATTCTTCCCCAAATAGTCTATGCACGTACAAGCATAGCATATATAGGCATATGTGTATATATCCCTCTTTAAAAAGAAGCACACACTAGAAAATTATTGTATGCATACTGCTCTGCACTTTGCTGAAATTATCAGTGTATTTGGAGATTAGTCCAAATCAGCCATACTGACTTCCCTCCTTTTTCATAGCTGCATAGTATTCCATTGTGTGGATGCATCAGAATTTATGTAGGTTGTTTTCAGTCTTTGGCTATATAAACAAAGCTTCGGGAAATAATCTTCAATTTATTTCCTTGCACATATGTGTGTATCTGTAGAGGATAAATGTCAAAAAATATTTTGCTGAATGAAATTTGAATTTTGATAGGTCCTGCCGAATTGTCCCCGAAGGAGTCGTATATGCCAATTGATACTTCTACAAAAGGCACGAGAGTGACTATTTCCCCAAACCCATGCCCATACTCCAATATCATCCAATTTTTATACATCAAAAACGACTGTGGGCCCATGTGTCCTGTTATTTGTGCTATGCACAGAGCAAACGGGAATGATGGCAGGCAAAAACTTAACCTCAAAAAACGTAAAGGCTATGGACATAAAAACTAGGACTTAGAGCGCAGTGTGTGGGAGCACATAGCCGGGGACACAGTCCAGTCTGAGGGGTGGGGGTGCCTTCCAGCCAGGGGAACACAGCGGTAGGGAGGGGTATCAGGGTGAGACAGTCCCCTGGGAGGGCCTGCCTGGGTGCCCAGGTTCCTAAGAGAAGCCGGGGCTGGCTGGCATGCAGCTCGGCGCTCCTGCATGGGGCCGGTTGTGTTCCCACATCAGCATCACCACATCAAAGCACAGCACACATGGCTGCGGCTGCGATGACGAAGTGCTTGATTAGCAGCCTGGAATGTCCAGATGAGGTGTCTGGGCTGCGCCGGGCTTACGTGCACCCAGAAGGACCCTAATAATTCAGCAAGGTTGACACATACAAAGGAGTCGTCGACCGGTCAGGAGGGTGGGGATGAAGACAGAGGAGAACGCAGTGACCTCATCTCCCATCCATGCTGGAGAGGAGGTCCCCCCAGGAGGCCCCCACGTGGGGGAAGCAGTCTTTGTAGAGAGGCCAGTACTGAGCTGAGGCCATTTGCTTTGGCAAGTGGACATCATACTGGCCGTGGGAAACGCCCGGAACCATATGGTGGGAGGCCTGCTGACGAGCTCCGGGCGCCCGGGGCACTGCTCCCACTGACTTTGCCAAACGGGCAGGAGGGAAGGAGGCCCAGGGCCTGGCCTGCTGTCTTCCGGCCCAGGCCGGGCTTGTCCTCTTAGCTCCCTGCACATCACCCCGCCTCGCCTCCCAGGAGAGAGGGTCAGCCCTCCTCCCCACTCTCCAGGCTCAGGTCTCGGGGTACAGAAGACGACAGAGTTCTCTTGAGGGCAGGGAGTGGTCTGTCCCCCCGCCCCCTTCCCCCAGTGGCCCCCTGACTCATTTCTGTCCAGAGTCCTCCAGCAAGTCAAGTCCACTGGTGCCAGTGACGAGAACTTACCCATTTGATGACTGAATCTTAGCTAAGTTAACCCGCACAGAATGAACAAATGCCTGAAGAGATGACCACAGAGGAGCTCTGATTTGAAGTAGTCCTAATATTCAAGCCTGGCAAACAGCATGAAAACGGTGGCCTGCCGCCAGGCCTGCTCACAGAGTCCCGTCACCCACCCGAGACAAAGCGGCCAGTGATCACACAGGACCCACGCCAGTCAGGACTATGGGAAATGCAGACTCACATCCCGTACCCTTAACAACCAGCCGTGCCCTCAACATGTACAGCAAAATAAGGCTCATAATAGAGCAAAGCCACACAATTCGCAAGGCACTTAGACTATAGTTTTTTGTCTTTAGCCCATCTTTTAAGACGTCTATATTTGTGTGTGTTCTATGATATATGTAATTAATGTTAACACAAAGTAGACATATAAATGTGAAATATATATATATATATATATATATATATATGTACATATTTTTACTGATATTTATATATAGGCATATCTCATTTTCCCATTTTTTTTTGGGGGGGAAGGGGGTTAAAAATTGATGGTTTGTGGCAAGCCTGAACTACTCTATCAGCACAATTTTTCCAACAGGCTCATATTTTAGCAAAAAAAGTACTTTTAGCCATAATGCTGTTATACATTTAATAGACTGCAGTATAGTGTGAACATAACTTTTAGATACACAGAGAAACCAAAATCTTTGTGTGACTCACTTTATTGTGATTCTCGCTTTATTGCGGTGGCCTGGACCTGAACCCGCAATCTCTCTGAGGCGTGCCTGTATTCATATTGACATATTTTATATTGATAGTGATGCACTTACAGACATTGGGCTAGTTGCTCAAAAATATCTTTCAGACGTAGGGCACGGTCAAAAACACGTTGGCAGCCTGTGGTCTGAAATATCGGGGTTTCTTTTATTTCCATCATAACTCATTGAGAAGACTCTAATTTTGTCTTTAGCACAAATATACAAATGTCCCTTCATCAGAGAGAGGGAATTTAATGGAAAAGAGAAAAAAGAAGGAAGAGTCAGGCTTGGAGCCAGAGGGTGAAAAATCAGCACAAGCGAGGCCTGTGAAAGGGGCAGATGGTCCTTTTCTGCCTCGGTCCCTCCTCTTCTCGGAGCTCTTGATGCACAGTCGCCCCGAGAGCCCTGGGTCCCTGCCCTCCGAGCCCAGCCTGAGCTCGCATGACAGCAGTGAGGCCTCTGCAGGGCCCCTCCCAGCCCCTCCAGCGGTGACAGGAGCCCAGGTGAGGGGCCGGCCTGCCCACTCCTGGAGAAAGTGGCTTTGAAAGCAAAGCCAAAGCCACCAGGCACGCTGCCAGCTCAGAGGCAACGCTCAGCCAGCCCAGCTTCTGTTGCCCTGTGTTTAGTTCCCATTCCCGTGGTTCAGGGGATTTTCCAAATTCCGCTCCTCCCGAGCGCACGCTCCCCAGGTCCAAGTGGCTCCTTGGAACCCGTTCATCTCCAGTGCAGAAGGGGAGTCACTGAGCTTCACTCACAGCCACGGAGGCAGGGAGACCTGAGGCACAAGCCCCACAGGGCACACCATCCCCGAAGCCCCCTGTGGAGGCTGTCTCAGGCCGACCCTTCCCGCCAGGGCAGAGCGGGCGGCCCCGGGATGAGATGAAGGTGCAGCTGAAATCGGTTGAGATGTGTGCCTGGCAGCAGGTCCCTTCCCTCTCTAAATGGCACATTTCCCATCCATCAAATCAGGTCCCCCCACCTTCCCTGCAGCCTCTGAGGGATTCTCCTGCTGCGATGGTGGGAGGGATCCCAACGGATGGGAGAAGGGTGGGCTAGCAGTGCCCTCTGAGATGTAAGGTGTTTCTTCCCTTCACACCGTCTTCTCTGTGAAGAGGGCGATGGGCGGAGAACTCTCTCTTGCTGTAGTACTTCTGAGCTTTGGAAAAGTACGGAAGCAGGATCCCGGAAACCACAGTCCTTACTTTTAGAGAATTAGCCAGGGAGAGAGAAAAAGGAGCAGAGAACATCATTTCTATCCTCGGGCCAGGCTGGTTGGCAGGAGGCAGCTGCAGTTGGGAGGCAAAGCCTTGGTTCTGAGTCCGAAGGCCAGGACTCTGCTTCAAATGGCTCCCTTCCCTCGGGCGATGGAACCTGGGCAAGACACTCCTTCTCCACAGCAAAGTTTCTCATCCACCAAAAGATGCCCATAACAGTGCTTCTATTTCCTGGCTAAGATGGTTGTCCTCTGTCCCCACAGGTCATTCTCCATCCCACCCCCAACAGCCCCAAGCAGTCAGAGTGGCACAAAATGACAGTCTCCAAAAACTGCCCCGATCAAGACCTCAAAATCAAACTCGCTGTCCGAATGGATAAGCCTCAAAACATGAAGCATTCTGGGTAAGTACTCCTTCTCTGAGGGGCAATTTTGGACACGCTTCCATTTATTTCTTAAAATATTTTCTAAATAGAAAAACGGATCCTCAGAGAACCACCTGGAAAGAAATACAAAGGATCCATGGGAGGTTATTAAAATACTTACTCTCATATTTACCGTTGTCTGCGGTCTCCATGGAGGACTGGGTCCAGGACCCCCCACGGGTGCAATGGCGTAGGGTTTGCATGTAGCCTGGGCACATCCTCACATATATTTTAAATTGTTTCTAGATTACTTAAAAATTCTAACACAATATCAGTGCTATGTAAACAGTTGTTATTCTATATTGTTCAAGGAATAATGACAAGAAAAATGGTCTGTGCGTGTTCAGTACAGACTCAGCCCTCTAGGCCTGACTACATAGTAGACACTGGCCACAACCTACCATTTTTAGAATATTTTTTATCATAGTTATTTGGATCGCAGGACACGGAACCCATGGATGCAGAGGGTGGCTATGCCATAAGCTTCCTCTGATCTTAGGATCACTGCACTCTGTTTGCCTTGGTGCTAACTGTCAAGATAGAACCATTTCCTTCTCCTCTGAACTAGGATTCCCAGGACATCCACTGCCTCACTAGAAGCATGCTGGGTGATTCCGGTTTCAGAAGTTTTATTGGCTTCATCTACCTAGTCAAAGGCATTCTGATTTCTCAGACTATGAATCCCTCCCTTGCACCTTCGTTAACAACCACATACAGGAGGTGTGAACAGTTGCCATTGGCGACCTTCAAACAATCAACTCATATGGAGTCAGCTTTTCCTCCTTCTTATATTCTTGGCATACACTGAGTGGCCAGATTATTATGATCTCTGAACACATAATAATCTGGCTACTCAGTGTATATCCTATATAATAAAAAGGCTAATATGCAAATTGTCCCCTCAACCAGGAGTTTGACCAGCAGGCAGGCTGGCCAACCGCCCATGTCCCCTCCCCCTGGCCAGGCTGGCTGGACCCCACCCATGCATGAATTCATGCACCGGGTCTCTATATATATATATATATACTGAGTGGCCAGATTATTATGCATTCAGAGATCATAAAAATCTGGCCACTCAGTGTATATTCCAAACTGTTGAATGGGAATTCTCCTGCATATCTCTCTTATTCAAGGTACACATCCAGGTTTCAAGCAAACGGTTGGAGAATTCTGTGGAGTTTCAGTATCACAGGGAGAATTTGGCATCTTTAGCAAAACCCTGGCTCACAGAGGGAGACAGAGAGAGAGAAGTGAGGAGGGGAGGGCAGACCAAAAAGAGAGGCCAAAAATATAAATGAATATCTGTCCTCAAAACTGCTCTTTAAAAATTTCCTTAAAGGGATCAGTAGCTCAACCCACATCTCGGGCTGTGGGAGCCCCAAACCAGGAGTTTCACAAATACTCCCTCATGTCATCCCCAGAGCAAACACTTGGCATAGGTATTATTTTTCCCATTGGACAAGTTCCCACATTTTTTTTTCCTTGACTCTGTTGGAAATTGAACTAACTGATCTGGATTCAGGAACTTTTCTGTTGATTTATTTGTAAAATTATTAACATATTTCAGGTACCTTGATCCTATAGATGAAAGAAGAAATATGTAGCTCACTTTGACCTGTTCCATAGCTATTTAATATCACTAGACTGCCGTTTAAAGATCATCCCTGCCGGGACATATACCAGGAGGGCCTAGAATAGTCCTGAAAAGTGAACAGTGGGCACCTTGATATAGCACCGTCAGAGCCAGCGTGGGTGAGCCAGGGGAGCAACCTGGGAAGTTGCACAAGGGAAGATTCAGGGAAAGTGGAAATATTATGAACTACTTTTTTTCCACTTAAATTTAAAATAGCTTTACTGAGCCCCATTGTGTGGGGAGAGTGATAGAAACATCCGAGCAGTGTCACCGCTTAGAGGATTAGAGAGAGGGATTTTTAAGAAGCCTGGCTGAGGTCATGAGTCGTATTCACTTCACTGTGTATCCTCTCTAATAAAATGGTAATATGCAAATTAACCATCACTCTGCTACATAAGCCACACCCACCAGCCAAGCCACGCCCACCAGCCAATCAGGGCGAGTATGCAAATTAACCCCATCCAAGATGGCTACAGCCACAGAGAGCAAGGTTTCCCAGGTAACAGAACAAGCCAAGCTTTCCATAGCCATTGCAGGCCTAAGCCTCCACTCAAGCTACAAAGTTTCAATCATAGAAGGTAAACAAATTCAAACAAATGGCGGCAGAATGGAGCTTGAGAGGGCAGGCCAGGGTTGCCGGCAGCAACAGGGGAAGCAAAGCTTTCCGCACACCCTGGCCGGACCCACCCGCTTAAGGCAACAAAGTTTCAATTGTAGAAGGTGAATTAACTGCCACAGAAATGGCTGACGCCCCGGAGGGAGCAGCAGGCTTGGCTCCACTCCAGGCTACAAAGTTTCAATTGTAGAAGGAAAATAAATTCCAGATACCAGGGCCTCCACTTGGGTTGCCAGGGGGCGTGGCCGGCCTGCAAACCAACACAGGCCCCTCGCTCAGGCCGCCCCATGCCCCAAGGGAACCCCACCCTGATCTGGGACACCCTTCAGGGCAAACCAGCTGGCCCCCACCCGTGCACCAGGCCTCTATCCTATCTAATAAAAGAGTAATATACAGATTGATCATCACTGCAACACACATTATAGCTGCCCCCATGTGGTCAAAGATCCTGCCCCCATGTGGACACAAGATGGCCACCACAAGATGGCCAGCAGGAGAGGGCAGTTGGGAGGCACCCGGCCTGCAAGGGAGGGCAGTTGAGAGGGACCAGGCTTGCAAGGAAGGGCAGTTGGAGGTGATCAACCCTGCAGGAGAGGGCAGTTAGGGGTGACCAGGCTGGCAGAGGAGGGAAGTTGGGGGCAAACAGGCTGGCAGGGGAGCAGTTAAGCATCAACCAGGCTGGCAGCGGAGTGGTTAGGGGGTGATCAGGCTGGCAGGCAGAAGCGGTTAGGGGCAATCAGGAAGGCAGGCAGGCAAGCAGTTGGGAGCCAGCAGTCCTGGATTGTGAGAGGGATGTCCGACTGCCTGTTTAGGCCCGATCCTGCCTAAACGGGCAGTCGGACATCCCTCCAGGAGTCCCAGATTGGAGAGGGTACAGGCTGGGCTGAGGGACAACACCCCACCGTGCACGAATTTCGTGCACCGGGCTTCTAGTTGAAACATAAAAGGAAACTCAGAATTACTCCTGGTTGGTGGACTGTGGTTCATTGAATGAGCCCCTGGCCCATTCAGAATAACTTTCTTTATTGAATAGAAAAATGTCAGTAAGAACATCATCGCTGCCTTTTGGCCTTAAGACATTGGTACCTGGGCATATTTGAGACTTAGCAACTCCTCCGTGGCTTTCTAATTATTATCTTTTACATCCATGTAGTGTTTTAAGCTCAGGAAGTGCATTCACTTACATGATCTCATTTCATCCCTGAGACAGCCTTATAAGGATTAGGTATTATTATCCTCCCATCTTAATAAATGGCCTCTTTCTTCACCCAGTTGCTCTAAGATCCTTGGAGTCATCTTGGTCTCTCTTTCTCTCTCACCCCTCATCTCATCCATCATCCAATTCTCCTCACTCCACCTTGAGAATGAATCCAGAGCTCAGCCCTCATCACCACCTCCACATCACCATTTGAATCCAAACCTCCAGTACTTCTCCCCTCACTTGTTAGCACTTGCCTTGTAAATAGTCCCCCTTCGGTCTTGCCTCCCTGTAGTCTATGTGGAATAATTCTTTTGTAAAACACAAGTCAGATCCCATCACTCAAATGCTGGAGAAACCCCCACTGATTCAGAGTAAAAGTCAATGCTGTTACCATGGCCATGGGGCCCTGTCTGATGAGGATTTCATTACTTCTCTGACCTTGATCACTGCTCCAGTCATACTGGCCTCCTTGCTCTTCCCAAAGACTCCAAGTGGACCCCCATCCCAGAGCCCTTGTCCCCACTGTTTCCTCTGCTTTGAATGCTCCTTCTCCTCCATGCAGATGTCCATGTGGCTCACCTTGGTTTCTGCATGTCTCTGCACCTTATCAGAATGCCTTTCTGGGCCCACCTGTGTCCCCCCTCTCTTTCTTACTCTCCTTTATTTTTACTAGAGCACTTATCAACATCTCACATATCATAACTTTCTTTATTCGTCTGTTGTCTGTCTTCCCCACTAGACTGTGAGCTCCTTATCATTAGGGACATTTGTCTCCTTGGTTCAAGGAAGCAACTATAGAGCCTGACATGTAATAAAAGTCTAATAAATTATTTTTTTAATATTTTTATTGAGGTATTATATGTGTACATATCTTACTATTACCCCCCCACCCCACACCCACACATGCCCTCCCCCCCCAGAGTTTTGCGTCCATTGTTTATGCTTATATGCATGCATACAAGTCCTTCGTTTGATTTCAAAACTCCCCCACCTTTCCCAAACTTTCCCCCTGTAATTTGAAAGTCTGTTTGATGCTTTACTGTCTCTGTATCTATCTTTTTGTTCACCACTTTATAATGTTCTTTACTATCCCTAAATGAGTGAGATCATGTGGTATTGTTCTTTCATTGACTGGCTTATTTCACTTAGCATAATGTTCTCCAATTCCATCCAGGTTGCTGCAAATGATGAGAATTCCTTCTTTTTTATGGCAGCATAGTATTCCATTGTGTAGATGTACCACAGTTTTCCGATCCAGTCATCTGCTGATGGGCACCTAGGCTGTTTCCAAATCTTAGCTATTGTAAATTGTGCTGCTATGAACATAGTGGTGCATATATCCTTTCTGATTGGTGTTTCTAGTTTCTTCGGATATATTCCCAGGAGTGGGATTACTGGGTCAAATGGGAGTTCCATTTTCAGTTTTTTGAGGAAACTCCATACTGTTCTCCACAGTGGCTGCACCAGTCTGCATTCCCACCAGCAGTGCACGAGGGTTCCTTTTTCTCCGCATCCTCGCCAACACTTGTTGTTTGTTGATTTGTTGATGATAGCCATTCTGACAGGTGTGAGATGGTACCTCATTGTTGTTTTGATTTGCATCTCTCGGATAATAAGTGACTTTGAACATGTTTTCATGTGTCTCTTGGCCTTTCTTCTGTCTTCTTTTGAAAATATTCTGTTTAGGTCTGTTGCCCATTTTTTTATTGGATCATTTAACTTCCTCTTATTAAGTTGCATAAGCTGCCTGTAGATGTTGGAGATTAAACCTTTATCAGTGATAGCATTTGCAAATATGTTTTCCCATGCAGTGGGCTTTCTTGTTGTTTTGTTGATGGTTTCTTTTGCTGTAAAAAAGCTTTTTATTTTGATAGTCCCATTTGTTAATTTTCTCTTTAGCTTCCATTGCCCTAGGGGCAGTGTCAGTGAAGAAGTTCTTGTGGCATATGTCTGATATTTTGTTGCCTGTGGATTCCTCTAGTATTTTTATGGTTTCCCGTCTTATGTTTAAGTCCTGTATCCATTTTGAGTTTATTTTTGTGTATGGTGTAAGTTGGTGATCTAGTTTCATTTTTTTGCATGTATCTGTCCAGTTTTCCCAACACCATTTATTGAAGAGACTGTCTTGACTCCATTGTATGTTCTTGCCTCCTTTGTCAAATATTAATTGAGCATAGTGGTTTGGGTCGATATCTGGGTTCTCTATTCTGTTCCATTGATCAATATGTCTGTTCTTGTGCCAGTACCAGGCTGTTTTGAGAACAGTGGCTTTGTAATACAGCTTGAAATCTGGTATTGAGATCCCACCTACTTTATTCTTCTTTCTGAGGATTGCTGAGGCTAGTCGGGGTCTTTTTTTATTCCAGATGAATTTTTGGAGAGTTCTTTCTAGGTCTGTGAAATATGCTGTTGGTATTTTGATGGGGAGTGCATTGAATCTGTAGATTGCTTTGGGTAGTATGGACATTTTAATGATGTTGATTCTACCAATCCAGGAACATGGTATGTTCTTCCATCTGTTTACGTCTTCCTCTATCTCTTTTTTCAGTGTCCTGTAGTTTTCTGCGTATAGGTCTTTTACCTCCTTAGTTAAGTTTATTCCTAGGTATCTTAATTTTTTTGGTGCGATGGTAAATGGGATTGCTTTTTTAGTCTCTCTTTCTGTAAGTTCATTATTGGTGTATAGAAAAGCCATAGATTTCTTGGCGTTAATTTTGTATCCCGCTACATTGCCGAATTCATTTATTAAGTCTATTAGTTTTTTGATGGAATCTTTTGGGTTTTTTATGTACAATATCATGTCATCTGCAAATAAGGACAGCTTCACTTCTTCTTTTCCAATTTGGATGCCTCTTATTTCTTCTTCTTGCCTAATTGCGATAGCTAATACTTCCAGTACTATGTCAAACAGGAGTGGTGAGAGTGGGCATCCCTGTCTTGTTCCTGTTCTTAGGGGAAATGGTTTTAGTTTTTGCCCATTGAGTATGATGTTTGCTGTGGGTTTATCATAAATAGCTTTTATTATGTTGAGGTATGAGCCTTCTATTCCCACCTTGTTGAGAGTTTTTATCAAGAAAGGGTGTTGGATTTTGACAAATGCTTTTTCTGCATCTATTGATATGACTATGTGATTTTTATCTCTCAATTTGTTTATGTGATGTATCACGTTTATTGATTTGCGGATATTATACCATCCTTGCATTCCTGGGATAAATCCTACTTGGTCATGGTGAATGATCTTTCTGATGTACTGCTGGAGCCGATTTGCTAGAATTTTGTTGAGGATTTTGGCATCAATGTTCATGAGGGATATTGGCCTGTAATTCTCTATCATTGAGTTGTCTTTATCTGGTTTTGGTATTAGGGTGATGCTGGCTTCATAGAAGGAGCCTGGAAGTGTTCCTTCCTCTTGAATTTTTTGGAATAGTCTGAGGAGGATAGGTTTTAGTTCTTCCTTGAAAGTTTGATAAAACTCTCCTGTGAAGCCATCTGGCCCCGGGCTTTTGTTTGCCGGAAGCTTTTTGATGACTGCTTCAATTTCTTCCATAGTTACTGGCATGTTGAGCTGTTTAGAATCTTCCTGATTGAGTTTTGGAAGGTTGTATTTTTCTAGGAATATGTCGATTTCCTCTAGGTTGTCCAGTTTGTTGGAGTAGAGTTGTTCGTAGTATTTTGTAACAATCCTTTGTATTTCGTCGGGATCTGTTGTTATTTCACCTCTTTCATTTCTGATTTTGTTTATTTGGGTCCTCTCTCTTTGCTTCTTGGTGAGCCTGGCTAGAGGTCCATCAATCTTGTTTATCCTTTCAAAGAACCAGCTCTTGGTTTTGTTGATCTTTTGTATTGTTTCTTTGGTCTCTATGTCGTTTATCTCCGCTCTGATCTTTATTATTTCTTTCCTTCTGCTTACACTGGGCTTATCTTGCTGCTCTCTCTCTAACTCTTTGAGTTGTTGGGTTAGGTAATTTATTACTATTGTTTCTTGTTTTTTGCAGTAGGCTTGTAGAGCAATGAACTTCCCTCTCAGGACTGCTTTCGCTGTGTCCCATAGATTTTGGATTGTTGTGTTTTCATTGTCGTTTGTTGTCATGATGTTTTTTATTTCTTCCTTGATGTCTTTGGTAACCCAGTCATGGTTTAATAGCATGCTGTTTAGTCTCCAAGTGTTTGATTTCTTTGGGTTGTTTTTATTGTAGTTGATTTCCAGTTTTATGCCACTGTGATCTGAGAAGATACTTGATATGATTTCTATCTTCTTGAATTTGGAGAGACTTTGCCTATGTCCTAACATATGGTCTATCTTTGAAAATGACCCATGTGCACTTGAGAAGAATGTATATTGTGGCTTTGGGGTGAAATGTTCTGAAGATGTCGATTAATTCCATCTGTTCTAGTGAGTCATTTAGGTTTGATGTTTCTTTGCTGATTTTTTGTTTAGAGGATTTGTCCAATGGTGATAGTGGGGTATTGAAGTCTCCTACTATGATTGTATTACTGTCAATCTCTCCTTTGATATCTTCCAGGAGTTTTTTTTTTTTTTTTTTTTTTTTTTTTAAATGTATTTTATTGATTTTTTACAGAGAGGAAGAGAGAGGGACAGAGAGCCAGAAACATCGATGAGAGAGAAACATCGATCAGCTGCCTCCTGCACACCCCCCACTGGGGGTGTGCCTGCAACCAAGGTACATGCCTTGACCGGAATCGAACCCGGGACCCTTGAGTCCGCAGGCCGACGCTCAATCCACTGAGCCAAACCGGTTTTGGCTTCCAGGAGTTTTTTAATGTATCTTGGTGCTCCTGTATTGGGTGCATATATGTTTACCAGAGTTATTTCTTCTTGTTGGATTTCTCCCTTTAGTATTATGAAGTGGCCTTCATTATCTCTTGTTATGTCCTTCACTTTGAGATCTAATTTGTCAGATATAAGTATTGCAACCCCCGCTTTTTTTTTCATTTCCATTTGCCTGGAAAACCTTTTTCCATCCCTTTACTCTCAGTCTGTATGCATCCTTTTTTTTGAGGTGGGTTTCCTGTAGACAGCAGATATCTGGGTTTTGTTTTCTTATCCAGTCTGTTACCCTGTGTCTTTTGATTGGGGCATTCAATCCATTTACATTTAAAGTTATTATTGATAGGTACTTATTTGATGTCATTTTTATTCTATACCCCTGTGTACCTTCTTTGCTTCCTATTTCTTTCTTTTTTTTTTTTTTTTACAGCAGACCCTTTAGCATTTCTTTCATTGCTGGTTTGGTGGTGATAAACTCCCTTAGTCCTTTTTTGTCTGTGAAGCTCCTGATTTCACCTTCAATTTTGATTGATAGCCTTGCTGGGTACAGTATTCTTGGATTTAGACCCTTCCTTTGCATGACTTGGTATATTTCATTCCATTCCCTTCTGGCCTGATGAGTTTCTGTTGAGAAATCAGTTGCTAGTCTGATGGGGGTTCCTTTGTATGTAACTGTCTGTCTCTCTCTGGCCGCTTGTAAGATTCTTACTTTGTCGTTGGTGTTTGCCAACTTAACTATAATGTGCCTTGGCGTCAGTCTTTTGGGGTTCATTTTGCTTGGAACTCTGTGAGCTTCTTGGATTTGTGTGGGTTTTTTCTTCCCTATATCAGGGAAGTTTTCTGTTATAATTTCTTCAAACAGGTTTTCTATTCCTTGCTCAGTTTCCTTTCCTTCTGGCACCCCTATTATCCTGATGTTGTTTTGTTTTGTATTGTCCCGAAGTTCTCTTACGCTCTCCTCAATCTTTCTAATTTTTGTTTCTAGAAGCTGTTGTAATTGGGTATTTTTTTCCATCTTGTCTTCTAGCTCACTTATGCGGTCCTCTGCTTCATCTAGTCTACTCTTGATGCTTTCTATTGAGTTCTTTACAGCAGCGATGTCATTTTTCATTTCTTCTTGGTTCTTCTTCATTTCTTCTTGGTTCTTACTCATATTGTCGAATTTGTCTTCCATCCTTTTCAGCCACTTTATGACCATTTCTCTGAATTCTTTCTCTGATAGGTTGTTTGCCTCTAAATCGTTTACTTCCTTTTCTGGTGATGCCTGCTTCTCTTTCCTGTGGGGGCTGTTTCTTTGTCTCCTCATGGTCTCTCTTCTCCGGATGTCTGGTTATATAGATTTCTCTCTCTGGCGTTGATTTAAAGGTATAAAATACAACACAACCAGGCACAACAGACAAGGCACTGAACAGAATTGTATTCATGATATTAATAACCTCCAATAAAGGTAACCACCAGAGAAAGACAAATTAGGGAATAGGAGTGGGAGAGGGAGAGTAAAAAGAAAGAACAACAACGAAAAAAAAAAAACAAAAAACAAAGAGTGTGAATCTGAACTTGGGAAAAGAGCAGAAAGAAAGAAAAGAAAAAGAAATAACAGAAAAGAAAAAGAAAAGAAAAAAAAAGTAAGAGAGACAAGAATGATACTAAGAGAGAAAAGGGGAACAAACTATATATATGGGGAGTAAACTCCACTAGAACAACCACTATTCCCAGCAAATTCCAGCAACACGAGCCTGGAGATTAATACAAACTGCAACAGCAGCTAATATCAAGTGAGGCAAGGGAAAGCAAAAGTAAAAAACAAACAAATACAAAGCAAACAAAAGAACCAACCAAACCAACAAAAAGAATAATCAAAACAATCTCATAAAAAAGCATAAAAATTCAATCTAATCAACATTCAAGCAAACAACAACAAAAGGCCCGAGAGAAAAATAATTTTTTTAAGGTAGCGTAGAGAGAGGTTTGTATGGATTTGGAGCAGGGGGTTGGGAATTAGATATATAAGTAGGGTGAAGTTTTAGCAGGGAGTAAACTGAAAAAGTAGGGAAAATCTAAAGCCAGAAAGGGTTAAGATAAACTGGGGACCAAGGGGGAAAGGTTAGGAGGAGAGTGATGGCATAATGTTAGCTTTGAGATAGGGTAAAGCGATTGTAAGGGAAAGATGCAAATCGAATGTAGGACACTAATCCAAAAATAAAAGAAAGAGAAAATCAAATGACATTAAAAAAAAAAAAAAAAAAAAAAAGTAAAATAATAGTAATAATAGTGCTGATTGAAAAAAAAAATGTAATAATTAAAAAGGTGAAAATCGAGTGAGGAAAAAGAAAAAAAATTAGTTTCTTAAGTAAAAGATGCAAAAAATGAAAATAAAAAATATAAGAATAAAAAATTTAAAAAATTGAAAAAAGAATTGAAAATTAAAAAATAGGAAGACTAAAATGTGCAGTAGCGGCTGTCATTCACTTCCTCTATTATTCTGTTTGGTACGCCTTTTTCCCAGTCTGGGCGGTATTTCAGTTCAGCTTCATTCCAGGGCTCCTCAGTGTTGGAAGCCAGTCCTGCTTTTTAAGCCAGCCGTGTCTTAATTTCTCGTATTTATTTTTTATTACACCAGAGACAATTAGCGTTTCAGCCCCTGGGTGGCAGTGTTTCTGAATTGACTTCCGGGCCTCTCTAGCTCTTTTTTTTTTTTTTTTTTTCCCTCTATGGCACTCACTACCGGTTTGTGGAGGTGTGCGCCTCAGAGCTTGTGGAGGTGTGCGCCTCAGAGCTGCCTCTCTGATGGTCACACGCAGCTCTGGTCCCCAGGTTCCGAAAAAACACCTTCCCCCTGCAGTCTTTCAGGGTTTCCACCTGGGTTTACCTCTGTATTGGGCTTAGCAATCAGAGTCGGAAAGAGCCCAAGTGTGCGGACCGTGGGTCTGTGCACCAGGCTAAGGAGCCTGCACTCCTTTGAAAATTCTTAGTCTGACCCTCCTCGTCAGATTAAAATGAGTTGCTTTCAAGAGGTCACTTCTGTTAGCAGCTCAGAAGACCCCCCTCCTCATTCACGGATCACGGCAGTTCCAACTGCCGCCGATTTTTCTAGGCACAGACCTCCCGGCTCCTGCCGGTCCTGTGGCTGCCGCGCTTCCCTCACCCAGCGCTTCCCTCACCCACCGCGGGGATTAGAAACCGCCCCTCATTTCAGGCGAAATCTGACCTTTCCGTGGTGCAGTGAAGAGTTCCTTTGAATCCGAATGTTTGCGCCGATAGGGGACCGGTGGTCTGGTGCTCCCAGCAGTTCAGTGTTTGCAGTTGTCGCGGAAAGTCAGGTTTCCACTAAAATCCTCCTTTCCTTGCAAGATGGCGAGGCGCCCGGCGAGCCCGCAGCTCCGGGAGGGGACCCAGCCCCTGTGGGTGCTGCGCGGTCAGAGGAACACTGCCCAGCACTCCCCCGCCTTCTCCTGGAGTTTAGCTGTCCCTTGGCTTGCCCACATACACTCCCTCTGCGAGCCTCTGCTGCTCCGACTCTCCGCCCCAGGAACAGACTCCAAACCCGACTCTATTCCGTCGCCATTTTTTCCTCTTTTCTAATAAATTATTTGTTGCATAAATAAGTGAATGAATGAGCCCCCATTTTACAAATAAGGAAACTGAGGCTTAGAATCCACATTTTACAAATAAGGAAAATACTTGCCCAACTCAGAGTAAGCCTCAGAGCCAGGTCTAGAATAGTTTCAGTACAACCTTAACTACAAACCTGAAACTTAAATTCAATGAACCACTTCAGTCCATCAACCTGAAGTAATTCACAACAATACTGATTTTCCTTTTATGTTTTAACAAGTTTTTTTAAAAAATAATTTTTTATTTATTGATTTCAAAGAGGATAGGAGAGGGAGAGAGATAGAAACATCAATGATGAGAGAGAATCATTGATTGGCTGCCTCCTGCATACCCCCATCAGGGATCGAGCCTGCAACCCAGTATGTGCCTTGACTGGGAATCTAACCGTAACCTCCTGATTCATGGGTCAAGGCTCAACCACTGAGCAACACCAGCCAGGCTGTAGCTCTGCCTTGTAATGAGAATATTTGTTTAGCCTATTTATATTTAATATAATTATTGAAATGGTTAGGTTTAAATTAAATTGCTGTTTGTCATCTTGCTAGTTGTTTTTTGTTTGTCCCATCTGATATGTTTCTTTTTTCCTCTTTTTCTTCCTTCTTTTGAATTAATTGAATATCTTTATTATTCCATTTTATCTTCTTTATTATGTTAGTATATAGAAAGGCCAATTAGGTCAATTGCCTAGACCAGTGATGGGCAACCTTTTGAGCTTGGTGTGTCAAACTTCGCCAAAAAACTGAGCATAACTCGGGTAGTGTGTCACTTTGAGGAAAAAACATTATTTCACGATATTTATAGTTTAAATAACATAAATGTATAATTGTTATATATAATTGTATTTAATAAACCTCAGCGGCCGCGTGTCATCAGAAATGGCTACATGTGTCAGTGCTGACACGCGTGTCATAGGTTCGCCATCACTGGCCTAGACTGTAACCTTTGGCACTACCACTTACTAGCTGAGGGCAAGTTGCTTAACCTCTCTGGACCTCATTTTGCTCAGCATGAAATGGAGGTAATGATAGCACTGGCCCTGAGGGTTACTGTGAGGATTAAATGAGTTAATAAATGTCAAGCATTTGCTGTAAGGTGAGAGCTACAGCTACAGCGGAGTCGGTGGTGTTTGTTACCATTGGTGTTGTTTGCATTCGCCCATGCTTTGCACCTTTCCTCAGGCATGGGCCCTGCTAGGCTGCTACAAGCAGACTGAGCCACTGGAGTCTCAGCGCCCACCCCTTGTTCTCTCTCACTTCCCAGCGGGGCGGGAGGCCTTCCAGTAAGAATTATGGTTTTTGTGTCACTGTGACTGCTCTTCTTAGAAAAAAATTGTCATGAAGAATTTCTGGGGGAAAAAGATTTTGCTCAGAAAAAACAAGTGCCTCCCTCTGCACCTGGACCAGGGCAGCACCAACCCCCATTTCTGGGCTTGTCAGTCACTCTGGCTCCTTTGTGAGGCGCTCACTGGCTGCCCATCCCCCGACATCCTAACGGAAGATACACAATAAAACGTTTTCCCCATGGATACCTGTTGAGTGCCCATCATGTGCACGCTAGTGCTAAGCACAGTAGGTGCTTAATAAACAGCTGAGGTCCTGCTTCACTTACAGTCACAAACACCACGTGAAGGACACTGTCCCATTTTTTTATTCCCCCCGGGTACTGCCCTGCCAAGTAGTCCAGGGCAGGGGACCCTGAGGCCAGGGAGTCTTCCATGCATTTGACTGGGATTCCTGGGACTTAAGTTGAACCCAAGTGCACCTTCCTCATCTCTCTTTTTTAAAAAAAAATAATATATGTTTTTATTGATTTTAGGGAGAGAGGAAGGGAGAGGGAGGGAGAGATGGAAACATCTATAAGAGAAAAATATCAATCGCTGCCTCCTGCACGCCCCCTACTGGAGATTGAGCCAGTAACTTGGGCATGTGCCCAGACCAGGAATCAAACTGGTGACCTCTTGGTTCCTGGGTTGATGCTCTACCACTGAGCAACACCGGCTGGGCTTCCTTGTCTCTTGTTAGTCCTCTGGACTCTCATCAAACTAAAATGCCGCAGGGAATGGCAGGGATGGCAGTGGCCCACTGGCATGGGATTTACCAAAATGCCACAAGACAGGATGCATTGGAATCATGATGCAAAATGCGACCTGGAGACCCAAACCCAGGCTTCATCTTATTTCCCAACAGAAAATAAATTGAAATAAAGCAGAACATACATTGAAATAAAGAATCCAAAGGTGACGCCTTTGCAAAGTTGGTAGTTACAGACTCTTTCTACTACCACTAGTAGCAGCAAGAATAACAACACTCAACAGCAATGCCGAACATTATCAAGATCCTACTACGTGCCAGTTACTGTGCTAAACACTTGACATGCATCATCTCCACCAGCCCTCACAACAACCGATGGAGTAGGTGCTGTGCTATCCCCACTTACAGCCGAGGAAACTGAGGCACAGGCAGCTACACCAAGGGACAGCTCATGACAAGCCCAGGACTCTCACCTAGGTGTTCCTGAGATATAACCA